>NC_091751.1:22762413-23062413 GCF_043380555.1 Nothobranchius furzeri | reverse complement strand
AGAAAAACCATCTGATATCGGTTGCGTTCTTTCTTTTCGACATGGTCGACAGACACCTACTTTTAACCTACTTCAGCTTCTTACCTTTAAAAAAAAATCAATGAATCCGGTAGTTCACGGACAGCTAGCCTGTCGGAGTGTGGAGATGACCAGAGAGTGGAGCCTGATATAAAGATGAGTATTTTTCTCTGAAAATCTTATTTGACAGTCACAAATAACATAACAAGGATATATATAATATAATACAATAATAATAATACAATGTCTTTTTTGCTAGGCTAGCTATATGGATGTAAAGATTCCACCTTGCTTACAGGCAAATGAGGTGTTTCAGTGCCGTTGGAAAAACAAAACAAAACAGGATTTTTAATAACTGTCAATACACTCCTCTGCATATTGGAGTGAAACATTAAAAACTGATGAATACTTAAATATGCTAGCCTATTTAATGATTGTCCCCAGCAATTTTTAAACCCCACTCAAGTGTATGGTTATTGTCCCCAGCAATTCTAAAAACAAACTGACGCCCTTGGCAGCAGGTGACGGGGAGTCCTGTGACGGGCCACGTCTAGCGTCTTCTGACCCTCTGTTTGCTGACTCTGTAGATTTCTCCATGTCCTGCTGCACTGTCTCCTGAGGTTCTGTGTCTTTTCCTTCTGGATGTAGCTGAAGGTCTACTCGATTTCTCCTCAGGGACACTCCACCCTCCATCTGGATCCTGTATGAACGTGGTGCCACCTCCTCCTTCACCTGACCTTGATGTCTCCAGGTCCCTGTAGTAATGTCTCTGAGACGCACCTTGTCTCCTGGCTTCAGGGAAGGCAGGTGTCTCACCGTGCGATCATGCAGCTGTTTTTGTTTCACCTTTTGTCCATCCTTTGTTTCCTTAACTTTATGTGCAGTTTTTGGCGTCAGCAGGTCCTCATTGACTGGTAGGTTGGATCGAATACGTCTCCCCATCAGCATCTGAGCTGGTGACATTCCATTCTGCAACGGTGTGCTTCTATAGATCAGTAGGCTCTTCTGAAAATCCTCTCTGTCCTGAGCTTTTTTCATTAATGTTTTTATTATCTTGACGGAGCTTTCTGCTAAGCCGTTGGACTTTGGATATATGGGGCTTGATGTTGAGTGTTGAAACCCCCATTCCTTAGCAAAGGTGGCAAACTCACAGCTGGAAAACTGGGGCCCATTATCGGAGAAAAGTCCACATGGGACACCATGCCTGGCAAAGACAGTCTTGAGATAAGCGATCACTGCTTTACTTGAAGTTGTCTGCAGTAGCCCAACTTCTGGATAGTTTGAAAAGTAATCTGTCACCACTATGTAACTTTTCCCATCAAAATCAAACAGGTCTGTTCCTACCTTATAGTAAGGTCTGTGTGGTGCTGGGTGAGCCAGCAGTGGCTCCGCCGGCTGTTTGGGCCTGTAGATGCGGCACTGTTCACATGAAGCTGTGGTCTGGCTGATGTCTTGGTTGATTCTTGGCCAGTACATTACTTCTCTTGCCCTGCGTTTACACTTGACCTCTCCGAGGTGACCTTCGTGGATCTTTTGGAGCATCTGTTTGCGTACTGAGGATGGTATGACATATTTGCTCCCTTTCATCACTATGTCATCCACCACTGTTAGTTCTCCTCTGCAGTTCCAGTAATCCTGGATTTTTGTGCTCTTAAGTTCATTCATGACTTCGTCTGTATTTGTCTCTATTTTTATCTGTTCTGATCTGTCAGCAGATACTGGCAGAGATGTCATCACCATGTCAACATATGCTTGTATGTCCAGACTTTTCTCAAGGTCTTCATGCTCTTCCTTATCCACTGCTCTTGATGATGTATCAGCTGTGTACATATACTTTCCTTTGGTGTAGATCATGTGCACGTCGTATTTCTGTAGCCTGATTAGCATGCGCTGTATCCGTACTGGACAGTCGTTCAGTGGTTTGGACATGATGGACACCAGTGGTTTGTGGTCAGTTTCCACTTCAGAAGTTTGGCCATAGACATACTGATGGAAACGTTCACAAGCATACATGCTCGCTAACAGCTCCTTTTCGATTTGAGCGTATCGTGTCTCTGCACTCGTCAAAGCTCTGGATGCGTAGGCTACCGGCAACCACTGTTCCTCATGTTGCTGCAGCAGCACTGCACCCAGTCCGTGTTGTGATGCATCTGCTGAGATCCTGGTGCTTCTCTCTGGGTCATAAAACTTCAGCACTGGCTCTTGTGTGAGAATCTCTTTTAACTTTAGAAAACATTGTTCTTGCTCATGGGACCAGATCCATTCATTCTTTTGTTCAAGCAAACTTCTGAGAGGGGCTGACACTGTTGACAGTTGTGGGACAAACTTTGCCAGATAGGTGACCATTCCTAGAAACCTTCTGACGTCGTCTTTGTTGTTTGGTCTTTCCACGTTACATATTGCTGACGTTTTCTTTGGGTCTGGCTTCACCCCGTTCTCACCGACAACATCTCCCACAAATGTACGTTTTTTCACTCCAAACTCACATTTATCTTTGTTTAGTTTCAGATTGACTTCTCTTGTCTTGTCTAGTACTTGTCTCAGTCTTTGGTCATGTTCTTCTCTAGTGGTTCCCCAAACTATGATGTCATCCATCATGGTCTCCACTCCTGGAATGTGCTCAAAAATCATATGAATGGTCATGTGGTGGACTTCAGGAGCTGACAGGATACTGTATGGCAGACGAGGAAACCTGTATCTGCCCTCAGGTGTGTTGAACGTACAAAGTCTAGAGCTCTCCTCGTCCAGCCTCAGCTGCCAGAAACCTGATGAGGCATCTAGTTTACTGAACCATTTAGCTCCGGCAAACTGTGCCATGATTTCTTCTCTGGTTGGCAGCTTGAAATGTTCTCTTTTAATAGCTTTATTTAAATGCCCTGGATCCAAACATGCTCTGAGAGCACCTGTTTTCTTTTGTAGAACCACCAGTGAGCTGACCCATTCAGTTGGCTCATCTATTTTCTTGATGACCTCTAGTTTTTCCATGCGTGCCAGTTCGTCTTTTAGTTTTTCCCGCAGTGCAAATGGGATTTTCCTACCGGGATGCACAACAGGTGGCACGTTTTTATCCACACATATTTCATGTTGTCCTGGGAGACATCCAAGTCCTTCGAAACAGTCTTTATATTCTTCCATGAGGGAATCCTGATCATTCGGGGCTTCTGGTGTGGAGACTATGTACACCCTTTTAACCAGGTTGAGCTTTACGCATGCACTGAGTCCTAGGACTGGTTGTACACTCTTATCCACGATCAGCAGCTGTGCTCTTATCTGGTGTTTTTTGTATCTGAATGTCGCAACACATCCACCTTTAACAGGAACTCTCTCTCCTGTGTATCCAGTGACTTTTATTTTCACAGGATGCATTTTGCTCTTTTTTGTCATAGCTTTGTAACGTTCCCATGATACCAAGTTAACCTGGGCCCCTGTGTCCAACTTGAATGGAATTATTGCCTCATTGACCTCAACTGGCACCACCCATTCCTCTTTCTCTGATGTAGAGGTGTGTACTTCATCTACAATGAACTCCTCCTCATCCTCTGCTTCTTCATCAACTGTGTGAACTTTCTGTTTTGGAGCTGCTTTACAACATTTGGCATAGTGATTCATTTTCCCACAATTGTTACAGGATTTCCCAATTGCTGGGCACGATTTTGGTCTGTGACTGCTTCCGCATTTACCACATCTGAACTCTGTAGCTTTCCCTTTTTGGTACTTTTGTTTGGTAAATGTTTTCTTTATTACTCCATCTTTACTTAGAGCATGCACTGACGTCTCACCTCTCCGGAGCTCCTTTGCTTGTGCTCGTGTGGTTTCCGCTGCTCTGCACATGCTGACACACTTATCCAGTGTAGGACCAGTCTCTCTCAGCAGCCTCTCTCTCAGTGCATTATCCACAGTTCCACAGACAATCCTGTCTCTTACTAGCGAGTCTCTCAAAGTCCCAAATTCACACGATTTGCTTAACGTGTGAAGCTCTGCTAAATATTGATCAACAGATATCCCCTGCTTCTGATCATGGGTAAAAAATTTGTACCTATCATAGGTCACATCCTGTTTAGGTACGAAGTACTCTTCAGATTTATTCATCACGTCAGCCAAAGTCAAATCAGCCTCATCCAGCTGAAAGCTATTATATATATCCAATGCATCTTCCCCTATAACATGCAAAAGGATGTGAGCTTTCAGTTTTTCATCATCTCCACCTGCTCCGCTTGCAGTCAAATATATATTAAACCTTTGCTTAAAGCGCTTCCAGTTTTCAGCAAGGTTACCAGTCACTTGCATGGATGAGGGCGGGCTTAGCTTATCCATGGCAGCACGTCGGGGTATCTCAATCACTGCAGCTCTTTACTGGTGTCTATCTGCTCTCACAGGCACCGATTCCTCTTCTGTTTGCTCTAAGTGACCACACGCGATCTGCTTCACTTTTACCGTCGCTCACGGGCGTCACACAATACAGCACAGGTCTTTAGCATGTAGCTCTGTAGCGCGCCATTACTCACGCTTTCCATAGACTCTCCCTCTACATCCGTCTTTCGTGGCTCCCCCGTGGCAAATCTGTCCTTCGTCTTGCTCACGGCCACTTCTGACACCATGTGTTGTCTTGCTTAATCTTCTAATAAGCACACGAGGCGTGAAAACTCCTTTTCCAGATCTTTATTTAGCACTAGCCACCACTACTGTATCATCCATGCAGTTTCCCTTCCCTCCTATAATCTCCTCTCCAGCCTTCTGGGTAATTGAGTTCTTCCTGAACTATCTCATAACATCACACTAGGGGGTGCTAAAGGCAAGGAAAACTGCTTAGTATCCCTTTAACAAACACACACGGTACCAACCAACACAAATGTGTCATCACATACATGTTAGGTAAGAGCTTCATCCTCCGCCCTACAAAACATCACATCCTGAAGTGTAAGAGTCAACGTCTGGACCCTGAACTCTACATATTTCCACATGTTTATGTATGAAAAGGACTGTGCATTAGAGTCACTCTCTTGTTGAAGCCAATCAGAAGATTTGTAGCTAAGAGTTTTAGCATGACTCTGGTGCTTCGTAGCTCTTTTAGATCAGTGTCTTTGTGTTTGACGCTCTGAGGTTTGAGAGTGAGGCTACTCTCCTGCATCCCTGTCGGCTTGATGCTAGTAGATTAAAGGAGTAGATGTCAGGTTGTTCCTACCTATAACCAAGGCTGGATTAACCATATGGGCAACTGGGCAATTGCTCAGGGGCCCACGAACTCTAACAGGCCCAGGGCAGCAAGGGCACGGGGGTGACCATACGTCCTCTTTTCGCTGGTCATGTCCACTTTTCACTCCGTCGGGGGGTTGTATTGATGAAAATGTCCGGTTTTTCATCCAGGAGCAGGGATGGAATTATGGGGGAGCTGGATATCCTACACATGCAGGGGAGCCGGAAATAGTTTTCTACCTATAATACATCATTCATGGACTCTTTTGAGCAGAGAGCAGCAGAGCGATGATCGTTGGTGCAGCGCTCCAGGCTGCTGTGTCCAGCGCACGGTCCATTCTCAAAGTGGCACAACCAAAAAACTATAATTAACACACGGTCGTTCATGTCCGCACATGTTCTCTACTTTCTGTCTTATTTGTGCCTGAAGCGCTCTGCTACTGCGGAGCTCATCACCTGTGCTGCGGTGATTTCACCTCACTGACGCAGCATCGAAGCGCGCTCTCCGCTTTGCGGTCAGGAGATCCCTTTGATCTGCTCAGAAGTAACTGATGAGGTGAAAAAGTAAGAATCCAGGCAGCAGTTTTTCTGGAGAGTTTAGAGGAGATGCAGGAAGATGAGAGACAGACAGGACAGGAAAATGGTTAAATAAAAACAAGAAAACAAAGTAAAATGTAGGTAGATTTATCTCCACTACACGTTTTTACCTGTATAAAACAATAAGTTACACACATGTCATATTTATACATCTGATACAATTCAGATCACCTTCAAAACTCAGTCACACACCCAGGGCCGTTTCAAGACATTATGGGGGCCAAGGCAAAATCCCCCCCACCCTCCCCACCCCCGAACCTCCTCGCTCCTCCATCATGGCCTCTCTATTGACCTCCTGGGAGGAAGGGAGGTGGAGGAGGAAGAGGAGGAGGGGAGGAGAGAGAGGGAAGCAGAACACGAGGAAGAGAGGAAGCCTTCAAGGAGGGATGGAGCGAAGGAGGAGATGGTGGGTCACGTGGAGGAAGGGGAGAGAGAGGGAGAGATTCAGAATCGTTTGGAGGAGACCAGCGCCTACTTGGCTGCAGCTCTGCAGGCTGTAGAGCACAAAATAAAAGAGGAGGACAAGCCAAATGAGTGAGTACACATGAAGTCAGGCTAGAGAGTAGAATCAAATAGAATCCGTCCGGGTAAATAAAACACATCACATTATCTTTCTGTTTTCTGAAATAAACAAGTCTAATATGAAATTTCAGAAATTAGGTCTGGATGAGGGGCAAAAATGTAGAAAATCATCTTTACTTCCAGGTTTCCCCCTTTACCATTACCTAAAACTAAAAAACTCAAATGAAGAAAATAGTCATTGTCCAGATGGTCTAATCGATTTTTACTTTCTTTATGAAGCTCCATGGCAGCCATGACACCTAATAAAAACATGATTTCTCGTGTACTTTACTGGTCTTTGTAAAACGCCATTCTCCTATAAAATGAAAACAATTATAAAACATGAGTTTTTTTTAAAAGTATAAACAATAAAAAAATCATGATTTATATGATTATTTGGGATTTATCATTACTTTTTGTTGATCTTTACAATTAGTCGACTGTATTGTGTGTGTGTGTGTGTGTGTGTGTGTGTGTGTGTGTAGTGTGTGTGTGTGTGTGTGTGTGTGTGTGTGTGTGTGTGTGTGTGTGTGTGTGTGTGTGTGTGTGTGTGTGTGTGTGTGTGTGTGAATAGTGAATGTTACCCATAAACTGAATCTTAAAGCTGCTTTCCATCAGTGGAGGAACTCACCTCCACACTTGACTCAATGATTCTGTCAGCATGTTGATCGAAGCCTCAGTAAAAGCTAATTATTCCATTTTTCTTTTTCAAAATTTTCCAGCCAAAAAGGAACCGTCTCTATCCTGGATGACATCAGCAGCGTGTTTGACGACTTGGCAGACCAACTGGATGCAATGCTCGACTGATCTCCAGCCCCCCTCCCCCTGACCCATCCCTCATGACACGTAGGTGTGTGAGAAGACGGCGCTCCCAAGACTTCGGGGAGCTCGTGTTTGAGCGTCTGGCCCTCCCATGTTTAGTGCTTCCTGAGTAGCCTTGAAGAGGGAGTCCTCTTTATCTGGTGCTCTAGCTCTGGCTCCTTCTCCTGATGCGAGGAAGCTGCTCCCACACGACCTCTGACCTCTGCAGCCCAGCGCGTTACCTCCACCCAGCCTCAGACTGCTGCGTGGACCGAGAAGCACAATAATTCATCTCTGCACAAAAAAGGCTGGCTTAGACAAACTTTCGGGTGCAGTCTTATGAAGAAACTAAGCACACTAATTGTCTCAAAGGCAAGTAGACGGAGAGATGAACAAACACGACACGCTCTGATGAGGATTTTTAAAAGCACACTGAAACACGGACCGCTCTCTTTGTGTCAGTCTCTCCTCTAAAATTTCAAAAGGATTCATTTTTCCAGATGTGTCGTAGCCTCCGTTTCTCCTCTGTACGAGTGGAGGCCAGTGGTTCGCTGGACCTCCTGACCCGCGTGTCGTCTCTTCTCACGTTGCTGTTGGTGCTCTTGCTGTTATTGTTGGCGTTGTTGTTTCGAGCGTGTGCGTAGTCCCTGCTTTTTGCTCATGCCAGTGTCCTCCTGCTCGTACAGTACATAGTTACGCTAAGGATCAGACCAGCTATGAATTCTTAAGACACTTGCACATAAATCAGATCGCCGGTGTTCATCTCTACACATGAAGGTTTTATGCTTGATAATAATAAGAGACCAACACTGACAAAAAGCACACGTGAGGCACAACCAGTGATTTCAAAAATATATTTCTTTACATTTCAAGGCTTTATAGCCCATCCAATCAACATTCACACAGGTTTAAAACAGGCGCTCCTAAAGCGCCCTCTAGTGTTTGCTTAGTAAAATTGCCTTTAATCAACTTAACCTCCTTCTCGTCTTCCTCTTTTATCACCATTATTTCTAAATTTGGTGTTTATTCTGCAAATCTCTGTACCTTCGTATTTATCTATTCCTTTTGTTTAACAGCTTCATGATTTATTTGACCACGCCCCTTTGTGTCAGTGATGTCCGAGTGATTTAACCCTAAAAGTCAACCCCCAAATGTCTGCAGCCTTCTGTAACTACTGCAAAGCCTTGTATGAGCTAATATAAATACATAAAATAACAAAGAAATCTGATAAGCTGTAATAAGTTGGCTTCACTCCTCCCGACGCCCCCAGTTTTCAGTGTTTTCCCTTCATATGAGCCAAGACGGTGGATCAGCCACCAGTTTTCATCCTAGTGAAAAGTCCACTTGTATTTTTATGCTCTTTAAAACAAAGATATTTGAAAGACAGATAGTTCTATGTGAATAATAATAACTATGATGATAATCAAGAGGAATCTAGATGTTGAGTTGAAATGATCTGAGCCTGTACATTTCTGTTGGAGTTCTGGATGTGTTGTGACGGCTGTTGTTCCACGGTCAGGTTCAGGTTGCGTTTCTGCTGTGACGATACACTCCTGTACAGTTGTGATCAGAATAAATGTATAAATTAAACCTCGCTTTGCCTTTTTAATGCTTCATGTACGGCAATGTGCATTTTGCCTTGGGGCTGACTGGAGAACTGTAAACTAGGACTTCCTGCTACAAAAGCACATGTTAAAGGGGACGTGTTACGACTACATTTTTAAAGTTAGAACAATTTTGTGGTCTATACAAAACAGGAAGATGAAGATTTTTGCACAAAACCCTTTTAAATTAAGCAATCTCACCAGCTCTTTGACATTTTCAGTACATTTAAGAATACACGCTTGCTGGATCATAGGAGACTGGGTTTCCAGGTTGCTGGAGGACTGGAGGAGCTGAGCACGGAATAGGGAGCAGGATCCGGTAAGGTAAGGTCAGTATGGAGTGGACAGCCAGGGAGCGGCTGGGAGACAGCGGGACTGGTCCGGTAGGTTGCAGCACGGTGTGAAAGGTGGTGGTGGAAATGTAGAGAAGAGGCAGCTTACAAAAATCAGGCAAGCTTGGAAAAACACACAGGAACTAGCAACCTGGCTAGAAGTACAACTTGGACGATATCTATTCGGATTACTCGGTAATCAGGCTCGGGAGTCGTGGATACCAAAGTTGAGTTAATCATCCAGCGAATAAAGATGTCTCCCAGCAGCTTATATGTCCCTGACCAACTGATGAGCAGATGGCTGCAGCTGGTCCACTCCTTGACACGCCCACCTGCAGGAGAAGCTCAGAGAAGGTTTAGCAGAGAGAGGAGGACTCACCCCAGACCACGACACCAAGATAACTTAAAGTGATACTTTACAACTTTTTCGTGTTTTGAACTCATTTTCTTGAGCCAGTATGTGCCAAAATGACCCTTTACATGGTGAATGAAACGTCACTCAGACCCTCACCGCTCTGTGGCCAGAATACCACACTTGCAACTTCAGATTGCCGGTCAGGTCTGTTGGAGTTAGTAGAGCTGGTATGCCTGGTTCTGCAGCCTTAAGGTGCTTTTCCAGGAACTCTACTCAGGGCAACTCGGACCGATGCAGTTCAGCCCGACCACGGTTTCCAAGGGCACGCTTTGGTATTTTCTCCCCTATTTTTAGTCCCTGCTCCATTGAGGTACCTGGCAAGGCTGAGGTGGGCCGGTATCGTGATTCTGGCCGCTGATTGGCTAGGGGCTTCATGGAGCTGGCGTGGGAACAAACCTGCTTTCAGATGGGCTGACTCAAGCCACGCTGTACAGAGCTGTTTTAGGCTGAGTAGTGCTCCTGGAAACCACCTTCAGTGTCTACATGAGTGATTCATCACTAAACTGAACTGAACAGCAGCAGCAGCTCCTAGATGTTAGTACTGGGTATGGAATGGAATATGATTTAAAATTTAACTCGAGCAAAAGTGTTGTTCTAATCTACAGAACCACCCAGGATAAAAGGCTTAATTTTCCTGTGTTTAAGTTGTCCAGCAACAGTCTGGCAGTCTGTGAGAAGATGAAATATGTTGGACACTTTATCACAGCCGATATGAGCGGCGATGATGATATTTACAGGCAGCGCTGCAAGCTATATGTGCAAGCAGACACCATTGCACGGACATCCAGCTGTTGTTCCACACCTGTTAAAGTGGCATTATTTAAAGCATACTGCACATCTGTGGTCATTCTATAACAAGTCTAGCTTGCACATGTTACAAGTGGCATACCATGATGCAATGCAATTCAATTCAAAAATACTTAAATAATCCCAGAGGGAAATTGATTGCTGTAGTAGCTCAGAATAATAATAATAATCAAGTCATCAAAGAGTTGTTGTATATTACAATGGCTGTTGGCAGGAAGGATCTCCAGTAGCGGTCAGTGTTGCAGCGAAACTGAAGAAGCCTCTGACTGATGACACTCTTCCATTGTTGGACAGTCTTGTGAAGAGAATGCTCAGGGTTGTCCATCATTTTCCATAATGCAACGAGAATCCTCCTCAAAATTCCCAGGGGAGGCAGTGCTAGTCAAACGTGTGTTTCTGTGAGCGTGTGCACATTTAAGGCACTTGTAAGAAATTTAATGTTCAAGTTTATGAGACGGCTGCAAGAGTCTTCCAATAGTATTATAGCTGCACTCTCAAATCCCACTGTGAGCTGCTCTCATTGTATGTCTAGGCTGAGAATGCACTGGTTAAAATGTTTGGGTGGATTTATCTCAACTAGTTAGTTTTGTTGTCCCTTACCTCCACTGCAGTTATATCCTGTGATTTTAACAGGCTTTTATTGGTATTAATGTTAATTGGTATCCTTTCTTTTCTTGTGTTTTTCTTGTATCTTTTTCTTTTATCTGTACGTTTCTTTTAAAATGGACTTTAAGTCTGGCAATAAACATGTTATAAATCAGCTGCGTTCATGATTTAAAACATGCAGGAAATGTGCTGGAAGCAGACTGCAGCTCCAGGTATGTCAGCTCAATATTTGTTTGAGTCCCAACAGAGCCAACTGCCAGTCTGGAGTTGAAAGTGGAACATTCTGGCCAAAGGGGTGCGATGTGTGCTGGGTGGCTGTTCATTAACCCTCTAAAACAGGAGTATTCGATTCCGGTCCTGGAGGGCCGGTATCCAGCAAGTTTTAGTGGTTTCTCTGCTCCAATATGCTTGATTCAGTGGTTCAAGCACCTGTGCAGCAGTCCAGGCTCTAGAGAAGCTTAACTCCGTAAATTTCCAGGGCAATGGGGTTTTGTCCCTCGGGCGGGACGCTGGAATGCTAAGGAGTTAATCACCTGCTGGTTGAAATCAGGTGCGTCGAAACGGAGTTAAAACTAAAACGTGCTTGATACCGGCCCTCCAGGCTGGGAACTTCATACCACTGCTGTTAACGGTCACTTTAGCACACACTGGCTCAAGAAAATGTTTTAAATATGAAAAAATTTCATATCATGGCTTTAAAATGTGTGCAGGACTCCGACATAGGGTTCAGATGTTTTGCTGCAACTGTAAACACAATTTTCTGTAATTATTGAATATGAAGTTGATTAAAATACAGCTAAACACGACGTACTAGCGGCATGAGCTGCCCCAGGCGAATGACACGCCTTTGTTTGACCCTTAACCAATCACAGTGAGCAATATATTAGTGCCCCGCTTGTTTTCACTTGTGTGTGAACAAACATGGCTTCGCCGCGGCTGAGCGACAACGAGGTTTTCGTTCCGAAGAGGAACGCAGGGTTTCCTTAGCGCGCGACGCTAACTACTTAGTGACGTGACATGTCTCGGAGAAAGCGTAAAAACACGTTGGACGCTTCTTCTGAAGCAGGAAAATAACACTTCTTAAGCAGAGCACGACGCCGCCTCGGCTCGTCCACCCTCTGCCGAGCCGGTGTCGGTAACGGACTGAGCTCGGTCACTGGGTCGTTTGAGCTGCCCCGTGACTGCCTGATGGAAAACCGTTGGTTACGTATTGTAACCCCAGATTCTATGAGTCTAGTCGCAGCCCTTAAGCTAGCTGCTATTGGAAGGATGATCTCCGCATCAGCCAATCATGAAGAGCTTAAATGTACGCCCACCAATAGTGGGCCCCCTCGTGGTATATAACCGCAGTGACCCCACTGCTCACCTCCAATGGCTCTTATTCCCATCAAAACCAGTGGGGCCAGTGGCTTAAGGGCTGCGACTAGACTCATAGAATCTGGGGTTACAATACGTAACCAACGTTCTATTATCGTCTAGTCTTAGCCCTTAAGCTAGCTGCTATTGGAATAAAGCGCAGCTGGATGGGTTTACGCCCCACTGGTTAACACAGCCAACGGACACACCCAATCAAATCTCCTCTAGTGGGGGACGTTCAGCCTCAGACCAGGCTTAAAGACTGAGGCAGGCACGATAAGAGAGGGGCCCCCACCAAAAAACATCATCCACAAGAGGATGAAATCCATCTCAGCAAGGCCAATGAGGTGCCATAAGCATTCATTTAGCCTGCTGGGGTCCAAGCACTGAACGAGTGATGGATCCTGAAGACACATCTCGTAAATAATAACGAGTAAAGGAACAGGGTGAAGCCCATGAAGCAGCCTGACAAATGACTTCCATTGACACACCACTGAGGAGCGCCATCGAAGAGGAAATCCCTCTGGCTGAGTGAGCCCTGAGTGCCTCAGGGGGATGCTGCCCTGATGATGTGTAAGCGAGGGAAATGGCGTCACACAGCCAGCGTGAAAGGCGCTGGGCCGACAGCGCCTGACCAAGGGAAGACTCCCTGTAGTGCACAAACAGGTTTTGTGAGCGACGAATCCCTGAAGTGCGTGACACATATCGTGCAAGCGCGCGCACCGGGCAGAGAAGGTGAGAAGCCGCCTCCTCCTCAGAATTATGGGGAGGAGGAAAAAGTCCAGCCAATGAAATTGACCTGGATTTGAAGGAAGCATTAATGCTTTTGGGCACAAAGGCTGGGTTGGGGCATAAAACAGCAGACCCGCCATCCTCCCGGATCCTGAGGCATGCGGGAGCCACTGAGAGGGCGGTTAGGTCACTCACTCTCTTAACTGATGCTAGCGCCAGCAGCAATGCAGTTTTAAGCGACAGGAACTTGAGTGAGACTTGGTCCAAGGGTTCAAATGGAGCTTCAGATAAGCCACGCAGAACCACCGTTAGATCCCATTGGGGAAAAAGCGGGCGGGACACAGGTCTGTTCCTCCTGACACCTTTTAGAAAACGTTTTGTGAGGGGATGATTGAAAACAGATCTATCTCCAAAACCCTGATGACATGATGAGATAGCTGCAGCATATGTCTTAACAGTGCTGAATGCGAGGCCCCTGTCCATCAGTATCTGCAGAAACGATAGGACATCCGCCAGCTGGCAGGAGAGCGCTTGAACATTCCGTTCTGCGCACCAGTTCTGGAAAGCTGCCCATTAAAGCCCCATTCCCACCTGTACCGGGTCGGCCCGGGCCGGGTAGCGTAGGTTGTTTACATATCTGGGTGGCCTGGAATTTTCCCGGGCCAACCAAGGCTCATTCTCGGCCCTCTTCCCGAGGGGTAATGCTTCAGGCCGACCAGGGCCAACACGCCCACTGCTGACAGCAAATTCACACCTTCCATTAGAGCAAGCCTCTGATTGGTGGGTAGAATCAGCCTATTCACACCTTCCATTAGAGCAAGCCTCTGATTGGTGGGTAGAATCAGCCCACATGGGCTTAAGGCACGGATGTGTGGAATCAACCGGGCCAGGCTGGGGCCGACTGGGGCTACCCGGCCCGGGCCGACCCGGTACAGGTGGGAATGGGGCTTTAGCAGCGTAAGACGCAATGGTAGAGGGCGCCCGCGCACTCTGAATCGTGGCGACCACATCATGCGGCAGCCCAGAAGCCTCTAAGCGTGACCGCTCAGCGGCCAGACCCACAGCCGTTGGCCTATTTGAGGATGTTTGATTATCCCATCCGCCTGGAGAAGGGCGTCCGCCCTCCGCGGGAGCCTCCACGGGGAGCCGGACACTAGCGCTTGCAGGTCCGGAAACCATGACGCGGACACGCGTCTGGGAGCCACCAGAATCACCGAGAGCTGTTCCGACCGAATTCGGTCCAGGAGACGGGGAATCAGAGGGACTGGTGGAAACGCATAAAGGAGCGTTCGAGGCCAGGGCTGGTGTGAGAAGGCGTCCGCCCCGAGCGGGGGTCCGTCCCGGGGACTCAGGGAAAACCACAGGCGACACTGAGCATTTTCGCGAGCCGCGAACAGATCCACAGACGGTTCCCCGAACCTGATCCAGATCTGTGATATCAGTGCAGGATGTAGACGCCAGTCGGAGTCGCGGGGTCCCCCTCTCGACAGGATGTCTGCCGCTACATTCACTACCCCCGGAATGTAGATGGCTCTGATGGACAGCAGGTGGACATGTGTCCAACACAGTAAATCTGTGGCGACACGCAACAGTGGGAGGGATCGAACTCCCCCTTGGCGATTTATGTAGGCTGCCGCTACCCGGTTGTCTGTGTGAACTTCGACATGACGGCCTTCTAGAAGGGCAGCGAAGTGTCTGATCACATTCCTCACTGTCATAAGCTCCAACACATTTATGTGCTCGTGCGTGTGGGAGGGCCAGCGATCTGCCACCGTATGGGACAAGCACGTGCCCCCCCACCCCGACAGTGACGCATCCGTAAACACAGATACGTGTGACGCAGGATGTCCGATGGGAACCCCGCGTGAGAGGATGCAGGGGTTCCCCCAGTGAGCGAGGTCCCCGCCCACTGAAGGGGGAATCCTCAACATACGTCTCTTCTGACGTATCGGGTGTACCCGGAGGCGGACGAACCAGCGTTGCAAGCGCCTCGTGCGCAGCAAACCTAGCGGCACCACTGAATGGGCTGCGGACATCATGCCCAGGAGTTTCATGACTAACCGGGCTCTCACGATCTTGTGGGGTTGAACACGGGAGATCACCGTGGAGAGATCTGCCGCTCTTGCAGGCGACAAACGTGCTCTCATTAGGGAGGCGTCCAACTCCACCCCGAGATACACAATCGACTGGGATGGAAGGATGGAGCTCTTTTCCCAGTTTATAGAAAACCCTAGGGTTGACAGATGCCCTGTCAACCTCCTGGTTTGCTGTGATGCCTCGTCCTTGGACCGAGCGCACAGGAGAAGATCGTCCAGGTAAAATAAGACCCTCATTCCCTCCGTGCGCAGTGGCTGCAACGCGGTCTCCAGACATTTGGAGAATGTGCGCGGGGCTAGCGAGTAGCCGAAAGGGAGGCGATTGAACTGATATTGAACTCCCTTGAACGAAAAACGCAGAAACTTCCGGTGGTTTGGAACTACTGGTATGTGGAAGTATGCGTCTTTCAGGTCGATTGACGTGAACCAATCCCCGGGGCGCACATATTCCAGGACTTGTCTCATCGTTAACATGCGGAAATGCATTACTGCTATGGAGCAGTTGAACAGGGACAGGTCGAGAATCGGCCTCATTCCTCCCGACTTCTTCGGTACTACGAAGTAGCGGGAGTAGAAACCCGAGAGTTCTTGTCCGCGAGGGACTCGGGAAATAGCGTCTTTGGACAGAAGTTCCCACAGCTCCAGCTCTAGCGCCTGAGACTGCACTTGCGATGTGAACGTCGTCTCCACGATCCCGTTGAAGGGAGGTGGAGTGGCCTGAAAATGAAGTGTGTGACCGCAATGAATGGTGTCCGAAATCCATTTGCTCATGATGCAAAGGCGGCGCCACTCGTGCGCGCGTTCCGACAGTGGACGCGTGTGCGCGGTCACGTGAACAACGTCTGAGGGTTGTGCATGCGCCCTTACCGCCGTCGCCCGTACCAGAGAACTGGGGGCGACCCATGGAGGGCTGCGCTCGAAAGGGCGAGAGTGAAACAGCTGGAACAGGCTAGTCCACACCGCGGAGCGTGGAGTCCGAGAGTGAAGGACGAGTGGGAGCCGGGCCTGTGCACGGGGGCGACAGAGTGCTAGCGGATGGAGCCGCACACTGTGCCGCCGCGCGTGGTCGAGACAGCGACATGACATCCCGCCCCACCCAACGGCGTGGGGAGAGCGGGAAGAGTTGGGCCTGGCCAGATGCTGGGGCCGGAGCGCAAATGGAGCGCACCCTTACGGCTGGCCGTGTATTATGACTACCTGCAGGAACATGTGTGCGTGCAGCAGTGCTTGGTGTGGGGAACGTGTGTGAAAACTCGGCAGAGGATTCTGCGGAGGACTGTAGGATTGTGCTCTTTGAGTGACGTTTTTTGGGTTTTATTTCAAAACCAACAACATCAGAACAATCAGTAACACACACATTCCCCCCAAAGAGTCACTTCCGTGGCTGCTTTCGGCGAGGCTCCTGCACCTGGGACTGCCAAGACGGCGTCTGCTGGCCCCGCCGGAACCGTTGTCCGCCATCTCGCTGGTCCCGCTGATGTGGAGCCGAAGCGGGAGGCCGGCTCCGTGGAGCGGGAGGTGCAGCTGGACGTCTGAAGCTTTCGCGCCGTTCGTCCCATCCTCTGGCTGAACGGCCGGAGTGCGAGGCTGACCGAGGGTGGACCAGGTCTCGCACCGTAGCCGATAGTTCGGCCGTCTTCTGAGCCCTCTCAATGACGCCCCTAAGATGGGGACCAAACAGAACATCGGTGGTGATGGGGCCATCCAGCATCTTCCTTTGCAGATGTTCCGGAATGGAGGGCAGGGCCTTCAGCCAGATCGCTCGCTGGATGAGGGTCTGCCAGGCAGCGATGCGAGCAGAACCGGTGAGCACAGCAGCACACAGATTGAGGATAGCATCAGCAGTCTTAGTTATGACGGCTTTCGACTCCTCGGGAGCTTCCAGCTCCTCCATCATCTTGGAGACGCCGAAGGCAAGAAGGGCGATGTTATTCCCTGCAGCGCCGGTCTGAAAGGCACACTGATGTGCGCGGTCGGTGAGCCGCGTCAGCAGCTGGTCATGTTTTGAAGCGGGAACAGCTCGCGGGCCAGCGAGGTGGTTCTTGGCGCCGAACAGCGAGGCCAAATCCGGCTCTAGTGGAGGAACGGACGGCCAGCCTTGGTCGGAAAACCCCTCGACCTTGGTGATGGGCGCATACGTGGATACTGGCGCCTTGAGCTTGGCAGGCTCGGAGAAGGCGGCAGACCAGCAGCTCATAGCAGCGGGGAAGCGCGGCCAGACAGGGTCTGGACAGCGTGTCTGAGTTGCCCCGAAAATTCCCGCCAAATCATCCGCTTCAGGCAGGGCCGGTTCTGGCACAGCTAGCCCCTTGCGGGCTGCTGCCGCAGAAATGATGGCGGGCAGCTCCTGGAGCAGTGCTCTTACTGCTGGCAGGGAGGAGCGAGAAGCCACTGGGGCAGAAGGACCCGCTGAGCGAAGCTCGTCGAACTCCATTATGTCTAGGAGGGATGCCGCCTCATCGTAGTTTTCGCTGTCGATGACGTCATCCAGCCGGTTGAAGCCAGCCGGCTCCTGACCGGCGTCAAAGAAAACCAAAGCCTTGTCCAGCGGGTAGGAGTCAGCCACCGGAAATTCTTCGTCGGCGGCGGGAGTGAAGTACTCGACCCGGCGAATCTTCTCCGCCACGGGCAGAGCGGCACAGAACGGGCACGAGGCCTGCGGGGTCAAGGCCAGGCCAGCGTGGTGAGCCCCGAGACAGACATCACACTTAGCGTGCAGGTCGCCGCTGGAAATGGAGCCCGTCTGGCAGGTCGGGCAGGGACTGGCGTCGCTGGACATGGCTGGTAAGTCGTCTTCGGATAATTTTGCTCTTTTGGGATAATATTTGCTCTTTAATAAAGCTCTCAAGCTTGGCATGAAGAGAAAAAGGAGGTGAGCAGTGGGGTCACTGCGGTTATATACCACGAGGGGGCCCACTATTGGTGGGCGTACATTTAAGCTCTTCATGATTGGCTGATGCGGAGATCATCCTTCCAATAGCAGCTAGCTTAAGGGCTAAGACTAGACGAAATAGAACAGCGGGTTTCATCAGACTCGTAGTTTCTTGTTTTTGCTGGGACCCCCTGTATTTTACCGCTCCCTCCTGCAGGCTTCCCCTATTAACATTTAAAATGATTCTGTAAACTCCGTGTATCAATAGAAACAATCTCTGCCTCTGCCAGCTGCAGTAAATGTAGTTCTAATAAATCTCCAAATAATTCAACTGTGGATCTCCTGTGATCCGCATTAGTGATGTTTTCAGCACCAGAACAGTGAAGCAAAGAAAGATTCCTCAGTTTGTTATAATTTTATTTATTAGGTGCATCTAACCTGTTCTATTTTTCTCTGAAATGAGATCAAATCAGTGCTTCTATGGGTTGTCTCTACTCTGCACTGGAAATTTTTACTTTATTTAGAGACTTGTTGCAGAAAATATTCAGAATGTGCAGTTTTTTCCTACCACAAGCGATCTCTGGTCCAGCCGCACATCAGAGCCGTATTTGAGCTTAACTATCCACTACATGAGCAACTGGGAGCTACATAGTATTTTGAACAAGTTAATGTTTGCACAATACGTTTGCAATTGACATGTTTGCACTTTAAATATGTTTACGATTTTAATTTATGTTAAGTTACTTGAAAAACGAGAAAAACTGATTTTTGTAATTGTTTCTCTCAGGGCTTTTATCATCTCTGGTGTGAGTTTAAAATATAAGTGTGTTAGCACTGTGCTGATTATCCCTAATATGAATAAATGTTTATTTATTCAATGTTTCTCTTCTTTAATACGCAATTGAAGTTATGCTATTCATGGATAAAAAATCGTGATAAAATCGAAATCGTGATAAAATATTGGAAAAATCGTGATATTCTATTTTTGCCATATCGCCCAGCCCTACCTGTAAGACATCTTTTTAGTGACGTATGACAAACAGCTCTTCACTGTTTAGAGGAATTTAGATTTTTATGATGATTTATGACAAAATTCCTTAAAATGAATAACTGAACCTAGTTTATCTTTATGTAGATGGTAAAGTGTAGTGAAACAGCGTTAGACTCAGTCGGCATAAGCAGCAGGGCCCTGCAGGGAATCGAACCCCGTCTCATTACTGAGAGTTCCGTTACCAGAGCCTTTTGCTTTGGGCGACCGGGACGGTAAAGCAAAACCTGCATCAACACAGCATTTAATGTTGGAACATAAATTCTGTCTTGAAGCAGGAAAAAAGAAACCGTCCGACTAAAAAATAATTTCCAATTAAATTCATTTTAGTATTTTATAAACGTTTTACAGATTTAGAGCCTCCTTTGACTTTTATGCTTTTCGTTAACTTCTCGTTCTTTTACGATGTTTATCCGTTCTTTAGCTGCGGTCAAACGCATCGTAATTTTGTTCTGCGGTGAATCTTAAAGTTATGTTGAATGTAAATAATCTGAGCCTTTATTGCTTTAATTTAACAGCACAGTAACTTGTTAAAATATTCAAGTTAAATTTAATCATTTACATGTTTAGACTATATTTTTTTAGTCTTTAATATTTTAGTATTTATTGTTTAACTTTTGTAAAGAGCTATTTTTAAACGCGTGCACATTTAAACACTAAAACCTTTGTTTGCTCCGTCTGTGTCAGAGCTCTGCTGTTCAGCTCCTTCCTGGTTCCTGCAGGACCACAAAGCCCAGAGAAGCTCAGTCCAGCAGGACGTGAGGACACAAGCAGACACGGAGAGCTCCTCCTAAACCTGGAATCAAACACTTCTACACATTATTTAGAACAGTTTCTTGTGACAGAACAGTTAGTGAAACAGAAAGGACATGATGAAGATGATGTTATCGTCCTTGTCTTTCATACGGATCAAAGATCACCATCAGCTTATGCTCATGTCACCAAGTAAACGTCCCATTCCTCACTAAGACCTGCTCTATCTGCTCTACCAGATTATCAGAAGCATCACTGTAGTTGTAGTTTTGCCTCCATCTTCCTGCCCTCCTTGGTCTCTTGTTTATCTTCTACCACCTCTCACCATCCATCTCAGGTGGGATCTTGTTTGCTCCGATGGCCTCTTGTGTTCCAGGCTTACATCTTTTAGTGAACGTTAGAATATCATATACTGATATATATGTATGTATGTGTGTGTGTGTGTGTGACCCTAAACCAGACTGCCTGCTCCATCAGATGAAAGGAAATGCTCTCAGGACCCAAATAAAATAGAAGATTTAGCAACCAGACACAGAAGCTCAGGTGAAACCGTCCACATCAGCATCTCCAGTTCTACCAGCTCTAAAAACACACTTCTTAAATAATAAAACATTAAACTCAGCCAACGGATGAAGACGTCCTGGTGCCAGACGCTACCTAAGACATCACCAGTTCAGCTGACTTGATAAAACACTTGGTGACTAAAACAAACATCTGGTGACCTGGTAAAAAACAGTCCTGGTGCAACAAGCTACCTGAGACAAACGTTTCCAGTCGACCAGTTCAAGAAAGAAAGAAAGAAATGATCTTCAGTGATCCTCAATAGCCAACTCTGCCTCTACTGGAGGAGCCTGACCATGACCCACAAACACCACATCATCATCATCCCTACTCAGACCCTCTGGAAGAAATATATATCTCTAGTCCGAGTCGGAGTCGTCCCATCTTGGTCTCTTCGGTGGGATGTACGGGAAGCGCTCTCCAGTCCTCTTCTGGCTGGATCCAAGGACCGAGGTAGAAGGAGTGGGTTCTTCTACATCCTGGACCTCTTCAGCGCTCCCGTGGGCAGGCCTGGGATCTTCTGGAAGCTCTTCCGGCGGGGCCGGAGGAGCTACCGCCAGCCAGAAGTCTTCTAGTGGTGGAAGCTGCTGGTCTTCATCTCTATCCAGAACTGAGCTACCATAACCAGAGTCCTCACTAGAAGCCATAAAACCTTCTAAAGCTGACCACAGACCCTCAATAGCACGCTCTGCCTCCAACTCCTCATCCCTACTCAGACGCTCAATAGCACGCTCTAACTCCAACTCCTCATCCCTACTCAGACCCTCAATAGCACGCTCTGCCTCCAACTCCAACTCCCTACTCAGACGCTCAATAGTACGCTCTAACTCCAACTCCAAATCCCTACTCACACGCTCAATAGCACGCTCTAACTCCAACTCCTCATCCCTACTCAGACCCTCAATAGCACGCTCCAACTCCAACTCCTCATCCCTACTCAGACGCTCAATAGCACGCTCTAACTCCAACACAAAATCCCTACTCAGACCCTCAATAGCACACTCTGCCTCTACTGGAGGAGCCTGACCATGACCCACAAACACCACATCATCATCATCACTACTCAGACCCTCAAAAGTAAACTCTGCCTCTACTGGAGGAGCCTGACCATGACCCACAAACACCACATCATCATCATCACTACTCAGACCCTCAAAAGTAAACTCTGCCTCTACTGGAGGAGCCTGACCATGACCCACAAACACCACATCATCATCAGGAATGTGAAGGGCTGGGTACCTACCTTCATCTTCATCGAGAATCCGGATGACCTCAGGGGCCCCTGCAGTCACGGGACGCTCCACGATGAAGATGCCTGTGAGGACAAAACAAGACACATTAAATCCACTTGTGTCATAAAACAGTTATGAAAAAGCTACAATGACTTGTTTACAATACAAGAGATGTGTGTCTGCATCTGCATGTGTGCACAAGACACACTTTACTAATCTGGTTGTTTTTGGGGTTTAACAGGTTCAAACCGAGTTCTGCTTTTACTGAAAAAGTTTCCATTTTTAATTTATGTGATTGTTTATTATTTATGTTTATAGCTGATGCATTTCTAAAAAGATGTAATGTTTTACAGCTTGTAGACACAACACTGCTCAAATAAAGTTGTTTTAAAATGGGCTCTATAAAAATAAACAGAAGACTCATTAAACTGGTGAAAAGTGTTTAAAAAAGATTCAAACGGACAGAAATGCATTTATAAACCTGAGAACCAACTCAGAGAACACATCAAACTTTCTACTTGGATAAAACAGATGAAGTCCTTAAAGATCAAAGGTCTCTAGTTCACTCAGATTTATGGAAACAACTCATGTTCACCGATGCTAACAGGCTGAAGCTAAAGCTAGCTGTACCTTCTAGCATGTTCTACGTCATGACGTTTCATACCTGGTTCATGCGTTGCTATGGTCACGAAAACATGTTTTTGTTTGAATAATTCTTTTTTAGAATCCTACATGTCATTTTATTAGTTTTAAAATTTTCGATGTAAATTTGAACTAAACGGGTTTGCTGAAACCAAATTAGTGGTTTTCTTTTAACGCTTCTCTCTAGTCTGATATAGTCATCCCACCGACCTGCTGGGACCCTCAACATGCTGAGGCTGTGTGATGAGGTTGAGTCACAGGCCGGTGCTAATGTGAGAAACCTTTTGTCTCTATCCCGCTAAAAGAACCACATATTCAGCTTTTATTTGGCTTGCCCAGCTGACAAAAACCAACAGGCGCTCCTCGCGCTCACTCACCTCGCTGCTGTCCATCCTCTTTTATATCAATAATACAAAAGAAACCGACATGCCAGAACAAAACTAGTAAAAACATTTGATGTGTTCAGACTGTTCCAGGGGAATTTGAGCCTCAGTGTCCACAGAAAACATGTTTCACCTCCATAAAACACCAAATCTGTCTCGTCTTCTTCCGCCTATCCGTGTCCGGGTCGCGAGGGCAGCATCCCAACTAGGGAGCTCCACACCGTCCTCTCTCCGGCCACCTCCACCAGCTCCTCCGGCAGGACCCCAAGGCGTCCCTGGGCCAGTTCGGATATGTACTTTCTCCAACGTGTCCTGGGTCGTCCAGGGGGGCTCCTGCCAGCAGGACATGCCCAAAACACCTCACCAGGGAGGCGTCCAGGAGGCTTTCTAACAAGATGCCCAAACCACCTCAACTGACTCCTGATTAGGAGGAGCAGCGGCTCTATTCCGAGTCTCTACCGAATGTCCGAGCTCCGCACCCCATCCCTAAGGCTGACCCAGGCTAGCTTCATCAGGCTCCGACCTACAGCTCTTGCTGGGGAGGTTCGCAGCCGAGTGTGAGGAGGCTGGGATGAGGATCAGCACCTCCAAGTCTGAGACCATGGTTCTCGATCAGAAAAGAGCATTTGTCGACTCCAGGTCAGTGGAGAGGTCCTGCCTCAAGTGGAGTTCAAGTATCTCGGGGTCTTGTTCACGAGTAAAACACCAAATGTGATTTTAAACACACATTCGGTCTCTCAAATACACGAATTTAACATTATAATAATGTTTCAGTAGTTTGTCCTTTAGGAAACATGAATTAAGTCAGATGGAGAATTTAACTGATGTTAGCTTACCGTGCTCCTCCCGGAAAGACATCTCCTTGGTAGGTTGGTTCTCCTTGGTAGGTTGGTTCTCGGGTCTTCTTCAGCTAGCCACAAACTTCTTCAGCGATTTCTGCTCTGCAGAGGCTCTCCAAGCTCGTCCAAGGGCTACTATTGAAGCAAATCTCCAGAGGCTCTCTCGACCAAGTGCTGCTCTAGCGCAAGTTCGAAAGAAAGAATGACTTATAAAATTCCATGAGCTTTTATAGACGAGCAACGTTCTAATTCTATGACGTATACACGCACATGCGTGCAACAGATTCCTAACCCGTCTCTTTGCAGCAGGTGCACCCGAGAGGTCTCTCAGCCCTCTGCTGGACAGAAGCTATTACTGCAGCTGTTTTTGAACTGTCTCTTAGCTAATTATGTAATAGCAGTGAGGACTTTTAGTGCCGTTGTGCTTTTGTAATCTCCAGTTTGAATACATCAGATGTTTTGTATTCAAACAAAAACATGTTGTTTTCGTGACCATAGCAACGGAACCAGGTATGAAACGTCATGACGTAGAACATGCTAGAACGTACAGCTAGCTTTAGCTTCAGCCTGTTAGCATCGGTGAACATGAGTTGTTTCTATAAAGCTGAGTGAACTAGAGACCTTTGATCTTTAAGGACTTCATCTGTTTTATCCAAGTAGAAAGTTTGATGTGTTCTCTGAGTTGGTTCTCAGGTTTATAAATGCATTTCTGTTCGTTTGAATCTTTTTTAAACACTTCACCAGTTTAATGAGTCTTCTGTTTATTTTTATAGAGCCCATTTTAAAACAACTTTATTTGAGCAGTGTTGTGTCTACAAGCTGTAAAACATTACATCTTTTTAGAAATACATCAGCTATAAACATGAAACATAAATAATAAACAATCACATAAATTAAAAATGGAAACTTTTTCAGTAAAAGCAGAACTCGGTTTGAACCTGTTAAACCCCAAAAACAACCAGATTAGTAAAGTGTGTCTTGTGCACACATGCAGATGCAGACACACATCTCTTGTATTGTAAACAAGTCATTGTAGCTTTTTCATAACTGTTTTATGACACAAGTGGATTTAATGTGTCTTGTTTTGTCCTCACAGGCATCTTCATCGCGGAGCGTCCCGTGACTGCAGGGGCCCCTGAGGTCATCCGGATTCTCGATGAAGATGAAGGTAGGTACCCAGCCCTTCACATTCCTGATGATGATGTGGTGTTTGTGGGTCATGGTCAGGCTCCTCCAGTAGAGGCAGAGTTTACTTTTGAGGGTCTGTGGTCAGCTTTAGAAGGTTTTATGGCTTCTAGTGAGGACTCTGGTTATGGTAGCTCAGTTCTGGATAGCGATGAAGACCAGCAGCTTCCACCACTAGAAGACTTCTGGCTGGCGGTAGCTCCTCCGACCCCGCCGGAAGAGCTTCCAGAAGATCCCAGGCCTGCCCACGGGAGCGCTGAAGAGGTCCAGGAGGTAGAAGAACCCACTCCTTCTACCTCGGTCCTTGGATCCAGCCAGAAGAGGACTGGAGAGCGCTTCCCGTACATCCCACCGAAGAGACCAAGATGGGACGACTCCGACTCGGACTAGAGATATCTTTTTCTTCCAGTGCAGCGCCACTGAATATCATTTCTTTCTTTCTTTCTTGAACTGGTCGACTGGAAACGTTTGTCTCAGGTAGCTTGTTGCACCAGGACTGTTTTTTACCAGGTCACCAGATGTTTGTTTTAGTCACCAAGTGTTTTATCAAGTCAGCTGAACTGGTGATGTCTTACGTAGCATCTGGCACCAGGACGTCTTCATCCGTTGGCTGAGTTTAAGGTTTTATTATTTAAGAAGTGTGTTTTTAGAGCTGGTAGAACTGGAGATGCTGATGTGGACGTTTCACCTGAGCTTCTGTGTCTGGTTGCTAAATCTTCTATTTTATTTGGGTCCTGAGAGCATTTCCTTTCATCTGATGGAGCAGGCAGTCTGGTTTAGGGTCACACACACACACACACACACACACACACACACACACACACACACACACACACACACACACACACACACACACACACACACACACACACACACACACACACACACACACACACACATACATATATATTAGTATATGATATTCTAACGTTCACTAAAAGATGTAAGCCTGGAACACAAGAGGCCATCGGAGCAAACAAGATCCCACCTGAGATTGATGGTGAGAGGTGGTAGAAGATAAACAAGAGACCAAGGAGGGCAGGAAGATGGAGGCAAAACTACAACTACAGTGATGCTTCTGATAATCTGGTAGAGCAGATAGAGCAGGTCTTAGTGAGGAATGGGACGTTTACTTGGTGACATGAGCATAAGCTGATGGTGATCTTTGATCCGTATGAAAGACAAGGACGATAACATCATCTTCATCATGTCCTTTCTGTTTCACTAACTGTTCTGTCACAAGAAACTGTTCTAAATAATGTGTAGAAGCGTTTGATTCCAGGTTTAGGAGGAGCTCTCCGTGTCTGTTTGTGTCCTCACGTCCTGCTGGACTGAGCTTCTCTGGGCTTTGTGGTCCTGCAGGAACCAGGAAGGAGCTGAACAGCAGAGCTCTGACACAGACGGAGCAAACAAAGGTTTTAGTGTTTAAATGTGCACGCGTTTAAAAATAGCTCTTTACAAAAGTTAAACAATAAATACTAAAATATTAAAGGCTAATAAAATATAGTCTAACCATGTCAATGATTAAATTTAACTTGAATATTTTAACAAGTTACTGTGCTGTTAAACTAAAGCAATAAAGGCTCAGATTATTTACATTCAACATAACTTTAAGATTCACCGCAGAACAAAATTACGATGCGTTTGACCGCGGCTAAAGAACGGATAAACATCGTAAAAGAACGAGAAGTTAACGAAAAGCATAAAAGTCAAAGGAGGCTCTAAATCTGTAAAACGTTTATAAAATACTAAAATGAATTTAATTAGAAATAATTTTTTATTCTGACGGTTTCTTTTTTCCTGCTTCAAGACAGAATTTATGTTCCAACATTAAATGCTGTGTTGATGCAGGTTTTGCTTTACCGTCCCGGTCGCCCAAAGCAAAAGGCTCTGGTAACGGAACTCTCAGTAATGAGACGGGGTTCGATTCCCTGCAGGGCCCTGCTGCTTATGCCGACTGAGACTAACGCTGTTTCACTACAC
The DNA here is from genome assembly GCF_043380555.1 of Nothobranchius furzeri. Classification (NCBI taxonomy): domain Eukaryota; kingdom Metazoa; phylum Chordata; class Actinopteri; order Cyprinodontiformes; family Nothobranchiidae; genus Nothobranchius; species Nothobranchius furzeri. The sequence continues at coordinate 23,035,797 of NC_091751.1, read as the reverse complement.
TTTACCATCTACATAAAGATAAACTAGGTTCAGTTATTCAGTTTAAGGAATTTTGTCATAAATCATCATAAAAATCTAAATTCCTCTAAACAGTGAAGAGCTGTTTGTCATACGTCACTAAAAAGATGTCTTACAGGGCAGCTCATGCCGCTAGTACGTCGTGTTTAGCTGTATTTTAATCAACTTCATATTCAATAATTACAGAAAATTGTGTTTACAGTTGCAGCAAAACGTCTGAACCCTATGTCGGAGTCCTACACACATTGTAACTAACGGTTTGACCTAAAATAAAAACCTAAATCTATCTGGAACCGCTACCGGTCCTTCTGCACTCTAGACGAGTCCCGTTAGCATGACTGCAGCAACACAGCTAACTGTGTTAGCAAGGGGAAAAGTAATTTGGAAAGCCACGACACACTCACACAGATAAGATCTAAAAGAAGATCCACATATTTCAACAACGGATCCTCCAGAGACCGGTAGAACCTCAGAACCATCCTGGATTACTACAAACACAAGCTAGCGAGCTACTGCAGCATCCCAGTCAGGAGGAATTATTCTGCTGATCTATCGATTAAATTTGTTCTGGAGTTATTTCAATATAAACACGCAGCGGTTCAACTGGCAGCACATTGTTTTATCTATAGATTAGTGAATTATATTGGGACGGTATGATGGGGCTAATGGTCAGCTAACAACTCGTCAGCTGAGGGCTACAAGCTTACAAATGAAATATTCATCTAAAGTAAACAAACTGAACTGATTTTGGTTCTGAAGATGTTCAGCATTCTCCCTGGAGTCCAGATCAGGCTCACGGGTCTTCTCGCCGTATCCCAGATCTGACCGATCTTGTCATGTTCAAGAAGCCAATGTGAAATGATTTGAGCTTTATGACATGGTGCATTATCCTGCTGTCATGGTCTGCGTCTGCGTCTTCCCTCATGTGTCTCCTGATGTTTCTCCATCCCTCTCTGGATTCTACGGACGCTTCAAACGATGGCTTGGGAGCAGTACTGTTGCAAAAGAATGAAATAAGTGGCAGCCGGGCGGTGGCATATGCATCCAGATCTGACTGAGAAACGCTACGCTCAAATAGAAAAAGCAACTTTAGGCTTGGTCTTTGGATGCAGGAAGTTCCATGGCTAGATGTTTGGTTTACCAACATTCATAGCAGAAACGGATCACAAACCTCTCATCACAAATAGGAAGTTGAATCTCAATGACATGTCACCAAGAATACAATGTATGATAGTGATGCTGCAGCGTTTGAACTGATATACATGCTAGGCAAGTTTGCCAGGCATGCCAGGCAAGTTTATTGTACTGGCTGATGCATTGTCTCATGCACCTGCACCAGGTGGTGACAGCAGTATCAGTATGGTGGTGGAGGAAGTCGAAACCAAGCCCCCACAATTCGGTTCTGAAAGTGAGGCCAATGCGGAAGTGAAATAAATTGCAGTTCCAGCCTCATCCACTAGGGGCTGGTGTCAGAAAATAGCAAATCCTCATTGACTCCCATGTTAAAAATACCATTTCACAGCAGAAACGAACATGTGTACAGCTTGGTTTTTGGTTTAAATGATCTAGTTTACACTCATGACAACTCTGAGGGGGGTGAATTTTATTTCACTCTTCTGTTTAAGTGTATTAAAAGCCTAAAATTCTGTACACTGTAAATCCTCTAATACAGGCCCGGGCCTGTATTTGACTCAAGCTCATCAAGCTCCAGGCCTTTATTGGAAGGAGGACCAGAATTAGAGGCAGGCCTCAATTTCTATTGGAGCAAAATGAACTAATGGTTCGCTGGAGTTTTTGACAATTAAAATTGCGCCCACATTTTCAAAGTTCAACACGTTTCTTTTAACAACGGTAGTTTCTGCTTCAGCCCTCTCCCCCCTCCCCCTGCGCAGCGGCCGCAAACTCACTGATGCGCCTGCAGCCTCTCAGAGTTCCTGCTGCTCTAAACATTAAAATAATGATTTCATTTTCTGTTCCTCACTTCTGATTACCTTCAATGGTGTCTGTTTGTTGCAGCCACCAGGTACAAAAACTAACTTGTTTTTATTTGACTATTTTTCTGTCCTGTATCTGTTTATTATCTTCCTGCATCTCCTCTCAATCCTAAAGAAAAACTGCTACCTGCCTTCATATATATTCACCTCATGAGTTACCTTTGAACTGCAGTTCTAAAAGATCTACCGACCGCAAAAACAGCGGAATGCGCGCTGCTCGCCGGCCGCACCGGTGCGTCACTGGAGGACGAGGTGATGCGCCCCGATCCGCAGCAGTGAAAAGCATCAGGCACAAATAAAAGACAGAAAACATAAAAGGAAATGAGCCGACATGAACGATCGCGTGTTAAATTAGTTTTTGAGGTGGCGACACCTGATTTGATAACGTTACTGTGGCCGTGCTCAGGACGCAGATGTCTGGAGCGCGTCAACAATCAGAGCTTTGCATGCGCAAGCTGGTTAAGGTTAGGATGGGGGTGAGGGGAAGGTTAAATTGCAAGAGGGTAAAGGTCACAATTTGGTTAAATGTCCGTTTTACGGCGGGTGTCAGTACCGACGCTCTGGCACAGCGCGTTGCCCCCCGACGCGCAGGAGCTCCTCACCTTCTGACAGCAGGCTGCTGTCTTTTCCAAGGACTGCATCTTGCCGGTCATTATCACGTGACAGCGACTAGTCGATGACAGGCATAACAAGTCACTATAGAGCGGTGAAGTCGACTAGTGACTAGTTCATACTGCTCCCCAGAGTGTTCTGCAGCATAATCAGCACGTTCTCTTTGAACTTGATATCAAATTTTCGCCTCCCCTTCGTCTCCGCACGGTTAAAGTTACCCTCGCGGTCTATCTCTGGCAAATCAAAAGTGAGACGGATGACACAACCCCCCCCCCCCGTGGTACTTGCTTGTTACCACATTTCACCTGGCCACAATAAAAAAACGGCCATTATTCACCTCCGCCGACTTCGACACCGGCCAAAATGTGATACCCGGCCGTCAATTGAATACAGGCCACTATTAGAGGATTTACAGTAATTAATGAGCATCAGACCCACGTGACCGCAGAGCTAGCTCCGGGGAAAGGCCTCAGTCTGAGCCTCGGCCTCGCCTGATAACTGTTCCGTCAGTTTCAGTCTCTCAACTTAGACCATTAGTTGTAGCGTTTGTGTGTTCTTTTTTGGATATTTTTGTGCAATTGTTGGACAAAATGACTTGCTGTGGTATTAATTGCAATAATAGAGCATCCAAGGAGTCTCCACTTAATTTTTTTCGGTAAGTAAAATTATATTCATGTATTTTAGGTCACTGCCGAGCTGAGCTTGGATTTTAACATGTACTGTTTAACCATGAAATTTAAATGTAATAGGGTGAAACCCAGTGCATTTAACATAATGCTGCACTTTAGAAAATGGGTTGAAATATAACATGTTGGTGGAGCTGGGTTCCGACTATCGGCTTGTGGAGCTCTCGGGAGACCGATGTTTTCCACCAGCTTCTCCCCTCCCCACAGCTCGGCGCATCTCTGTCTGATCGCGGCTTCTGTCTGCTGCGTGGGCTGCCGGCTTGTGGAGCTCTGGGATGGAAACCTTTCCACCCGGTTCTCCCCAGCGGCAGCTCTGCGCATCTCAGATCGCAGCGGCGCTTGTCTGCTGTGCGGCTGCCGGCTTGTGGAGCTCTCGGAGACCTCTGTGTTCCACCCGGTTTTACCCAGCGGTCAGCCCGGCGTATCTCTGACTCAGAAGCTCTGGTGTTGTGCACAGTTAACTCCGGTTGTAGCTAGGTTGCTACCTCCGTTAGCTTAGCTCCCACCTCTGCGTTAGCTTTGGGTTAGCTTCAGGTTAGCTTGTTGTAGCTAGTTCAACTGGGTGTCGTCAGTTGATCCCAGCCTAGGGTGACCAGATTTAAAAAACTGAAAACTGGGACACCAAAGTTTTACACAGAATTAAAGACTGACAAATCCTTGCTGGTGACTTATAACTGCTTTTTATTGTACAAAATGCAACAACATTTGAACATCCTATTAAAAATAAGGACATTCTTGTTTTTAGTGCAATGTTTTGTTATTTTCTTTTTCAAAATAATACTGTATTTGTGAAACACATTGGGCAATATTAAATGTAGCCCTTTTGTGAAAAGATAAACAAAGAATTTAACTGACCTTTATAACAGCTTTTGATTGTAGAATGTGCAAGAACAGAAACATTTGATCTACATTCAACATAAGGACAGTTTTTCTAATATTTTTAGTGCAATCGTTTTTCAAAACAATACAGTATTTTTTAAAACACATTTGTTTGGGCATTATTAAATGTAGCCCTTTTGTGAACAAAAAAGTATTTCACTGACTTCAAGTTTTTTAGAAACAAAAATATTGCACTAAATGAACAGCCCTATTATTCCCTTTATTGTCACAGTAACTCTTTAAGAGTATTTCATGTTTGAGTGAATCTTTTTAAGCAGACTGTGGTTGTCAACAAGTCTGGCATGAAACTCAGAGCAGTCATCAAAGTTCACCCGAGTAATGAGCAGTGCCTTCAGAGTTTCCAGTCCCAGACGATTTCTCTCATTGGTCCAAGTGTTGTTCATGAGAGAAAAAATGCGTTCCACAGATGCGTTTGTGCCAGGTAGGCACATGGCAAACTGGCAGATGACGGCTACATTTTTAAATGGGACATGCTGATGCTTAAAATGTGTAAAGATTTCAGCCCAGCGCTCATCTGCTGGTTTAATGTCTCGGTCCCACAGTCCAATCTTGTCAGATGTGTAAGTTTTGACAGAAGTAACTTCGCCAAAGAGCTCCGTTTCATTGATGTGAATGTTTGGCAGCTTTGAGGAGACACACCTCAGGGAGCGCTCAACCACATCCCAACCTGGTGGATCTTCGAGCAGGGTCCAAGAGAAGCACTTCATGTCAGTAAATGAGGAGCTCCACTCCTGCAGATATGAGATGCAACCTTCATAGAAGGTGTGGACGCTTTGCTTAAACACCTCCACTTGAGGGCGCTCTTGGGTAGCCAGAATGCTCTTCACCTGAAAAAAAAACACCAATAATAATTCAAGAAGCATTAATATAAGAGCCTTGTTTTTACATTACTTTTAATTTGAATATGTTTAAACTCACCTTTAATCCCATGAAGAGGGCGGCCTTCCTCTCCAAAAGTTTCTCCTGTAGATCACACAGGTGTGTGCAGCGTGGACAGCTGTGCTCTTCTCTTTCTCCATCTTTTTGATGGTGTCATTAAACAGTGACAGTTGGTTGTAATGTGTGTAAACCACAGCCAGGCCTCACACACTTGGTTTTCTAGGAACTTGATGATTTTTTTTTATTTTTTTTTTTACCGTGTCCTGTCTGGCTGTGAAGCAAGCAGAATTGATCTCTGAATGCTGGTGACAAGCCTTACAGATTTATTCTCAGGTGGAGCATCAAAGCGTTTGCTTTTAATGTCACGCCTGATACTTAAAACTTTTTTGTTATTGTTGTTGAATGCTTTGTAATTCCGACCAGACACGGAGTCAGAGGTGAAAGAGAAAGGAAGAGAAAAGGTGGAGAGAGGGGGGGGGGGGGGGGGGTCCACAAAAATAAACAATGAACAAGAGTCTGCTTCTAGACCTGCAGAAAAAGACAAAAAAAGGACACAAAAAAAGGACACAACAACAATACAACAAGATCTACCTATCACTGCGTCAACTTGATGAAAAAAAAACAAAAAAACAATATATATATATATATATATATATATATATATATATATATATATATATAATCAACATTGCTTTTGAAGAATCACGATAATAAATCTGTTGTGTGACGGGGTGAGTACTCCCTCTTCTCCACAACATCTTTGTAAGACTGTCATTCCAGGAGAGGGCACTCAGCAGCTGCGGGGCATTACCGATCAGCGGCAGCTGCAGATCCTCTAATCAACCGCAGCAGAGCTCTATTTAAGAGGAGAGGGAACCACTTCACATCGCTGGATGACTAACTACTCACGGTAGAATCTTGCCACTCAGTACTAGGTTTTACTTGGTCTCTGCTCAGACATTTGTGCTGTCACAGTTTTTGGATTTATCTGGTTTTATGTGCTTGGATTTTTTGGTGTTTGGACTCAAGTCTGTTTCATCTTCAGGATACTTGGAATCGCTGAACCACAGATGGATGTACCTACCTGGAAGTCACCATAACCCGCCTGGATTACACACTCAAGGTTCACCTCTCCTCCTTCTTCACTTGCCCTCTGCCGCCATCATCTGGCTCCCTCTCCTGGACGCACCCCGTCACACCGTCTGCCCTCCCTGCTGGCTTTTGGACTCTTGCCGACTACTTCACACTAGGATATCTCCAGGACACTTAGTTAGGGTTAATAAATCATTGTTTGAACTTTCTGCCTTTGTCCTGTGATGGTTCTTCATGTCGTGGGTTAAACACCTTCCCAGGAACATGACAAAATCACAGTGCATTAAGTGCCTCCCATAGTCTTAAGACCTGTGTTTAACGTGCTCAAGCCCATACTTTTGAGAGCACCATGTGAGCACCTGTGTGTTTACACGCGCTTGTTTATTTAAGGTTTCTCTATAGGAGCGTCCAACAGAGTGTGAGGGATCACAGATCCGCCCCCCAAAGATGCGCAGGAGACGGGGGGGGGGGGGGGAGCTCCAAGTCCCAGAGATCCAGGCGCTGCCCCAGAATGCAGGAACCCCAAGGAGACTGCAACCAGAAAGGCCCCCGCCCCCCTCGAGAGGCACAGAGGATCGCCCCGGGGGGCCACAACCAGCAGCCGGCAGAGTCCCTAGAGATATCAGCGGCAAGCCCACAGGCCCACCCGCAGCCTCCCACCCCCTAGCCGGCCGAGCCCGGGACCCAGCAACCTGGGACCCAGGGGCGACCACCCCCGCCGGGGACCCAGCAGAGCCCAGGGACCCAGACCCCACCAGGCAGCCACCGGGATCTATCAGGCAGATGCCAAAATCTTAAACCCCCAGACCCGGTTGCCACAAACACTCAGGCAGACCATGGCACAAGCCCTCACACCAGGTGTGGCAGGGGGAGGGGGGACAAAGATCTATATCATCAAGAGAAGTTCCAGGAGAGGGGAGGACCCAAAGTCCCCACCTGACATATACAGTCATACACAAACACAGTCACACACTCCCTCCCTCATGCTCACACATGCACATACAACCCAAGACTTCCAAAAATGCACGCCGGAAACTCATTCATGCTCCCCATACACACCCTATTAACTCTGGTCCCAGTACTGCTGCACATGGGGTACAACCATCACCGGTAACCAGAGTTTGACCCTTTCTGCTGGGGTGCTGATGAGCAGGCTCCCCCGCCTAACGCTGAGCACAGCAACCCACCACCCCAGACCCCAACCAGACGGCCAGATCTCCCTCCTAGCCTCCAGCCCCAGGAAGCCTAGCAACAACAGAGGTGGCTAAGACCCCTAGTCTCCCTCCGCCTGCTCCAATATAGTGTTGTGTGATCATGAGGTGTATTCCATGGCTGTGGTGAGTGGAAAGTGCGGGCATCATCCGGCATATGCCAGCTGATGCCACCGCACCACCCCACTTACACCCTCAGCCATCAGTGTCTAAGTGTGGTTTAAAATTGGAAGTGGGCACCGGCACTCGGGAGGAGGCTGAAATATCCCCCTGCCAAATGCCGTTGAATGTGCTCACTCCCAAGGCCCTAAGTGTGTGTTTGTGTGGAATGTCGTCAGTGGAAGTGTATAAGGTGCAAATAAAATTGGGGGGCAGGTTGCCACAGGAATGCGGAAAGGGGTCCATACCCGCACTCCCTGACTTGCCCACCCCCCAAGGTCCTATGTGTATGTTTGTGTGATGATGTGAGGGAGCAGGAGGAGAGAAATATGCGGGGATGGGGAGGAATGGCTGGTTGGGCTTAGCCCTCCAGCGAGCCAGCTCCCCTACTGGCCCCAATAGGCACCTCTGTTGTCAAACTGCCACCCAGGGCATGGAGACCCCAGCCCATCCTGCCAGGGCCCAAAACAGCAGCATTACAGAGCCTCACGAAGTCCGAGGGCACCAACCCAGCCCCATCCCAGCAGAATATCTATGCCCACCCCTGCATTTGCACAACTTCCAGAATATATCAGACATGGGACATCCAGGTAAGGTTGGGTCCTCCCCCTCCCCTGTGATGGAACGGCAGAGGAGCCAAGGTCTACCTGATGCCCCCGAACCCGGGCCAGGCACTGCTGCGTGTTCCTGCCTTCTACCTGGCAGCATACATGTCAGGACCCGACCCCCAAGGCCCCGCCCAGATCCCCACACGGGGCCGGCCACCCCCAAACCCCGAGCCCCCAGGTCCCCACCCAGACCTGCCTAGGGGCATTGCAGCCGCCAGGCAGTGATCCATGGCCGCCGCCAAGATCCCCAAGGGGCCCCACTCACAACCGCCAGTAGTCCACCCCCCGAGGCAACCCAAGCACCTCCAGAGGGGGGCAACGGCCCCCCAGTCCCAGACAACCCCAGTGAACCCACCTCCAGGGAACATCCGGATACTCCAAACTCAAACCCCACACCCCCCCACCCACACCATCCCGCAGGACAACATCAACGGCCCCCCACCCTCGCTATGTGATGGAACCGATCAAAGGAGCCCAGAGAGATTCATCTGAAGTGGAAGCAGAGGCTATATCAAGTGCAATATGATCTAACAAAAGATTTCTATACTGGTTAATGCAGAGAGTTTCTCTATTTTTCCAATTCAAGAGGATAGTTTTCTTAGCGATGCATATGGCAGTCAGAACCACGTGAACCAAAGATGTTGCAATCGGGACATCGTCCAGCTTTCCCAGTAAACAAAGAGAGGGAGAAGTTGGGATATGACATTTCAGACATTTTGACAGATCCTCACATACTCTACCCCAAAATTCCTGGACAGGTGGGCAGGACCACAGTGCATGAATGTAATTGTCAGAAATGTTGTTTGTGCAGTGTGTACAGGTGTCAGACGACACAAACCCCATCTTGAACATCCGATGACCTGTATAGTGTAGGAACTTGATGATTAAATTTGGTGCTTTTTCCTGAGACCTGAAGTAGGACTGAAGTGCTGGATAAAGCTTCAGAACCCTCAACTGCAGGTCCCAGTGAGAGCTAATGGGTTCTGCTGGTCCCAAGGAGAGTGGCATGTTCAACATCAACAAATGAACAGAAGTCTTTCAGCTCCTCAGTTCGGACAGTGTAGATGGGAAAATATCCAAAAACCTTGACAACAAAGTTCTCAATGTCACATTAGCTCAACTTTATGTCACATGTCTGTGTAACCTAATGCTCATTGGTTGATGACAATGCCGTTGACGCAAGACGGCTCTTAAGTCCTGCGTAAAGACGATTCACCAAGTCACTCGTTGTTCAGCATGCCTAAAAGATGGTAAAGACTAACAAAAGAGCTACTGGAACGACAGCTTTCTCAGGAAGGTGCCAGGAAATGAATATGCTGCGTTTTGCATCTTATGTAAGTGTGAATTCTCCGTTGCTCATGGTGGAAATGCGGACGTGCAGAACCATGTTAAAACTAGCAAACATAAGCGGTGGTAACAGGCGGGAAGTTCGGTTAGCATGTTTTTTAGTGCTACTGCTGCTGGAGACAAAGACCTTAAACGCGCTGCTCAGGAAGCAACATTTGCCTACCACCTTGTTAAGCACAATCACAACTTTCGTTCAATGGACTGGACTGCTGGACTACTTCGAAAATGTTATGACCAGCGTTTTACGAGTGCTCGGACCAAAGCTGAGGCAGTGGTGACAAGTGTAATTGCCCCGCATGCTATGGATTTGCTAAAAGAAGACACTACGGATACTACTCTGGTCTCTGTCGCAGTTGACACATCAAACCACAAGGCAGTGAAGCTTGTTCCTGTTGTTGTGCGCTACTTCAAAATAACCGAGGGGGTCAGAGTGAACATACTCGACTTTACATCACTACCAGGTGAGACCTCAACCCTGCTGTGTGATGAGGTTTACAGGTGCCTATCTGCATTCGGTTTGGTGGATAAAGTGGTCGGCTTTTGTGCAGACAACACCAATACAAATTTTGGAGGAAAAGCAAGACGAGGACAAAACAATGTTTTTCATAAACTTGATCAGGCCACCCCCAACAGTCTGGTTGGTGTAGGATGTGCAGCGCACATAGTGCACAATGCAGTTCAGTCTGCAGCAGGCTGCACCTGGCACCTTCCCGAGAAAGCTGTGTCGTTCCAGTCGCTCTTTTGTTATTCTTGACCATCTTTTAGGCATGCTGAACAACGAGTGACTTGGTGAATCGTCTTTACGCAGGACTTTGGAGCCGTCTTGCGTCAACGGCGTTGTCATCAACCAATGAGCATTAGGTTACACAGACATGTGACATAAAGTTGAGCTAATGTCACTATGACAACTTTCTGATTGACATACAAACAACCCAGTGACAATTAGTTCTGTGAACTATGAGCAATTAGTTCAAAATCGGGACTGTCCCGGGTAAACTGGGACACCTGGTCACCCTAGTTTAATCCCTGGGATTGTATCAGCAAGGGCAACAACCAGAGTTTCAGTTTAGTCTGCGTTTAGCTGCAGGGAATTGTCATTTAGCCATTTCTTTATCTCCACTAAACACTGGAGTAAATAATCTAACTTGTTCATATCAGACTGTTTAAAAGAGCAATACAGCTTTGGGAGATTTCCCTGCAGCAACTTTTACACAAATGAATTTCTACAAGGCTCGCCTTCTGCACCATATGGAGTTTACTCAGGCCCTGTAACAACAAGGACATCTCCAGCTGGGATGATGAAGATGTTGAGAGGAAGTCACTATGCCTCCTCAGCATTTACACAACAGCAGCTGGGTCTATTTATACACCACATTCTTGAATGTCTCAACGACACGATGAGCAACCGGGAGGAAATATTTTAGCAGGAGCGAAGGTCAAAAAGCAGCTTTATCAGAACCCACCTCTGTAATCATGCCGTGATGCAGTCGTCCACACACTTACAGCTGGCTGAAATTCAGCAGTGAATGTTGCAGAGGTGTGTATTTTTCATGCGTGTGTGTGTGTTTGGGTGCACTAGTCTGTTTCTAACTGTTGTAACCATACACGACAGTTAGAAACAGACTAGTACACCCAAAAGACAAGATACCAGCTGGACTTAAATGTGGAGTCGTTTACGAAATCCCATGAAAACTCTGCAATAAAACATACATAGGAGAAACCGGACGCCAACTCAACACACGAACAATCAAAGCTTTATTTATAAAGCGCCTTCCGCAACCCTGTCAGGAAGCCCAAGGCGCTGAACATGGTACAGTAGAAGTACAAATATAGTGAATAAATCAAAAATAAAAGCAATTCAGAAATAAAAGCAATTCAAATTACAAAATACAAATGACAAAAAAAGGTGAAACATTCGAGTACAGGACAGATGGGTAAAACAAGGGATAGAGTGAACCAGTGAAAACTGTGAAAGAAATTCAAACAATCAACACGAACAATAGAACATAGAAAGGAGTGTGAGAGAGAAACAAGTCGAAGACACACAAGAGCAGCAAAAGAAGAAGCAGAAAGTACAATGAAGAAGTCAGCTGTAACAGATCACTGCACAAGAGAAAACCATGTAATGGACTGGGACAACACAAGGATCATAAACACCGAACAACAGAAATACAAAAGATAGATAAAAGAAGCTATCGAGATATGGAGACGTGGATGTGGGACCATGAACAGAAACGATGGAGTTTACACATTGGACCGCGCATGGGACTGCATCATCGGAGAGGGGAGAGCGGGCAGCAGAGGGCGACAACGTCCTCTGCTGCCCGTGGATAAACGGAGTAGGAAGTGACGCCACCATCAGCGTCAGCTCTGAAGATTTTTTATTTATTTATTTTTTTAATTGAACAAAATCTAGTACAAACACCTCGTAGAGGTACAGAAACACTGCATGGTGGCGCAGTTGCCTCGCAGCACGAAGGTCGCAGGTTCGAAAACTCAGCTGTTGCCTGAATGCGTGGAGTTGCGTGTTCTCCCCATGCATGCGTGGGTTTCCTCCGGGTACTCCGGTTTCCCCCCACAGATCACAACATGCCCTATAGGTTATAAATTGTAAGTCGCTTTGGATAAAAGCGTCTGCCAAATAAATAAACATAAATAAACATAAACACTGTGCAAAGAACAGGATAACAGCAGAAGGGAACAGAATAAGGGGCATTCACAAACTTAAATAAAATGTAAGGCTAAAGGCAGATGAGATTCAATTCAAAATACAAGACACATAGACATGTTAGAACACATTTTTTGATCACGTTCAGATTTCAGAAGTCTCAATGAGGAGTAGTAAAGTTTAAATTTGTTCATAAAATGATCAAAACAAGGGGCAGCATTTCTCCGCTTACAACAATGGATATGGTATTTGGCAAGCAAGAAAACAATATTCCAAACGTCGGATACTTTTTTCCCCCAGATTGTTAAAGTAATATAAAACATGGGTAATGTTGAGATCGGGAATGTTAGCAATTTTAACAGACAACCAATCTATAATATCACTCCAAAATTGAAATGAAACGGGACACATAAAAAATAAATGATCTAATGATTCTTCAGGACAATCGCAAAAGACACAATGGGATAATTCAAACTTTAATCGTTTGTGCAGAAAAACAGCCACTGGGTAAATTTTGTGACAGATTTTAAAGTGCATCTCTTTGACTCTGGAAGAGAATGGCCATTTTAGAAATTTCGAATGCGCCTTCTCTACTGTCTCTGGGTCTACTACTGATGGCATTCTACTTAAGTAATCACCAAACAGCTTCGATTTAAAAGCAGTTGTAAGAACCAAATTACTGCAGTTTCTGTCAGTGAGTTTACAATCTCCTATTCTTAAGTTGGGAGGAGTTGGTCTGACGTTAGAGTATCTTAGTGTGTTTTGAATAAGAAAGGACAAGGCAGCCGGGATAGCTTTTCGTATTTTCAAGAATTCACCAAAGGGGCAATTAAAATTATACTTTTTGACAAATTCTTGGTAGTTTAGTAGAATACCATCATTGTCCATTAAGTCAGATACAAACAGAACACCTTTGTCATACCATTCAGCTTTGAAAAAAGACTTCTTATTAATAAGTATTGACCTGTAGTTCCATAACAAAGAATAATGTGGATTGAAATTGTGGGTGAAAACCATCGTCCACAAATGTAATACTTGTCCATGAAATCTGGATAGCTTAATAGGAATCTTGGATGAGTCTAAATCACACCTATGTAAAAGGTTTAAGCCACCAAGTTTGTCAAATAAAGCTCTAGGAACATGAAACTATATAGAGTTTGGATTTGTCAAAAAGGTTTTCAGCCACTTAACTCTAAGTGAACCTAATGAAACACCTGATGAAACAACTGGGACAACAGCATTTGAGGAGGTACTAGAACTGGAACTGAAATGACGGATTGGGGCTCCTCTCTGACCGCACACCTACATGACAACGTAACCTGCATCCACCTCGGCTGAAAACCCCCTGGACGCAACTACGACAGGACACAGCGACGAAGAGACGCTGGAAAAGGATACCTGCTTCAATCACCTGCACCCAATCTCCAACCTGGTTTCACGGCCAAAGGGTCAGAAGGACTTTTCGGGGACAAGATCAGCTCCCTGACAATTGGACAACCACCTCAACACGCCATGGAAGGACCCTGACGTCTTCCTATCGAGAAGTTGGACTGTGCGCTCCTACATCACGAACTCCATTATTGCCATCCGGACCTGGACTGCAAGGTCCTCATCAACGTGAGACTGAAACCATCCTGATCAACTGAAGAGGACTCTGACCTTCCAAACTATTCTCCAACCGAGACTCCCAGCCCACGGACAAGCCCTTGATGAAGAACGCTTGATTTGCCTCAGCTCTGCCATAGTTAGAGCTGCATAAGGGGTATGGAACTAGGATTGGGACAATATTCAGCGTTATTCAGTTACGCTGAATATTGTCCCAATCCTAGTTCCATACATAAATTAATATTACATGTTCATTTTCCCTCATCCACAGAAAGAGATGTCTGCAACTTGAAGGTTTAAATTATATTCACCTGATGTTTCAATAAACTCTACTGAAGATTTTTTTGTATATTATATGGTTTTGCTAACCCTTCCCAACCTCTTTATAGGGACTGCTATAAATTGTAGAACTGTTGCATTACAGTAAATTCACTTAAATATGTATGAAATAGCTTTTCTTAAGTTCATGTTGGTGTTGATTTAACTGATTCCCATTATCTCACTTATATCTCTGTGAACTGCTGTTTGATGTTATCGTGTTTTACTATTTTATTTGTTCTTTATTACTTTACCTTTTTGTTCTTCGTGTGTTAATTTCTTTTTGTTTGGTTATCCTTTTCGGGTAAACAGGAGGGATTATGTTATGGAAATTTTATATTTCATTACTTTAGTCCTATTAACAGATCTATTAATTGAATGTCCTGAAAACATTCACACACACACACACACACACACACACACACACACACACACACACACACACACACACACACACACACACACTCACTCTCTCTCACACATGATCCACTCCCATTCCATTCTTATCTCTTATGTATAAATAAACTCTGTGACCAGATGTTCGGAGCACTTGCCACTAAATCATGATGTGGTTGTATGTCTGCCTCATTGTTTCTTGTCCCTTTTCTCTTCGACTCCAGGAAATGGGCTTATTGATAAACATATTGATAAAATCTCTCTCTCTCTCTCTCTCTCTCTCTCTCTCTCTCTCTCTCTCTCTCTCTCTCTCTCTCTCTCTCTCTCTCTCTCGTTTAATTCTATGATGAGAAATCATGTTCGTATAATTGTGTTTTACAGGATTTGGTGTGAGTTTAGCTGTCAGTTGTTTTTTTTTTTTCAAAACAAACCAGCTGGTCTGCTGGCAGGTGCTCCTACAGTCTACCGTGGTCTTCAGACCTCTCCGCCTATTCTGTGGGTCGTTGTTGTTAAAATGCTCCTTTGTGCATGGCCTGTACCTAGATTTGGCCAGACATGTTCCTCTTTTCAGATATCTTTGAGCGTTGCTATACAACAGCCCTGAATGTGGCATCTCACTCTTGAAGACGTCCCAGTGAGCAAGCTCAAAACGATTCTCAAGTGCTGTGGAGGCCTCCTTAGTCCAGACCTGGCCCCATTCATCTGTCTACTGATCGGGCAGAGGAGCTCCTCCAGAGCTTTTTCAGAATACCTTGCCCAACACCACAGTTGAGGTGATTCACAATTAGATTAAGGTTATTTGTATTTAAATAAAAACATATTACTTTCTATATTAAATTATTTATGAATAAAACCCACAAATTATCCGTTTTTTGTAAAACCACTAGATGGCAGTGTTGACCATTTCAATGGATGCTTTGTGGCTGTGGAAACTAACTCCTCATCCCATGAACTCCATGTGGCATCTTGTCTGAGGAATATTTTAATTGGGTACCAAAAACAGAGATGATGTTTTTCATTAATTTTACTAAACCCATGTTTATAGTCTCAAGTTTGCTAAATAAGCTGCTACTTTTCTTATCCTTTCTGCCATAGGCGTCATTTTAACCGGGGACCCCGGGGACATGTGCCCGGCAAAATTTGTGATTGGCAGCTGTGTCCCCCCCACTTTCAAAAAAGCCTGCTGATGAGGATTTTTGTTTTACCAGCTCAGATCTTATACCAGGGGTCGGCAACCTTTTCCCATCAAAGAGCCATTATTACCCGTTTCCCACAGTAAAGAAAACACCGCAGTAGCCGCGGCGTTGTGGGCGGGGCCTACCCTCAGACAGCAGAGCGCTGCTCACAACCAGGTGACAGCAGCCGGTACCGGTCGCTCGCATGGGCGTCTTACCCGTGGGGGATTCAACACCCACACTTTTCCTTCTGTTTTGCTCACCTCCACACCAGTCTGGTTTCTTTACATCGCACTCACTCTGTTTGCCTCATCTCCTTCTTCACCTCCCGCTTCTGACAGCCGATGTCGGGTTTCCAGGAGAGCAGGAGAGGGAGGGACGGAAGAGCTCGACTGAATTCATAATTTTACATCTTGACATTAGATGTACAAAGTCTGAGTTTGATAACGTGAAGAACAACAATTTGCAGAGGTTTATAACTGGCGTGGCGCCAGGTTTTCATTTTTGGGTGGGCCACGGTAATTCTGGACGGACCTTAATAAGCAGTGACTTAAGTGAAGCAGGCAGGTCGCGCTAGAAAATTTCGTTTAAAAAGACGTCATAAATGTGTTCCCCCGTCATTTTAATTTCTAAAATATGAAGTAAAAACTCCCAATTTAATTTTCATTCATTTGTCATTAATATTTAGTCTACACCCGTGCGTTAAGTGGACCATCTTCCAGTAAAAGCAAAGCATCCAGCCCACCTCTCCAAATGCGTAAAATGTGCATCAGCCGCTAGGCGCGCCGCGCGCACCGTCAGCTACGTCAGCCCAGACAAGAGCAGAGCAAATAGAGAAAGAATAGAGGATAATTGTGTCTGGATGTGGATGGAGATTACATTTTACAGCAGCCTGATCATCATTTAAATACGTAAACCATCACCTGGCTTCTAGTCCACGCTATCAGCATTATTTTAATTGGTGTGTGTGTGTGTGTGTGTGTGTGTGTGTGTGTGTGTGTGTGTGTGTGTGTGTGTGTGTGTGTTTTCCACTTCAAACACTGGTCTAACCAATCAGACCTGCGTGTCCAGTAACATATTAATGTTACAATTAAACCTGATTAACCCCAGAGCCATGCGCACTGCACTGTACTCCTGACTGTAAATGAGGGGGAAACGATTTAATCGGATCCTTTTCTTTTCAACATGGTTTAATGTAAAGTTTCATTCAGTACAAACTTTAGTTACACCAATCTAACGAGACAGAGCCTGGATTTGTATTCTGAACAGTTTAAACATGTTTAAAACGGAGACGTGCGTGACGCGTCTAAAATTTGCACCTGCTCCGCTATTATGGAAATTAAACTAACAAGATGAATAACATGAAATTATTTTAGGCACAGACAACATCCCCCACACTTTTGAAAATCTTGCAACGCGCCTGGTCGCTCGTGTACGTCAAAGTTATCTTTCATAAGACGATAATCAATAAAACGATTTATATAAAGTGGATCCAGAAGTTGTAGCCCGTCTCTGCCTACAATGTTTAGATATTTTTCACCCTGTTGGTGGTTTTACTGAGCAGGTGCCACTTTTGTCACACGTTTCTTTTTAAAACATGTTTAGACTGTTCAGAATACAAATCCAGGCTCTGTCACGTTAGATTGGGGTAATTAAACTTTGTAGGTGGGGAAGGTCAGAAAGCAGCTCAGAAGCGCCTATATGATTACGCACAAGCGTGACGCGTCAACCCGGTCTCACAGTAAGACCGGGTTGGAACTGTTCAGGTTTACGCAGACAATCTTTACATTTAGAATTGGCATACAGATGTATAATTAATGCAGTAAAATATAAAGCATTTTATTTAAATATCCATTCATTATTTTACAAGCACAGAGAGCCGCATCAGATGGATGGAGGAGCCGCATGCGGCTCCAGAGCCGCGGGTTGCCGACCCCTGTGCTAGCCTACTTTATTGTCCCCAGCAATTTTTAAACCCCACTCAAGTGTATGGTTATTGTCCCCAGCAATTCTGAAAACAAACTGACGCCCTTGTTTGAATCGATCCGGTACTAATTCCCGGTACCTACGAATCGATACCGGTACTTAACGGTACCAATTTTCGATACTTTTGAGTGTTTATTATTAATTCTCTTTCATAATTAAATATATATTTTTCTCAACATATAACAATATTTGATAAATATCACGATAAATAACATTCAACTGTTTGTATTTTAACATCGTCCTTGTAGTTTTATAAGTTGATAATTAAACTGAAGCAAACATCTTTACTGTGAACTATTTTACTGTGTATCTTAATTCCTTTTGCCGTCATTTTTCATTTGATTTTTCCTACTGGGAAGTTAGAATTTCCGAGGAGAAAACGAATGCACCATCAGATGATAACAACGGTGGCAATGGAAGCTAACATATCAAGCTAACGTTATCTTAAACAGTTTATTTAACTGCTGGAGCAGATTAAAACGATGATGCCTCACACTTAGATCGTTGTCGCTGGTTTCATCTTCACCCAATCACCCGTCGCATTTAGTAAAGTGAAGCCAAACTTTAGAGCGCGTTCATGTTCTTCTAGTCGGAAATTCGGAGTTCTGAGGAGAAAGCGAACGCACCATTAGCGAAACGGAAGCTAACATATCAAGCTAACGTTATCTTAAACATTTTATTTGCCTACCGGAGCAGATTAAGATGAGGATGTCTCACTTAGATCGTTGTCTGTCGCTGGTTTCATCATCACCCAGTTACCCATCCCATTTAGTGAAGTGGACCCAAGCGTTAGCGTGAGTTCTTTCTACCATGCTGCTCTGTTTACAACACGCACGCAGGGACCGACGACATAACGCTCTTGCACATGCACAGCTGTCTTGACAAGTTCTCGTTATGAAGGACGGGTACTGAAACGAGGCACCGTTTGAAATGACGTGAATCGGTGCTCGGTCGGTACTATGGAATTCGATCGGTACCATTCGCCTGAGGTAAGTTCCCTTTTCATTCAGAGGCAGAATTTCAACAGCAGAGCTGTGAATTGTGATAAAAAGGTCTCTCAAAAATGACAGACCGTCAGATGTGTAGATCGTAAAACGGTCTAAAATCGTCATATCGCCCAGCCGTACTTCAGCTGCTTCTAAAGTGTTTAGCCAATCAACATCAACCAACTTATTTCATCAAATGAATAAAAAGTAATTAAACAATGGAATGCTAATGTAAAACAATCTGAGGTGGTTGAACCAAATGGAGGTAGTTGAAACAAAATGGCTGACTCCCTTTGTCTGAGGGAGCAAGGACCCAACCGGTTATGTGGGATGTGTGTGTTCTCCCAAACACTGAAAACCAAAATGTGTGTGTGTGTGTCCTCCCAAACACGGAAAACCAAAATGTGTTTGTGTGTCCCTAAACACGGAAAACCAAAATGTGTGTGTGTGTCCCTAAACACGGAAAACCAAAATGTGTGTGTGTGTGTGTGTGTGTGTGGGCAACTTTCACTTTAAACTTCCGAAGCACATTCAATCACAGTAAAACTTAACAGACTTCAAAACCGCTTCACAAAGATCAATAAACCAAACAAAAGATCAACCATAAATGAAATATCTGATAGTTTGTCAGCCTGGCCACAACATAAAACTTAAGATATTATAATGAAAGAAACAAACGGCTTACTCTTAAGATGACCCGATGGCGTTTTTGGTACGGAAGATAGATAAAGCCGTTGGTACTTTAAAGCAAATCGCGCGGTTTGATTGCTTATTCGGAACTTATTAGAGAGAAACGGAAGGAAGAGAAAGAGGAGAGAAACTCTTGTTTATCGAACCCGAAGCGTCCCCTGGAGTTCAAACGACCCAGATGGCGGTTCCGTTGCTTTTCAGCGACTCAGTGTTCCGTCCACTTCAGCAGCCAGGCCCGTGCACATGCCGTCCGGAGCGGCAACAAACGAGCGCTTCCTCACACTGTCATGTCCCTGGGAAGGTGTTTAACCCACGACATGAAGAATCATCACAAAACAACGGCAGAAAGTTCAAACAATGATTTATTAAACCTAACTAAAAGTGTCCTGGAGATATCCAAGTTCAATGAAGCCAGAAAGAGCCCAGAAGACAGTAGGGAGGGCAGATGGTGTGACGGGGTGCGTCCAGGAGAGGGAGCCAGACGATGGCGGCAGAGGATAGGAGAAACAGGAGGAGAGGCGAACCGTGAGAGTTGTTGTCCAGGCGGGTCATGGTGAGTTCCAGGTAGGTATATTCCATCAATGGTTCAGCGTTTCCAAGTATCCTGAAGAGGAATACAAACTTGAGTCCAAAATGGTCCAAACACAAGAATCCAAGAAAAAAATCCAAATACATCCAAATACTGCGACAGCAAAAATGTCTGAGCAGAGACCAAGCATAACCTAAGACTTGAGAGAGGCAAGATACTACCGTGAGTAGCTAATCATCCAGCCATGTGAAGTAGTTCCCTCTCCTCTTAAATAGAGCTCTGCTGCGGTTGATCTGAGGAGCAGCAGCTGCCGCTGATTGGTAATGCCCCGCAGCTGGTGAGTGCCCTCTCCTGGAATGAAGATCTCACAAAGATGTTGTAGAGAAGGAGGAGTACTCACCCCGACACACAACAATGCACCCCCCCCCCCCCCTCAACGGACGCCACCTGGCGTCCTAGCAACCGTCTCCTCGTAATCCCGAATGAGGGAATGATCCATTATGAAGGAGCGCGGGACCCATGAGCGCTCCTCTGGGCCGTACCCCTCCCAGTCGACCAGGTACTGGACCCCACGACCACGGGGTCTGGAGTCGAGGATCCTCCGGACTGAGTAGACCAGTCCCCCCTTGTAGAGCCGGGCCGGCGGCGGAGGCGCAGGAGCAGGACAAAGAGGACTGGAACCAACGGGTTTAACCAAGGAGATGTGAAAAACAGGGTGTACCTTCATGTTCCTGGGGAGGTCCAGCCGAACCGTGGTGGGAGTAGGCGTGTCCAGGACCCTGAAGGGGCCGATGAACCTCGGAGTGAGCTTCCTAGAGGAGGCCTTTAGCGGGATGTCCTGAGAAGACAGCCAAACGTCCTGACCAGGAGAGTACAGCGGGGCGGGGCGCCGGTGTCGGTCTGCCAGCTGCTTGTTCCTGGCGGCAGTGCGCTCCAAAGCCGCCCGGGTAGAGGCCATTGCCCGTCTGGCGCCCCTGAGAAATTGCGGGATGGAGACTGAAACTGAGGCTTGCTGTGGAAACAGTGAGGGTTGGTAACCCAGAGATGCCTCGAATGGTGACTGACAGTGGCGGCTGGCCAGTAGAGGGCGATAGGGTGCCGCCCTCCCAGTTTTCCCCAGTGTTTTTAATTTTTATTTAAAAAAAAAAAAAAAATAAAATTAACAATAATCACATATTCTAAGTTAATTGTGTGTTTTGTAACAATGACAAATCATATATATATATACATATATATATATATATATATATATATATATATACATATATATATATATATATATATATATATATATATATATATATATATATATATATATATATATATATTGGTCAGAAGCTCTCTGCCAAGCTGTGGAGCTGACAGAAAGGCTGTGGGCTGTTTCAATCGCCCAAACAGCACGAAAGCAGTCCGCCAATTGCTGACAAGAAAATCAAACGGTAGGAATGGGAATGTATCCAATCAGCGTCGATGTTGTTTCAGAAGCATGATGGGCGATAGAGCTACCGCCAAAGGCTTTCGTTGCTGTTCGGTAGAACTCGGAGAGTCTCGACTACTCCAGCACGTTTTTGGTCGTGACTGTCGTGGTCTTGACGCAGATGGACGCCAATAGTCAGACACACGTGGATTAATCCCTTTGTCCAATAATGTAAGACAGGAAATAAAAGAGCTGTGCTTAATTCAGGAAATTGTGAAGTTGTGCACAAAGCTCAGAAAGCACAAGTTTGTTTAAAAAAAAAAGCACAGCCCCACCAAAAATATTTTTCACCAGCCGCCACTGTTACTTACATACTAAAATGAAATAGGTGCAGTTACAGCAAACAGCCACCGGAGGGCAGCATTTTCCCTCCGTCTCTTTATTCCTTACTGCTGTTTGTGGCCAGCAGAGGGCGCAAAATTCCCATTCTTTTAAGGAAAAAAACTGGAAGAAATTAGTGTTTCTACTAAGGATGTCTTTTACCTTTACTAATACAGGTTCATCCCCTTCCTCCTCCTTCTCCTTCATAATATTATAATTCCCAAAATGTTTATTAAAAAGATTAAGATTTTTTTAAGCTCCTTTAAGACCAGGAGGCCAAAATGTTCTATTCTAATTGGCTAAAATTGAACATGTGTAGGCTTCCCGGTGGTGCAGTGGTTAGAGCTGTTGCCTTGCATCAAGAAGGTCCTGGGTTTGCTTCCCGGCTTGGGATCTTTCTGCATGGAGTTTGCATTTTCTCCCTGTGCATGCGTGGATTCTCTCCGACTTCCTAACCACCGTCCAAAAACATGACTGCTTTTGGTTGATTGGTCTGTCTAAATTGTCCTTAGGTGTGAGTGTGTGCATGGTTGTTTGTCCAGTGTGTCTCTGTGTTAACCTGCGATGGACTGGTCTGGCTCTCATCCATGCCTTTGTGTCATCACGCTTAGACTACTGTAACGCTCTTTTTACTGGTCTCAGCAAAACCTCACTCTCACGCCTTCAAGCCATCCAAAATGCAGCAGCCAGACTCCTAACCAAATCCAGCAGACGAGTCTGAAAGGACCTGTCCCCTTTGGTTTTCAGTCTGGTTCAAGGAACAGCCAGGAGGTTTTCAGATGTGGATCTAAGATTCCGAGAGGTGATGTGTGGGGATAAAAGCTCAGATAGGTAGCTTGGAGCCTGGTTGTTAAGAGCTCTATAGGTCAGCACTAAAACTTTAAACTGAATTCTATATTCTATCGGGAGCCAGTGGAGGGACTGTAAAACTGTAGTGATGTGAGCTTGTCTGCTGGATTTGGTTAGGAGTCTGGCTGCTGCATTTTGGATGGCTTGAAGGCGTGAGAGTGAGGTTTTGCTGAGACCAGTAAAAAGAGTGTTACAGTAGTCTAATGGGCCATTCCCATCTGTACCGGGCCGGGTAGCGTAGGTTGTTTACATATCTGGGTGGCCTGGTATTTTTCCGGGCCAACCAAGGCTCATTCTCAGCCCTCTTCTCGAGGGGGTCTGCTTCAGGCCGACCAGGGCCAACACACCCACTGCTGACAGCAAATTCACACCTTCCATTAGAGCAAGCCTCTGATTGGTGGGTAGAATCAGCCCACATGGGCTTAAGACAAGGATGTGTGGAATCAACCGGGCCAGGCTGGGGCCGACTGGGGCTACCCGGCCCGGGCCGACCCGGTACAGATGGGAATGGCCCAAAAGCGTGATGACACAAAGGCATGGATGAGAGCCAGTCCATCGCAGGTTAACACGGAGACACACAACCATGCACACACACACACACACACACACACACACACACACACACACACACACACACACACACACACACACACACACACACACACACACACACACACACACACACACACACACACACACACACACACACACACACACACACACACACACACACACACACACTCACACCTAAGGACAATTTAGACAGCCCAATCAACCAAAAGCAGTCATAGACTTGGCGATGAAGGCGAATAACACACAAACAAACCTAACCACTAACGCTGACAGGGAACACAGGCCGACGTTGTGTATTTCATGACAACCCATGAATCCAAAGGTTGGTTGGTGGAACCACGCCCACCTGTTTAAGTGTAACTCCGAGGTTAAAGGAGCAAAAAAGTAGTAATGATGTGAACGCTGACTTGACTTTATTGCAGAGTGTGTGTACACGGCAATTCAAGTGAAAGCAACTCACAGAGGAAGATAAAGCGGAGGAGTGAGTACCACTCCACTTCCTGTTCAAGTTCAAAGTGACCATGGAATTTCAGATTAAAAGTCCCCATTCTGATCCTGACTCTCAGCAGAAAGCAACATTTAAAAAATATTCCTGCATGAATTTATGCTTTGAGTTTAAACTTTGATTACACAGAAAAAAAATGTTTCTCTTTGCTTATAATACAAGTTTCTACAAAAATAATACACAACCTCATCACACGCACACCAGAGACCTACGGGGGTTCGTACCAGACAGCTGAGGAGGACATTTACACGTCTGATGCAGAATTTTCTGCTTGACCATTAACACAAATTATTACATTTTTAAAATCTTCAATACCTTGTTGTCTTCATTACATTCACAAAAAGTTCTTCTGAGAAAAAAAATTCTCTGTGTTTTCATCCATATTAGCATTAGAGACGTCAGTTAAGGTGCAAGATGTCAGAGCTTTGCAAATAAATACTGAGAAAAGGTTTTGCTGAGACAGCAATCTGCTCCTGCAGATGTGATCCTCGAGTCACCGGAGCAATGATCATATGGTGAAAAGGTACAGCACTGTTCCTTTAAAAAGAAAGGCACTCGTCATCACTGAAAACCTTTCACGTTCCTACAGAAACACTCTAAATGTGCAGCTTGTATTTTCACAAAACAATACTTCCTAAAAGTGTCAGCGTCTTTGCTACAGAGGAGATCACGAGTCTTCTGGAACGGATTACACACAAAGTCCAATTTCTTTTTCACTCGTTACAACAACAATTCACAGCTTCAATAAATCACTAAATACATCCCTTTGGAATCGTGTCAAGAATCTCTCTCAGGATTTCTGAAAGAGAATTTCAGATTCATCTACCTTCAAAAGATGTTTCAAACCTTTAACCTCACTGTTCTTTCGAGTGTTTTTAAGTGTCTGACACAAAACAAAGCAATAAAAACTCTGTCACGTCTTCAACATCTTCACTCAGAAACGGTCAGGGCTGGGACAAAACCTGAGGAAGCTTGAAGTGTGGCGAAGACAAAAGGAGGCGCCACACTGTTGCTTTTCCACAGCGATGGCGACAGGTGGGAGGCAGGTGATCATGTTTATGTGTCCGGAGAATCAGTGAGGCCTAAAGCAAGAGCTTCTTCTGGGGTCAGGCCGTTTTTCAGAGTCCGTCTCACTGTGAGAAGACAGGAGAGGATAAAGTCATGCACCCATCTGGAGTTTAAATGACTCTTATTGGAATTTTCTAGTTTAATCACATGACATCCTATAGATTAAAGTCCCGTTTACACAGAATACAGAACAGATGCGGTCTGGTTTTTATGTGGCTTCCACATGGACCAAAATCATTTCGTCCAATCAGAGCATTCGCACCGGCTCTAGATGCAAAGCTCCAGAAAGTTTCCACATGGAGACTGGGACTGGTGATAGAACGACAGCAATATGAAAAATTTTTTCCTTGATACAGATGTGAGAACGGGTCAACAGAGCTTTGATATAAAGAACAGAGCCACACAGCTCAGGAGCTAGACCGACGTGCCACTAACATGTTTATTTAGCCTCTTGCTGCAGGTAACAGGTTACATGGGTGGTAAAAAGTAAATTATTAAATAAATTATTTAAAATACCAAAATAACCTTCTGATATCTTCAAATCTCACATAAAAGTATCAGAACATTAAAAATAGTGATATATTTTATATTGTGAGATTGATGTCGACCGATATGAAAATTCCTTTAGTGGTAG
Organism: Nothobranchius furzeri; assembly: GCF_043380555.1. NCBI lineage: Eukaryota > Metazoa > Chordata > Actinopteri > Cyprinodontiformes > Nothobranchiidae > Nothobranchius > Nothobranchius furzeri. The sequence goes on along the minus strand of NC_091751.1, from coordinate 23,010,511 downwards.
AAATGATTTTCTATATTGTCCAGCCCAAGTGAAGACTGGTTATTCTGGATGCCACGTGTCGATTGTTATGAAGTTAAAGAAATTACCTGAGCAAAACAGGAAGTGGAACGTGTTTCTGTAAAGGTGCATACGGTGTGTTTCAAAATAAAACTAGTGTTGCATAATTGTTGCTGGCATTTGTTTTATTATTGACGACGCGGATGTCAGTTCCCAGCGTACGATCGTTCCTGTTATTTTTACAGGTATCATTTTAAACGTATTGTATCAAATTTGGTATCAGCTGGTGCTCTTGTAAGAGAAGATGCCCAGCACAGGAGCCGTATGGAAACCAGACCACCTCCAAACCCACTCTATGAACATGGGGTCAAATGTGGTGTTCATCAGGTCATACGGGATTTCCGGTTGGCCCTGGACCTCCTCCGCTCTCTGGGCTGAGCTCTGGTTCCTGGACCCTGAGTGGCCGACCTCACTATCCGCTCCATGATTTCATCTGCAGCATCATCTCCACAGGTCTGAGTGTCCTCCACAGCTGTAGTCGGCACCTGCATGGTCCGACCTGCAGAAACCAAAAATTAAAACTAGGAGGCTTTACAGATTTCATCATAAATCCACAGATTCTCCACTGAACTTTACTAACCTCCTCGCCCAGGTCGTGATCTGGTCCGAGTCCGGAGACCTGGCACCGTACCGGCCTCCTTGTCGCTGCAGCTCAGACCGGTCCTCAGTACAGCCTTCATCTGCTCATGCTCTGCAGCATCCTCAGCGTGACCCAGACCCTGGGGCGGCTCGCTGTCCTGGCTGCCACTAGGGGCGCTGTTGTTGCTGCAGCTTGAGCCGAAGTGGCCAGACTGCTGTGAAGCAACAGGTGAAGTTGATCAGGATTCGGTCGCTGGTCTGATTTTATTCTAATTAAAAGCATGGCAAAGATAAATGATCCTGTAGAGCTTTTAAAATCGTCTGTGTTGTGTTGCTTGTTTCACTCAGATGTTGGGTTAAAAGTGTAGTATCACACACACGCAGACAGGCAGGCAAACATCTTATACCTCACGCTCTTCGTCATCATCAGACTACATCAGACAGAAGGATTTCCATCACAGAACACACAAAGGAGAAGGAGGAAAAATGAAAAGCAGAGCTACATTTAGAAGAGAAGAAGAAGAGGAGGTGTTTGTGAGGAAATGTGGGTTTGAGGAGCTCACAGGAGAGTTCATGTCCATGATCATCTTTCCTCGAGTCTTGTTGCGTTCGCGGTGGTCGGCCCGTTTCTGCTTCTGTTGCAGCACTCGCTCCCGGGTGGTTCGGTACTCCAGAGCGAACTCGCTGAGGATTTTACTGAACCTGTTGACGCTGATCTCTCTCACGCTGTAGGCCGGATGGCCCAAGTACAACAGGAACGAATGAAACCTGGGGGAGGATTACAGGAGCTGATAGTCAAATATTTGTTTAAATAAACAGCATATTTGACCACAAATAATATTGAAGATAAATGTTTAGAATCAAATTTCAGCATGCAGAGTAAATCCAAACACTTTGGATTAATTAGGTTCAGAATCAAACCTATAAAGAAAAATAGAAATTCATATTTGTCACTAATAAAAAGGGATGGTTTGAAGCCAAATATTTAGATAACATGCATTCATTAACTGATCTGTTTCACAAACGACATTCCATACAAACACATTTACAGTAATGAGTGGCTGTAAATGCAAGCCAGATGCTATTTAAACTCATCATCAATGTAAATTAGACTGAAAGTATAGAATATTAGGAGTTACGTACCTGTTGATTAACCTGCGGTGAACAATCTTGAGGATGATGATTCTTTCTGCACAGTCTTTGAGGAAGTCAGACATCTTCTGCTTCAGCTGAGGCTTCATCTCATGCTTAGCGATCACCTTCAGGTGGTCCCATGAGGCTTTGCAGCGCCGCTCCATCTGGCACAAGGTCTCCTGCAGCTGATCAAAATCCACCTGATGGGAAATTGGCAAGAAAAACATGTTTACCAATTAAACCAACTAGAAATAGTCATTTTTTATGTTTTGAATAATAATTTCTAGTATATTTATGACAAAAAAATTGTAACTTTTGTGAGTAAAATGCATTGTTTTAATTCTCTTGAGACAGATCAAGCTGATATGGAAACCTCTGTGACTGACGTGGTCCAGAGGGGGTTTATTGGTCCTTTTCGCTTCATTTATGGACATTTTACAGCATATTGATGAGGAGGAGAGCAGCGTACTTTTGCAGAGCGTGTGATGGCTCCTATCTCAGAGTAGAGGTCGGTGCTCTCAGGGAAGTTTTCCACCACTGCAGAACAGGTGTGATGGAGCAGGGACTGCTTATGGACTGTGTCCTTCACTTCAGGAACCTTCTCCAAATATGTCAGCTCAAAGCCTTTGGCCTGAAAATGTTATCATATTTATTTAGTTGTGTGACCTCTACCTTTTACTCCAGCTCAGCGTGAGTAAACCTGTTCTAGTTGTAACTCACATTGGCGCCATTGAGGAAATTTCCAATGGAGAGCAGCGTAGAGAGGATGTATCTGAGAGTTTTGTTCTTAACCAGTTGCTCCATTCCTTCCTTCAGATCCTGCAGAGGCTCTGCCACTTCCTGGGAGGAGGACGTGAAGGAAAACACACAATGCATCATCACTCCATCACATTTCATTAGTCTGCAGGTATGCACGCCGTAGCGGGTACACCTCATCGCCACACACCATCTGCTCTTGTTTAAAGTTGCTTTTAGCTTTAAAATATGCTTCCAAATAGGAGAACTTTTTTTGTTAATAGTTTTAGTGGTTTCCTGTGGTTTCACTCTCCCTGGGCTGCCACCTTACCATGGTGGAGGGTTTTGAGTGTCTCAATTATCCTAGGAGCTAAGTTGTCTGAGGCTTGCTGCCTCTGGTAGGGTCACCCATGGCAAACAGGTCCTAGGTGAGGTATCAGCAGCCTGAAGACCTCTTATTGGTATGAGGATTGCTGTATAGTCACTGACACCAGTCAGTGACTTGATGCAATTTGCTGGGTTCCTTATATAGGAAACATTATTTCTGATTGGCTTAATGAACTGACCTGAATTGGAATTTTTATTATGTGAAGTGCCTTGAGACGACTCTTGTCGTGATTTGGCGCTATATAAATAAACTTGAATTGAATTATGATGAACTATATAAATGGAAACCGTGTTCCCTCGCCCGGACGTGGGTCACCGGGGTCCCCCTCTGGAGCCAGACCTGGAGGTGGGGAATGTTGGCGAGCGCCTGGTGGCCGGGCTTTCACCCATGCAGCCCGGCCGGGCACAGTCTGAAGAGGAAATGTGGGTCCCCCTTCCCATGGGCTCACCACTCGTGGGAGGGGCCAAAGGGGTCGGGTGCAGTGTGTGACGGGTGGTAGTCGAGGGCAGGGACCTTGGCGGTCTGATCCTCGGCTACAGAAGCTGGCTCTTGGCACATGGAATGTCACCTCTCTGCTGGAGAAGGAGACTGAGTTGGTGTGTGAGGTTGAGAGATTTCGACTAGATATAGTCGGACTCACCTCAACGCATGGCTCTGGCTCTGGAACCAGTTTCCTTGAGAGGGGTTGGACTTTCTACCACCCTGGAGTTAATCCAACTGAGAGGCACCGAGCAGGGGTGGGCATACTAGTTGCCCCCCATCTTAGTGCCTGTATGTTGGGGTTTACCCTGGTGAATGAGAGGGTAGCCTCCCTCCGCCTACGTGTGGGGGGACGGGTTCTGACTGTGGTCTGTGCTTATGCACCAAACTACAGTTCAGACTACCCACCCTTTTTGGAGACCTTGGAGGGGGTGCTGGAAAGCGCTCCTTCCAGTGACTCCCTCGTTCTGCTGGGGGACTTTAACGCTCACGTGGGCAACGACAGTGAGACCTGGAGAGGTGTGGTTGGGAGGAACAGCCCCCCGATCTGAATTTGAGTGGTGTTTTGTTACTGGACTTCTGTGCCAGTCATGGATTGTCCATAATGAACACCATGTTCAGACATAAAGGTGTCCATATGTTCTCTTGGCACCAGGATACCTTAGGCCGCAGCTCGATGATCGACTTTGTTGTTGTTTCATCTGACCTGCGGCCGTATGTCTTGGACACTCGGGTGAAGAGAGAGGCGGAGCTGTTAACTGACCACTACCTGGTGGTGAGTTGGCTCAGATGGTGGGGGAGGATGCCGGTCAGACCAGGCAGGCCCAAACGTATCGCGAGGGTCTGCTGGGAATGTCTGACAGAGTCTCCCGTCAGAAGGAGCTTCAATTCCCACCTCCGACAGAACTTCCAAAATGTTCTGGGGGAGGCAGGAGACATTGAGTCTGAATGGACCCTGTTCCGTGCCTCCATTGTTGAGGCGGCTGACCAGAGCTGTGGTCACAGGATCGTTGGTGCCTGTCATGGTGGCAACCCCCGAACCCGCTGGTGGACACCGGTGGTTAGGGATGCTGTCAAGTTGAAGAAAGAGTCCTATCAGGTCTTTTTGGCCTGTGGGACTCCAGAGGCAACTGACTGGCAGTCCAAGCGGAAAGCGGCTCGGGTGGTCGCCAAGGCAAAAACCCGGGCATGGGAGGAGTTCGGTGAGACCATGGAGCAAGACTTCGGTACGGCTTCGAGGAGATTCTGGTCCACCATCCGGCGCCTCAGGGGGGCAAAGCAGGGTGCTACCAACACTATCTATAGTGGGGACGGTGTGCTGCTGACCTCTACTCAGGACGTTGTTGATCGGTGGGCAGAATACTTCGAAGACCTCCTCAATCCCACCGAGACGTCTTCCAGTGAGGAAGCAGAGTCTGGGGACTTTGGGTTGGCCTCTCAAATCTCTGGTGCTGAGGTCTCTGAGGTGGTTTAAAAGTTCCTCTGTGGCAAGGCTCCAGGGGTGGATGAGATCTGCCCGGAGTTCCTTAAGGCTCTGGATGTTGTGGGGCTGTGTTGGCTGACGCGGCTCTGCAATATAGCGTGGACATTGGGGGCAGTCCAACTGGACTGGCAGACCAGGGTGGTGGTCCCCTTATTTAGAAAGGAGGACCGCAGGGTGTGTTCCAACTACAGGGGATCACACTCCTGAGCCTTCCTGGTAAGGTCTATTCAGGGGTTCTGGAGAGGAGGGTCTGTCGGATTGTTGAGCCTCAGATTCAGGAGGAGTAATGTGGTTTTCGTTCTGGCTGTGGAATACTGGACCAGCTCTATACCCTTAGGGGGATCCTGGAGGGTGCGTGGGAATTTGCCCAACCAGTCTACATGTGTTTTGTGGATTTGGAGAAGGCGTTTGACCGCATCCCTTGGGGGGGGCCTGTGGGGGTTACTCCAGGAGTATGAGGTACCAGGCCCTCTGATACGGGCTGTTAGGTCCCTGTATGACCGGTGTCAGAGCTTGATCCGCATTGCCCGCAGTCAGTTGGGCTCGTTCCCAGTGAGAGTTGGACTCCACCAAGGCTGCCCTTTGTCACCGATTCTGTTCATAAGCTTTATGGACAGGAATTCTAGGCGCAGCCAAGGTGTGGAGGGCATCCGTTTTGGTGGCCTGAGGATCAGGTCTCTGCTTTTTGCAGATGATGTGGTCCTGTTGGCTTCATCAGAACGTGATCTTCAGCTTTCGCTGGAGCGGTTCGCAGCTGAGTGTGAAGCAGCTGGGATGAGAATCAGCTCCTCTAAATCTGAGACCATGGTCTTGATTCAGAAAAGGGTAGAATGCCTTCTCCGGGTCAGGGATGAGGTCCTGCCCCAAGTGGAGGGGTTTAAGTGTCTCGGGGTCTTGTTCATGAGTGAGGGAAAACTGGAGCATGAGATCGATAGGCGGATTGGCGCTGCATCTGCAGTGATGCGGGCGTTGTACCAGTCTGTCGTGGTGAAGAGAGAGCTGAGTCAGAAGGTGAAGCTCTCAATTTACCGGTCGATCGTTCCTACCCTCACCTATGGTCATGAGCTTTGGGTAGTGACCGAAAGAACGAGATCGCGGATAGAAGCGGCCAAAATGAGTTTTCTCCGAAGAGTGGCTGGGTTCTCCCTTAGAGATAGGGTGAGAAGCTCGGTCATTCTGTAGGGGCTCAGAGCAGACCCGCTGCTCCTCCACATCGAGAGGAGCCAGTTAAGGTGGCTCGGGCATCTGGTCAGGATGCCTCCTGGACACCTCCCTGGTGAGGTTTTCTGGGCACGTCCAATCGGGAGGAGCCCTAAAGGTAGACCCAGGACACGGTGGAGGGACTATGTCTCTCACCTGGCCAGGGAACATCTTGGGATTCCCCCGGAGGAGCTGGCCCAAGTGGCTGGGAAGAGGGAAGTCTGGGCCACTCGCCTAAGGCTACTGCCCCCGCGACCCGACTCCGGATAAGCGGATGAAAAAGGATAGATGGATGGATGGTTTCCTGTGAGGTATGTTGCCCTGCAATAAAGCTTCACGAGCAAATTGTCACACAAGTTCAAATCAGGAGCACTGCTCTGGCGAACACACTGTCCTGGAGAGATAAAAGACAGTATTCTGCCGATTGTGAAGTTTACAGTACAATAAAAAGCATGTTTTTCATTCTCATAGCCCTCTGACTTTGAATGTTTTCTTCCTGGCTGCATTCATTGTTTGACAGGGTAATAATGGAGCTCCAGCAGTTATGTTCTGATGTAACTGATGTTTCATCAATTTTATTTGCACTTCCTGCCAGAAGTACCTCACACACACGCACGCGCACGCGCACGCACACACACACACACACACACACACACACACACACACACACACACACACACACACACACACACACACACACACACACACACACACACACACAAGACACAATATTTTACACTTTTATCCTGCTATAAAGGTTCAATAGAGAGTTGTTTATTTACAGTTGGGAACTGAATCTCTATTTAGCTTTGTTGGGGCTCACAATGAACCAGGAGCTCTGATAAATTGCCCACACACCTCCATAAATCAGACATGTGATAAAAAGATTGGTTTTCCTCGCCCTCTTGGCCAGAACATGAATAAGAAATTAGCTACATGCTGATTGGCTGGTTCGCCCTGATGACTTCATGATGCTGTCTGAAGCTATAAGCTGTGTGTGTGTGTGTGTGTGTGTGTGTGTGTGTGTGTCCAGTACATCCTGGAACAAGACTGTTGCTCATCAACTTTCTTCTTTGTTGTTTTCCTCTCATCCAACAAGTGCGTTAGCAGCTCCGGTTTGCGTTAACTGTATTTCTAGTGTTAGCATTAGCTCAGGCTAGCGTTGTTTTGTGGTTAGCATTACCACAACCACTTTCTACCATTTGTGGGAAACATGTTGAAACATGAAAAAGTATTTTAAAAAATATGTATTTAATCTATTGTTAAAAAATAAAATGCCTCACCTTTTCAAGATGACTAATTTACACAAAGAGCTGGTTCAATACGGCTCTGACTTCTTGTCATGCTACATTAGACCAGCCAACACACCTTTATTCAACAACAGCAAGGTAAATGTAGTTTTAAATTCTTCTTAAAAAGAGAAAACACCATGTGATGTATTTAAGTACTTCATTTTTGTTATTCACTGAAATAAACTCAAAGGTTGTTTTTTTTACACAAAAAAAGTACTTTCAGTTAAAGCTGACCTTCTCCGTTGCTTCATAGTCCATCTTGAAGGCCCAGAGCTGAAGTCTGGCAGAGAGCTCACTGATGGAGGACAGAGTAATAAGAAACTGTTCAGCAGAACCCAGCGGGACATCTGGGTTTACCATCTGGGCCTCCTGGATCTTCTGCTTCTCCTCCTCTGTCGGGATCATCGTCAGGAGTTTCTAAGAGCAGAGACAGAGGCGTGGCTGTTAGAACAGTGGACTGATTTGGGAATTTTTTTACTTTTCAGCTCTGTCAGAATCTTTCACCTCGATGCCTTCTTTGTTGAGTGCGTACTCATCAAAGTTAAGGATGGCCGTCTTGATGGTGCGAGGGGGAGGCAGGACTGTCAGGCCGATGTTGATGGCATTACTTCTCTTTGAATCCAAAACAATGATCTCCTGGCGTTTGCCATCTGCTGCTGTTTTCTGGGATTCAAAAAGATCATGATGGGTCAGCGCAGGACCAGCATGTCCCTCGTCCCAAATGTCTAAACCTCAAAAGACAATAATTGTTTTTTAAAAGGTTTCACAAGAACTAGAGTAATGAAAAGCTGTCTTTTGGTTGGAATCAAAACATGTAAACATGAAAAGATGAGCTTAAACTACAGTTCTGAAATTATAATGCATGAAAACTATTTGAAAGGATCTTTCGGATGTGATGTTAAATGTTTGACATTTTAAATCTCATAAAAACACTTTCTTATTTTTGCACAACAATCCGATGAATCTCTGACACATACAGAGACAGATACACAACATAACAAACACATCTTGCGTGTTTGTAGTTACACTCCTGTTAGTCTTGGCTAGTAGTCTTAAACTGGCACAACTAACATATATAACTGTTTTCATACTTCACTTTTATATTGACTTTTGCATAAATGTTAAAATGTTCTGAAGGGACCTCAAATGGATTTTGATATTTTACAAAGTTTTTGGTAGCAGAGCTTGCTTGGGATTGGCTACTGGCACATGTGAGAGCATTTTAACACAACGCGAGGAGAAGACCTTTGGAGGAAGGCCTGGAGTCAAGAAGGGCAATAAAGAAGTCAATTATCTCCACGAAAAACATCAAAGACTGAGGTTCTGCCTAAGATTCTGATCAGCCCCTTTTCTGATTTTTGGGCTTTCAGAAGAATTGTGAGCAGAAGAAAAGCTGAGGCTCCCATCTGTCTTGTGTACAGATAAAGCCTCTTGAGGCCATTCATATGTGGAGGTTGTTTCTCAGCAAGAAAGTGGACTCACTTAGAGTTTAGCCCCAGAACATGGAAATGAATAAAGAATGGTACCTAAACATCCTCCTAGAGGAACTCCTCTAACCAAGCGGCATAAAGCTAAAGTCATTTTGGGTCAATTACTAGAAAACTCCCCAGACTTTAATACTGTCGGAAACTTGGGAAAATATTGAAAAAGAAGCATCAAAACATTGATAGAGGTATTTACCTTTTTGTACTTGTACTTGTCTCATGTGTAGAAATGTTCCTAAATATAAGAACAGAGCTGACCATGCACACGAACAGGACCCCAGTGGTGGAATGAATACTGCAATACTGAATGTCTCAGTCATCCACAAATTAATGTAACCCATTAAGTAATCCTGTCTGTGGAGAAACAGCTTCATCACTGAACTGGTGTTAGAAGCTACAAAAGACCTATAACCGACGAGAATCTGACATTGTAACGTGGCTGATCTTGAGCATGCACTTTGGAGGGAACACGTCTTTCATGAGCGCACTGATCTGAATCCAGAGTGGTTCCTGAGCAGATACCACGTCCTGAAGGAGATGCTTCTGGAGCTACGCTGTGATTTGGAACCCTTTGTGGAGCGACAGACAAACATCACAAATCCGATTCATGTTCATGTTCAACTATTGAAAACTTCAGGGTTTCTTCACAAGAATCCCCTCCAGAACCTTCCCCAACTTTGCTCCCCAAACATTCCAATTCTGACGCTAACCCTAACCCCTGCACTCAGACAACAAACATTTCCAAACCTGGACAAAACTACAAAGTTATTTCGTATTCAGTTTTAAGTCTCACCGCATTTACCACCTCTGCAACTTTCTCCCAGGCAGCATTCTTTCTTTCACTGCTTAGAGAACTTTCGCTTTGACAGTCAGCGACTCAATCGCTGTCACTGGAGTTCTTTTGAGTGGAACACAGGAAGTTCCTTCATGAGCTCAGGATGTGCTGTGACCAAATGTGACAAGAGTTTGTTTCTGTATGTAAATAACTGAACGGACACAAGCACAAGTAAGCATGTGTAGGATTTATCAACAGTCGACTGCAGAGGAACATGCACCGCATGTTTCATGAATCAGGATTTGGGCCGTTCGAACAAACTTTCTAAATTCAGGTCATAGAATGGAAAATAGGACAGTTCCCTCGAATGTTTGAGAGATGAGGGCCCACAGTGTTTGTGTCATTCTCTGAACATTTAATGACAGGTGTACCTTTGTAACCGGTATTTCCTTTGACCTGGACTCAAACAGATGCTCTAGTTTCCCGGTGTCCAACTTTACAGGTTCCACTTTGGACCAGAGCGAGTCTCCGCTCCACTTGTAGTGCTGGTACTGAGAGTCTGTCGGGCGAACCTGGTGATAAACACATCCCGTCACATGGACACAAATGTTAGCTTCCAGTTGATTATTTAATATTATCTGATCAATGGAAAATTTTCATCTGGGTTTGTAAGATCCTCTAGGAAAGTAGACGTCGTGGTTAAGGTGAATGGAGTTGGAGATTCAGGATTATGATGAAAAGGGGAGAAAACTAAACTTTAATAAGACAAATATCATTTTTATCAACATGCACTTACAGAAACACATCTCTTCTGAATAAATGTAAATTGGTAAAGATGTGGTGACGTACCTCACTCCAGAACAGCCTGATTGTCTTCTTCTTTTTACTGAAAAGCGGCGGCTCTGGTGGCGGAGGCACAGGTGCCGGAGTGCTAAAGGACGGAGGCGGAGGAGGCCTCATGACGCCAATTACGGGAGGGGGAGGAGGGCAGCTACCTAGCATGGATGGGGGTGGAGGGAATCTTGGAATGAAGGGTGGAGGAGGCGGAGGCGGTGGGAGGTCACCACATACTCCCATCAAAACTGCATCCAGGAGGTCCTTATCGTCCTCCTCCGTCAGGTCGGTGAAGTTGATGTCCCTGATGCGCAGCTCTCGAGGGCTGGCCAGGAGCTGGTCCCAGATTGTGTCAGACTCCTTCTTGGGTGGGGGAGGAGGGGGCTCATTGGCAGGGATGTCCAGGTGAGGGTGAGGCAACCCCAGGTCCCTAACCAAGTCCCCAAACCGCTCAGCCAGAACACGTATGCTCCCCCGATGCTCCGACTTGTCATCCTTATTGTCGCTCGTGTTATCACTCTGCTCCCCATTAGCCTCCTGGTTTGTCTCTCTGTCTTCTCCCTCCCCCTTCTCTTTTCTCTTCTCTCCATCCTCCTCTTCTTCCTCTTCACTAGGCTTTGTGTTCTGAGAGTACAGCATGTCCAGCATGAACAGTTTGCTGTTGAGGAGCTTGCTGCAATTTTCACTCACTTCTGCTTCCTTTAAGCCTGAGAAGGTAGAGAAAGTGGGTTTACACACCTGAGTCTGGAGCTGGGTCAGAAAACGCGCGTGTGTGTGTGTGTGTGTGTGTGTGTGTGTGTGTGTGTGTGTCCAAATAAATTAAAACAACTAACAACATTAAAAACAACTTTTCTTTTTGTTTTGTTTTGTATTTTTATGAAGGGTGAGGCGTACCACATAACAAATACCTCATTAAATAATCCTTTAAATGTGTCGCTGCGGTTGTGTCATGACTACACAAATAAGTAAAGCTGTAATGGCAATGATGTAAGAGGTGAGTCTCTGCTTTGTTTTGGTAGATTTGGCGTCAACATCATCCTAGCGCGCAACGTTCTGAGTCTTAAAAACACATAAAATGCTGAAAAACGCTGGCAGCGAAGGGCTTCTCTGATCAGGAAATGACCGGCAGTGAATGAGTTAATTATGCACTCATTTATTTAGCAACAGAACACCACTGGTGTGTGAGGTTCTCCGCTTACTATTATCAGAGTAGGAGAAACAGCCGGCTGCTACCACTTCAACTTTAGGACAAACTACCAGAGTTCCAAAAAGAAAAACACCATTTGAAGCCACGGACAACAAAAGACATTTGGACCTAGAAAACTGTGACTGGTGATTAGCGCTAGCTCGTTGCCTCTGACAATGTGGGTTTCTGCTTCTGGCAGAAGTGTTTCAGGGAAGATAGGAAGATGGAAGATAACCGAGGGGAGGGGTGTTCTGTGACCGTGTTTGTAATTCAAAGCCAAACTCGTTCTGTAGATTCACTATAACAGCTTTAATTAAATTCTTAATTCATTAGACAGCAGTAGCTCGGGAGGTAGAGCGGGTTGTCCATTAATCGGAAGGTTGCAGGTTTGATCCCGGCTCCGGACAGAGAACTCTGCTCTCCCGCTCTCACGGAGGAGCGCTGCGGGACGGAGTGCGTGACACACACACACACACACACACACACACACACACACACACACACACACACACACACACACACACACACACACACACACACACACACACACACACACACACCAGACGGCCGAATCCGCCAGAATTAACTCTTTTTCTGGGGGAAACCCTGGAATGATACACTTTAGTGTAAAGTGCTTTGGAGTACTCTGACTCTGAAAGGTGCTATACGAGTACGAGTCATTTATCATTACATGAGCCACAAAGAACAAAAGACATTTATCAATTCACTATTAAATTATTTCATGTTCCTGTGCTGCACATCATGAATTTATTCTATCCATCACTCATCTATCAAAGTCAGGGGGTGGGGCTAAGGCCAATCGAGTACGGACGATTGCTCTGGTCTGAATGGGAAAAATGGAAGCTGACCAATCAGATATTAGGGCATATTGGCGGGTCCAAGTGGCAGTTTCAATGAATTCATGATGAGCTATAGCACCAGGGGACTAAGATACCAAAACACATATGCATTATTTTAACATGTGACTGACTCTGTTTCAAATCAACAGGTTTGATTTTATTTCTTTAATTATATACTTCTTGAATTAATGCCACAATTAATTCATTCAATATAAATATATTCATTGAATGGACATTATTCCAGTTTCATTTATTTAATGACACATTTAAATAACTATGTTATAAGGCATTCATTAATTGTTAATTAAATTGGAAAAGGGTAGAATGCCTTCTCCGGGTCAGGGATGAGGTCCTGCCCCAAGTGGAGGAGTTTAAGTATCTCGGGGTCTTGTTCACGAGTGAGGGAAAGCTGGAGCATGAGATCGATAGGCAGATTGATGCTGCATCTGCAGTGATGCGGGCTTTGTACCGATCTATCGTGGTGAAGAGAGAGCTGAGTCAGAAGATCAAGCTCTCGATTTACCGGTCGATCTACGTTCCTACCCTCACCTATGGTCATGAGCTTTGGGTAGTGACCAAAAGAACGAGACTGCGGATACAAGCAGCCGAAATGACTTTTCTCCGCAGAGTGGCTGGGCTCTCCCTTAGAGATAAGGCGACATGCTTGTTCATCCGGGAGGGGCTCAGAGTAAACCCGCTGCTCCTCCACGTCGAGAGGTGCCAGTTAAGGTGGGTTGGTTATTTGATTAAGATGCCTCCTGGACGCCTCCCTGGTGAGGTTTTTTGGACACGTCCATCTAGGAGGAGACCCAAGGGGATACCCAGGACACGCTGGAGGGACTATGTCTCTCGGCTGGCCAGCGTACTCCTTAGGATTCCCCCAGAAGAGTTGGCCCAAGTACCTGGGGAGAGGGAAGTCTGGGCGTCTCGGCTTAGGCTGCTGCCCCTGCAACCCGACTCCGGATAAGCGGTTGGAAATGGGTGGATGGATTATTTATTGTTATTTGTCACCGGTCAGCCTCCATAAGTCATGTGATAAAAACATGATGGTCAGTTCAGGTCTGTTTTAAAAGCATGCCAACTTCAATATTGTCATTCATAATGGGTAACAGGTAGAGTGATCATTTCCATGTGAATCTTTGGATTAGAATCCTGAAAATAAACTAAAACTTCCGTTCCGTAAATGATCCTCTAGTAAAAACTACCCACCATTCTCACTGCTGCCCCTCTCCTCTCGCTCCAGGGTGCTGCTAGCAGACGAGATGCTGGAGGCGGAGCAGTTGTCCTTCTCGTTCACCTCCTCATTCTGTCGCTCCTTGTCACTCAGGATACCAGTGTCGTTCTCTGCTCCCTCGTCTCTTTGCTTCTCAGGTTCCTGCTCAGGCTCCTCAACGTCCTTCTCCTTGTCTGATGCCTCCTCCTCCTCCTCCTGGACTTCCTCTTCCTTCTGTTCTTCCTCTTCCTCTGCAGTGGCTTCTGCCTCCTTCTCCTCTGTTACTACGCTAGCGCTGGAGTCATCAGCCTCTCCTGCCACATGAAAATGTTAGTTCATACCAAACATGTCTCGCTGTAGCTCCACTCAGTAAAAAAAATCATCACACAGATCCCTACGATGTGGTTCTCTGTATGCTAACTGTCAATCACTGATTGGGTCACACACAGGACAAACTCTGCATTCATGGGCAAAAAAGCAAAAACGCACAAGCAGGTTGTTGCTGGACCAGGATATGAGCAGGAAATGAAGAACTGAGTTCCTGTTTACATCAAATCACACCCGTGTGCACATTACACACACGTAAGTGAGCAGCACAGTCCGCGCAGTGATGCAGGCAGGGCTAGAAAAACACAACTCCTCCACCCGCCTGTGGGAGCTACAGTACCTGCACTCGGGGCTGGACTTCCACTCCACAACAAGGCTGTTTTCTTACACAAGACGTTTGGCATCGCTCCCAAAAAGGGTTCTTTCAGAAACGTGTTTGACCCTTTGCACCCCGTTGTGTGTGTGTGTGTGTGTGTGTGTGTGTGTGTTCATTTTAACCTCTCTGCTGACCTCTCCTTTTCCCCTACAGGTTGCAACAATCTGCCATTTTTCCTCCTCCGTTGCTCACAGATGCATGCTCATTTAAACCGAAAGCTGCAAAACAAAACTGTTTCAGGTTAAGAACGATTGCTAAAGGCCACGCGATTGGGAATTTAACAGACGACCCGCTGGTTTTCATTACGACTCCACAAGTTCAAAGTCATAAAAGCTCACAGAAAAACAAGAACAAAACTAAACTTGAAAGGTTTTGAATTTATCCTCACTTTAAATGCAACATCTTGTTTGTATTTTGTTTATCTTTAGAGTTTAGTACGAATTCTGCAAAAACAGTGCTTTGCTGGTCGGTCTAGCCACGCTCCATTGTAGCCTCAGCAGGTCCACCATTGGTTCAGCTAAATGTAGATTAAGGCCTAGTCCACACGTAGCCGGGTTTTTTAAAAACGAAGATCCGCCCCTCCAAAAACTTGCATCCACACCACCTCGTTTAAAAAAAACTCTGTCCACACGTACCCGGATAAATACGTTGTTAAGGACATGCCAGACCTGTAGGCGGCAGTACTTCCCCCGTTCTTAACCTCGTCCTTCGTCTGTGGTCTTCCGCAAGGAGCAGTAATTCCGCTTGCACAAACACATAAGCAGAAAGCGCTTGGACAATTGATAAAGCGAGCGCAGCTCTGAGGGCATCCATGCTGTCGGCTAGTGTAAACACAGGTCGCACACGTGATGTCAGCATTTTTTTGTTGCGGAAAGTGACGTTGCGGACCTTAAAACTCCGGTTTTGTCCGTCCACACGCAGACACCTAAAACGGAGAAAACGCAGATCTTCACTTTGGCCGGAGTTTTTAAAAAGATCCGTTTTCGTGTGAAAAAACTCCATTTTCGTGTGGATGACAGGCCAAAACGTAGAAAAATATCAACGTTTTGGCAGATCCCCAGCTACGTGTGGACAGAGCCTGAGCCAGTCACAGCGCTCTATGTTTGTAGAGCGACGTTGGGCAGGCTTAGAGCTGTGATGGAGAAAAACTACAAAGATGGCGTTGGCCCAGGAACAGCGCTCTTCTAAAGTGGCTTTAGCATCAACTTATGATGATTTACTACGTTCACACTGCAGGCTAAAGTGCGCCAAATCTGATTTTTTTTCCCCACATGCGATCCATATCTGGCATCAATCAGACATTGCATGCGCTTTCTAGAGCCAGAGAGCTGAAAGGGGGCGGAGCTAAAAGGATTTGAACCAACAACCGCATCAATGTGTTTGGTGCAGTCACGTGATGACACAAGCCAAGTACAATGCCATTATGACCATGTCTTTGGAAGTTAAGAAAAGTTTGAACCTATCTGGGGGGCACTGTGACCATTTACAACTAAATCCCATAGAGGTCATCTTTGGTCATCAAAGATGGTTTTCTGTTAATTTGATATCAATCAAACGTTGCATTGGTCATCTAGAGCCAAAAGGCTGTAAGTGCGTGGAGTTAAAGTGATTTGAACGAGTAAACACATACATGTGTTGATTGCAGTTGCGTGATGACTCTCACCATGTTTGATATAGTTTGGAGCATTTTTGTAGAAGTTACAAAGGTTTTATTGTATCTAGGGGGCGCTGTCCCAAATTTAGGAAAATATCCCAAGGAGCAGTTTGTAGGTTGACAACAATCATTTCCATGTAGTTTGGTGTGAATTGCATTATGCATGTGTTATTCAATTCAATTCAATTCAAGTTTATTTATAAAGCGCCAAATCACGACAAGAGTCGTCTCAAGGCACTTCACATAATAAACATTCCAATTCAGGTCAGTTCATTAAGCCAATCATAAATAATGTTTCCTATATAAGGAACCCAGTAAATTGCATCAAGTCACTGACTAGTGTCAGTGACTATACAGCAATCATCATACTCAGCAAGCATGCAGCGACAGTGGAGAGGAAAACTCCCTTTTAACAGGAAGAAACCTCCAGAGAATCCCGGCTCAGTATAAGCAGCCATCCTCCACGACTCACTGGTTATGTCAGTCTGAACAGCACAAATTCTATATTTTCACATATTTCTAATCCGAACCATGTCACGTTCATTTGTGGTACTGATTCCGATACATACCGTAAATCCTCTAATACAGGCCCGGGCCTGTATTAGAGGATTTACGGTATCTGGTGTTTTTGAAAGCGACTGCAGTCTGAACGGTCATGTAGGATCAAATCGGTTTCCTACGTCACTGAGTCAGCGGAGGTGTGCGTCATGTGTTGTTGTGAAGTGTCGGTCTGGACATCCTGTCAACTTTTGGAATGACAAGGAGAACATGAGAACGGGAGCGGGAGGTGCTGCTGGAGCGAAGCGTCTCCCCGGTCCCAGTCTCCGTGAGTAAGTGTGTGTGTGTGTGTGTGTGTGTGGTGGGGGCAGGCTTTCCGTGAATGAACTTAATAACAGAACATTTTCGGTGAATTATAATTTGAGAAGACCGCTGGAATAAGGAGTAAAACAGTTGGACCGTTTTGAAAACTGTTTCCAGCCCAAAAGGAGAGACTTTACAGTGTGAGCCTGATCCTGTGGATGAACTGTCAGTGAAGGCTTTCACATCACAACTCCGCTTCTCCTGGCTCTGACTCCAGTGTGTGACTTGTTGTCTTCTGCACATGCGGGTCGCTTCGGGGCCATGAAGCGTTCACACTGGAGAGAGTTTGATGTTGCATTTCAGTCGTGATTTGAACAGCCACATAAAAGAAATCAGATTTACTCAAAAAAATCGGAATTGAGCATCAAGGCCTGCAGCGTGAACGTAGCCTTAGTCAAGGGCAGATAGAATCCTCCATTTAGAAAAATGATTTATTTGTTTCTTCTTCTTCTTCTTTGATGGTGTCAGGCAGACTGCCTTGTTGACTGAATTCCATAGACATGAATATGTCACATTGTTCCTTGCTCTGATTGGTCCTAGTGCTGTCCAATTGCGTGCAGAGGCTGAAAGCCAATCGTAGACTCCGTCCCAGGATGGAGCTCTGTCTGGTCGTGGCAGGACTACACATTTAAATATCTAGGATGGTTTGCCAGGCGAGTCCTTTTTATGTGTAAAGGAGGACTTTGACAACGTGTCGATTTAGTATTTAACATCAGTGTGACACATGATGTCATCTGTGTTCATAAGAGTGTGGTGAAATGAAGAAGTTAACCAGGAATCAAGATCAAAAGGCCTCTTTGGCCTTCCTGTGTGTGCATGGTGGAGAGGTTGTGTTGAAGTGACCCTACCGTTTTCAGTGGTGGGTGGCTCTGCTTCAGCGTCAGCTTCTGCATCAGCTTCTGCATCCTCATGAGAAGCAAATGAAGACGGCGTGCTGCTGCGTGACGAAGAAGCCCAAGCCTCTGAGGGTTCAAAGGGAGGGCCGAGGTCCGGACGAGTCCTTGGCACCCGAACACGGTCCCGCTCGTATTCCTCTGCTGCCAGCCGCTCCACGTTCTTGTACCTGAAGAAGATCAAGAGAGGTGAGGGGTGGAAGAATCGTCTAATCAGAGACAATGCATCCTCTGTCTGTGCTTTCTCAGCGGTCATGTTGCCAAATTGCCCAAAACAAAAGCACCTGTTTCTAATCTGTGCCAAGAGCACTGAACTCATTTGGTCTCCCTTTAACCCCTTTTCTCCCATTCTAATCCCACCATGCTCCTTCAGCTGTCTGCAGGTCCACGGCTGCTTTCATCACTCACTTCTTGTGGGAAACAAACTTCATCTCTCCCTCCTGTCTGCTCCATTCATCTCATATCAACAGCTCATAGATTACACACAAAGGGTTAAAATAAAAGGAGATAAATGGGTAAAAGAGGGGAGAGGTGATTACTAAGTGAGGACAGATAAAGCAAACCTGCTCAGCTTTTGTGTCCTTTCCCCTTCTCCGTCCTTCTCCTCCTCCCCCTCACTTTCTCCTTCTGCTAAACTTCACCATGCAACCTAGACAGATTAGGAGGTCTGAGTTAACCCCCCACCCCTCTCTCTCTCTCTCTCTCTCTCTCTCTCTCTCTCTCTCTCTCTCTCTCTCTCTCTCTCTCTCTCTCTCTCTCTCTCTCTCTCTCTCTCTCTCTCTCTCTCTCTCTCTCTCTCTCTCTCTCTCTCTCTCTCTCTCTCTCTCTCTCTCTCTCTCTCTCTCTCTCTCTCTCTCTCTCTCTCTCTCTCTCTCTCTCTCTCTCTCTCTCTCTCTCTCTCATCTTTCAGGCTTTTCTCTGACCCCTCCTCTTTCCCACCGTGCTCTGAATGTGTGGGGCTTCTGTTCAGGCTTCATTAGCATCAGGACACTTCAAAAGTCTGAAGAAACCAGACACTGATACACTTGTGTGTGTGTGTGTGTGTGTCTCCATATAGTTAAGAATGAAAGAATCAGACAATAGCCTGTCTGCTGAATTATTTTTAACCAGGCATCTTTTAAATAAAATAAAAATAGTAAATTTTCCGATTTATTTTGATTTCTCTTCCATCAGAACCAATTCGACAAATACAAATCTGTAGGCGTGCATCTTCAGTTGGCTTCTTTGTTTTGGGTTTGCAGTTCAGGAAGGACAATAGGAAACAAATGCAATGTGCCAATTTTCCTACCCGTGGGATGCTATAAAAAATGCCTGGTGGTATACTTATCACCATTAGTCACCAGAGTGTTTCAAAACTCAAGAATTATGACCCCTTTGGCTTTCCATTTCATCCACCTCTTGCCGCCACGGATCTCCGGGGCCGTAAAACCTTTACACACTGCTGATGCAAAAGTAACAAGCAGGTCTTCAATCTGAACAAGTCATTCATGTTTTACTTTGGCGGTTAGATTGTCGTTTCCCAAAGTTGGGTTGAAGTCCCATTTTTGGGTCGAAAACGTTTAGTTTCAATAAAATTAGTTCTAATAGATTCTTGTTTTATTATCTGCGTGTTGGTTTGTTCTCTACAGCTGCCCTTATTAACTACAGGTTCAGCCTGCTTTGTTTCCTCTCCTTGAACCAGATTGTTTCCCACTTTGCTAAAGAAGCCGAGCTGAAACTCAACAGTGTGTGTCGGAGAGGAAAAACACAGTTCAGTCTGCCAAATCAGACTCGAGCACAGACAGGAGGACGAAGAAGTAACAGTTACTGATGAGTTAACAAGTCAGCTCATGATGGTGACCTGCCAAAAAACTAACTTCTAGACCCAAAAAGAGCTAATCCTCTAACACAGAGCAGGTTCCGTTTTCTGGAATGTGTTGGGAATTAGAAATAAGGAGCAGCAGAGGGGAGGTAAGGATAATCTGTGTATTCACAGATCCCAGAGTACTAACAGAGTTTTCCTAGCCTAGACATCTAGACGGAGAGTAGCTGAAGCTAAATGATTTTGCTCTGTGTGTCGGTCTAGCCATGCTCCACTAGAACGTCTGCAGGCACGGCCAGTTTGGTGGCGTTCCAATCACAGCGCTCTATCGGTTTGGTGGGCGGGATGTTACTGTGACTGAGCAAAACCAAGATGGCGACAGCTTGCTCGGCTGCTCTCAACCAGTTTGAGCCTGTGACTTTATCTTCTCTCTGTGAGACTGATGGTCATCTGAAGCCCTCAGGTTCCCCTACTGAAACTATTCCACCTCGATTTTTCTTTTCTAGGTCCATCTGTTCTGTCTATTATTAATAGCAGTCTAACTTCCGGTGTGGTTCCTAGAACTCTTAAACATGCAATAGTGCAGCCCCTGATCAAAAGGCCTGGTTTGGATCCCACTGTGCTCTCAAATTTTAGGCCCATTTCCAAGCTTCCATTTTGATCAAAAATCCTTGAGAAAGTTGTTTACAGCCAGTTAAAATCTTTTTTAGATGATAACAATGTTTTGGAGATTTTCAGTCAGGTTTTAAGTCTCTTCACAGCATGGAATCTGCTCTGTTGAGAGTTTTTAACGACATCCTCCTTGCAACAGATTCGGAAGATTCTGTGATTTTAGTTCTCTTAGATTTGACTGCTGCTTTCGACAAAGTGGACCATAATATTTTAATATCATGCTTGGAGCAATGTGTCCGGATTCGTGGCACTGCCCTGGAGTGGTTCAGATCATATCTGGCACAGAGAAGTTTCTGTGTCAGCTGAAACAGTTTCCACTCTGCTACATTGTCATGTGGGGTTCCTCAGGGCTCAATACTTGGTCCTCTACTTTTTAGTTTATATCTGCTGCCTCTAGGATCCATTTTTAGAAAGCACAAAATTGCCTTCCATTGCTATGCAGATGGTGCACAGATGTATCTCCCACTAAAACAAAATGATGGCTGCAGTCTAAAATCTCTAGCGGTTTGTTTGGATGAGGTAAAATCTTGGATGGCTTTTAACTTTTTAAATTTTAATGAGAAAAAGACAGAGATAATTGTCTTTGGTACTGGTACCTCCAGCAAGCCCACTCCTATGGACTTAGACCCCGTGGCTCTGCACAGAAAGCCAACAGTGACCAACTTGGGTTTTAAAATGGACAGTGATTTTAGGTTGGACAGTCAGATCAGTGAAGTTGTCAAATCCAGCTTCTTCCATTTGAGACAGTTGGCAAAGGTAAGGCATATTTTGACTAAAGAGGATTTTAAAACTGTAATCCATGCTTTTATTACAACTCGTCTGGATTACTGTAATTCTTTGTATTTTTGTATGAGTCAGTCCTCACTGTCTCGACTTCAGAGTGTGCAAAATGCTGCTGCTCGACTTTTAACTGGTACAGGAAGGAGTGAACGCATCACTCCTGTTTTATCGTCACTGCACTGGCTTCCTGTCCATTTTAGGGTTCATTTTAAAATTATTTTATTTGTTTTTAAGTCTCTAAACGGTCTTACCCCGCCCTACCTCTCTGAGCTATTTCACGTTCACTCCTCCTCTCGGTCGCTCAGGTCATCTGATCAGTTGCTCCTGGACGTTCGTTCCAAGGGCACAGCGTAAGCTCAGAGGGGATAGGGCCTTCGCTGTTGCTGCTGCCAGACTATGGAACTGTTTGCCAGCACATGTTAGAAAGGCCTCCTCACTGGAAACTTTTAAATCATCTTTAAAGACCCACCTTTTTAGCTTGGTTTTTAACACTGTATAAAGTTTGGATTTCTATTTGATTTTAGTATTTTTGTCTTAGTGTGCTTCTAATTTTATACTGTATTCCAAGTTATTCTGTTTTATGCTTTTATGTTCAGCACTTTGGCCAGCAAGGGCTGTTTTTGAAGTGCTTTATAAATAAAGTTGGCTTGGCTTGTTTGAAACAGTTTTGGCATCAACTTTGGACTTTTTACAATTGGGCTTTTCATTGAGTCATTGAGTCGAGAGCAGATAAAGGTTATTGTGTCTTTTTGATGGTGTGAGGTAGACATCCTGACATCCGTAGTGGTGAGTACATCATCTTGTTGGTTAACCAATACAAAGCCTAAGTCTCCGTTCTTTTCAGTCGGCTCATGTGTCCCCAGAAGAACGAAAACAGTAATGTACGTGAACGCAGCAAAAAGAGCAATTTTCTAATCCGCTTTGCCTTACGTCCTGAATCGCACATATCTAAATGAAAAGTAACGATGTGCGTTTCGACCACAGCTATGTGTTTAATTTGCTTGTAAAAGTTCGTAATTAGCATGACTAAAACTCAGACATCGACACGTCATCACAAAATCTCCTCTCCCCTAGCATAGCTGCTACTTACCACATGGCCAGATTTATGGTGGTACTTTCCTCCTGAAGGAAGGATTCGAAGTTTGCTGAACTTAAAGCCATTTTTCTTGCTTTTCTCCGTGTCTGGGTCAATTAAGTCAATTTGGTGATGCACATTTGTAGTCCTGGACATATTTTCACACAAAACCTAAAGTAACTTCCTACTGTTAAAAAAAAGTGCATTCTTGGTGGCAAGATGCATCTTTAAAATTCACGGACATCATATGTGAAATCCATGGCACACAACAAACGGAATCAGAAAATAGCGTTTTCAGCCCCGTTGACTTGCATTTATTTTTTCGTTCTTCTGAGGACCCGTGGACCGGAAGTAGATGGGCGTGACTTAGGCTCCCTAAAGCACGTGGATCCCGCCCCATGACTGAGATTCATCAACGGGTCATGGCCAGACTTAATAACCATATATATACGATAGCTCTCCAGGTCCATTCAGGAAAAATGTATGAAAAAATGTTTAGAAAACACGTCAATTTTCTTCATTTTTTTGCTAAGCCTGTCCCCTGCCTTGTAGTACAAAATGCAATTTGAATCGAGCACGACTCAGCATTAGCTAAGTGCGTTAGACATCCGCTTACGTACAGATGCCACTCACAGAGTGTGCACGAGTGTTTGAAGACATACCTAGACAGATATGAAGTTGACAACTTTCTTATGGACAATAAGTTTACAAAGAATACACATATAGATAAACAGCCTAACATGTGAATAAACATGTGTTTTAGCTCTGTTGGACGGCTAGAAATGCGCGTTCCGTAACAATCCGGCCGTAATCATGGAAGTAGGGAGAGGGGCTGTCGCCTCTAGGTGGTGCCCTCTAACCGAAAACTCCAGATTTCTTCTTCACTTGAGTTATTGAGTAAATGAGATCAAAGGCATCATAATTAGTCATAAGCATCATGCTAACCTAACAGGATGTCATTTGCACTGGATGTTTTCTTTAATCTTATTTAAATTTCTAGTCGTGGTTCATTTTCTCACCCTCTTCTCATTTTAATTTACTTTGTACAGCCCAGCGTATGTTTAACTGTTTTAAACTGTAAACGTTTGTCTAAAAAGCAACACAAAGATGTTCAGTAAGACTAAGGATAAAGAGAGGCATGGGCAGAATAGCAATGAAGGGTTTAGCATAATTTGAAGCCCTGGATTTGGCTCTTCCGTCTCACTAATGACACGTTGCTCTGGCTAAGATCAGTCCTAAATGTCAGCGTGACCTCACATAACCTGCTGACTAAATCACTTGCTTCCTGTGATTTCCACCTGCACTCCATATTTATGGAGTCTCGTGAAAGTTCTCCCTGTATGTGTGTTTGAAGAGCTCACGTGCATTCAGCGTGAAAGGAAACAAATCCTGAAGTCTGGTTTTCTCAGGGCGCGCGGCCAAAACAATCAAAGACACGGCAGAGAGGAGTGCAGCTCCTTAACGGAGGAGAAAACAGGCAGAAGGAGGAAAAATCTGCTCAGCATCCCAGAGTAGAAGCAGCCAAAGGCGCTGCTTCAACCTGAAAACAATTAGACCACTACCAAGCTTCCTAAAGCTCCGGCTAGAGCGGATTCCCAGCGGGTTCAGCTGGTGTGTTGTCTCAATCTAGTGAACACACACTCACCTCTCCTCCCGTTCAAGCCTGGCCCCCTCCATTTTATCCATATAGTTGCGGCTGTGGGACACACACACACACACACACACACACACACACACACACACACACACACACACACACACACACACACACACACACACACACAGAGAGAGATTTAAAAGATGGGATAATTAATTTAGTTCTCACGTCCTGCCAAGGTGAATAGAATGTGTGTATGAATCACACACTTAGGATATGTCATGGCTACTTTAATATTTATATAAATTCCATTAGGGACAAAAACACTTGTGGATTATCTTTTTGTTTTTGTTTGGATTAACAGTTATTATGAACGTAATAACAGTTAACCTATGGGAGGACCTGTAAAAGACTTGTGTCTAAACTAAATGACTGTAACTGTTTGCTCATATACGATCTTTACTTATTTGCAGTAGATTTATGATTGAAATTAATACACAAATTTGACATATTAAATCGATTGTAAACAGAATTTTGGTTGCTTTTGCTGCAAATGTAAACTCTGAATCGGGTTTGTTGTTAAAAATGTAGATTTAATCGGATAATGTGGACTAAGGAGTGAGGGGTAAAAAAGTACTGGAGAAGTTCCTGATCACATTCATCATATAGGTAGACGCCCCATAGCCTGGCACTGCCTACTGGAGCTGGCGTAGCAGCCGGCCGCCATCTTGGATGGGTTCCCAGTGCATTTATTTCTACTGAGAAAGGTGCTTACTTTACCCAACTAAGTCTAAAATCTCAACAACTTTTTTATTCATCAATAAAGTTCAGACCTGTGCTTGTTCCTCTCCTCTCGCTCTATCCTCTGCAGCCTCTCCTCTCTCTCCACACGGCGGCGCTCTCGTTCAGCAGCCAGAGACTCCTGGTGCTGTCGGTAGGAGGAGGACAGGAGTCCACCTAAAGCTGGTCTGAAGGAGAAAAAAACATCTTTTTTCAATTGGATCTGCTTTTGTTTTTAACATGGACTATTTTTCACGAATCACTGAAACTAATCTGTGTCTTACAATGATCAGAAATCGCTAATGAATAATGAACCTTTCACATTTTATTTCCTGCATGTTTAATAAAAACATAGTTAACTCTAATCTAATCCTACAAGTGATGGAGTGACAAAAAACAAGCAGCTTGCACCTATTATATGTGTTAAAATGTAGTTGATGTTTTATTTTTCAGGGAGGAAACAGGAAGAGCTGTGTGACTCAGATAGCGACGACAGCAACAGCCTGCATTAACAGTGTGTGAGGGTTGTGTCACTTTGCTGCTGTAAACACCAGCGAAAGTGTTCTTTATGTGAGCGTGTTCATAGTCCAGTCGTGTGTGTGTACATGCATGTGTGAGCATGCATGTGTGTGTGTATACATGTGTGTATGTGTGTGTGTGTGTGTATACATGTGTGCATGTGTGTGTGTGTGTGTGTTTGCATGTGTGCGTGTGAGCATGCACATGTGTGCGTATGTGTGTGTGTGTGTACGTGCATGTGTGCATACCTGTGTGTGTGTATAAGTGCAATTGTGTATGCGCCTATGTGTGTGCATGCATTTGTTATGTGAGTGTGTGTATGTGTTTTGGGGCTTTTTCTAACAGCTTGTGTGTGTGTGTGTGTGTGTGTGTGTGTGTGTGTGTGTGTGTGTGTGTGTGTGTGTGTGTGTGTGTTTTGGGGCTTTTTGTAACAGCTTGTGTGTGTGTGTGTGTGTGTGTGTGTGTGTGTCTGCTTGTGTGTATCTCTGTGTGTGTGTCTTGCGTGTGTTTACATCTGTATGTGTGTGTGTGTGTGTGTGTGTGTGTGTGTGTGTGTGTGTGTGTGTGTGTGTGTGTGTCTTGCGTGTGTGTACATCTGTATGTGTGTGTGTGTGTGTGTCTTGCGTGTGTGTATCTCTGTATGTGTGTGTACATCTGTATGTGTGTGTGTGTGTGTGTCTTGCGTGTGTGTATCTCTGTATGTGTGTGTACATCTGTATGTGTGTGTGTGTGTGTCTTGCGTGTGTGTACATCTGTATGTGTGTGTGTGTGTGTGTGTGTGTGTGTTGTGGGGCTGTTTCTAACAGTGTGTGTGGAGGTAAATGTTGCAGTCCTCTCACCTTGAGCTGGTGGGCGTACTGGGGGTGCTGAGAGAGAAGGGGGTCAGACCTCCGTTCCTGAAAGAGAACATGCCGGTGAGGATATGCAAAAGGAACCCACTGGTTACTCGACTCCACACTGACGACCCAAGAGCCGTCACCAGTGGTAACTGGGGAATCACTTTAGCGATCCAAATCACAAACTAGCGTGCGTTTATTCTGTTGGAAAATCCCTAAAAAGGTGCTTGACTCCATGTCTGAAAATGTGCACAACCCTAAAAAAGTATTCAACAGCCACTGTCTAGGGGCAAATGCAGGTGACAATGTTTTGGAGACAGATTTATTGACTCCTCCACAAATCTACATTTGAACTGATGGACCAGCCTGCAAACTGCCCGTACCGTTTTAGTCAGCAAGAAAATAAATACGTTGAACAACAACAAAAAAAAAAAAAAAAATTGGAAACTGAGATGAATACATTTTATTAAGGAGTAAGAAAGAAGGGAAGACTGCAAAGCTCGGAGAGGTTGTGATGCTCCAGAAAAGAGGTGAAGAGTTGGTGCTGAGGAGAAAAGCAGAAGCTGCTAACGACCGAGTGGGAGGACTAAAAGTAGACATGTGAAGAAGTGATGGGTGGCAGCAAAAGAAAGGTGGGAAGCATGGGAAGTGAAAGGAAGTGCTAACAAAAAAGGTGACGGACAAGGAAACTGGTGCAGAAAGAAACTGAAGCTGGAGTTGGAGACAGGAGTAAAAATTAAAAGATGAAGAAACTCCTGAAGTCGTGAGGGAAGGGGTTATGCTGTCCGTCTGACCTGGGAGATGGCGTTTTAGGAGAATCCTCGCTGGGCTTAGTTTGAGCTGAAGGTGACGGCTCGTCATCGAGATCGTACGAGAAGAGGTGAAAGGGGGAGTGGGGCAGGTAGGGGAGCCGGTCGGGGGAAGGGCGGGAGCTGCCCCGCAGTGGCGCGCTGATCTCTTTGGTGGCTGGGACGGTGACAGTCGACCTTCTCCTGGCCAGCAGGGTGGCCAGGAGGGAGGGCTGGGGCGGGGGAGGAGGAGGGGAGGTCGGTGGTGGTGATTCTGTCTGCTTCCTCCTCTCATCCTCTTTTAAATTCAGCTTTCTGGATGTGATGGTGATGGACTGAAGGGCTGTCCTGTGAGCGGTGGGTGTAGGGGGTGTGGCCGGGCTAGGGACAGAGGAATAGGTTGAGAGGAATATGTGATTAAAAAAGTACTGATCTGAAAAATAAACACAAAGTAAGGGTCACAGAGGTAAACAAACTGCCTTTAAAACACAAAACAACTACGGTCAGGACAATACTCCACTTCCACAAAACCACCAAGTCCTAAAGTACCTGGAGGTGGTCTGATTAGCCCCCTCCTCATCCGAGTCAGACTCAGTCACAGGAGTCTCCTCCTCCTCCTCCTCCTCTTTGCCATCCTCACTTTCCTCCTCTCTATGGAGGTGGGTGGATGGTCGAGGGGGTGAAATGCACAAACAACAGGGGAGGATTTGAGGGAGAGATGATGAGAAACAGAGTAGCATGCAGATGGAAACCACCAAAGAAATGTTGGAAGAGAGAGAAAGGAAAAGATTTAGATGAGATAGATGAGACTGAGACATGCAAATAAAACCCTAAAAAACCTTAGAAACCTGTCATAACAATAAAGCACTATTCTATAGGTTATATCAGGATTAACAATAATAATCTGCTCTTTACCAGGCTTTACTAGGTGTATAAAAAAGGATCAACAAGTCCCACTATGACCAACATTTAGTCTGCTGCCAAATTCCCAGAGTTAGATAAGTGGGAAAAAGCATTTTGTAACCAGCCCAGTCATTTTCCTACTCAGGTAGTATTTTCTTAGCATTAGCTTAGCATAAACAATGTATTTGAATGGTAACAGCTAGCATTTTGTGAGAAAAAGTCATAAAGATTAGTCAATAATTATCCTAATTTTTCTTGGTGACTTTAAAAATTAGCTGAAAATTAAACTAATAAGTAACGCAAAGGAATTACTGGAATTGATTTGGGCTTGGGACTAAAGGATTCCCAAGTCACGCCCATCTACCAACCAGACAATGGGTCCAGGAAGAATGAAAAAATGAATGCAAGCCAACGGGGCTAAAAACGCTATTTTGTAATTCCGCTTATTTTGTGCCATGGATTTCACGTATGATGTCCGTGAATTTTAAAGACGTATTTTGATACCAAGAACGCATTTATTTTTGAACGAGGGAAATGTTATTTTAGGTTTTTGTGTGAAAATAAGTCCATGACTACAAATGCGCATCACGAAAGTGAGGTCATCAAACCAGACACGGAGAAAAACAGAGGGAAAATGGAAGTCAGTTCAATTAACTTTATATCCTTCCTTCAGGAGAAAATAACTACCATAAACCAGGCCATATGGTAAGTAGCAGCTACGCTAGGGGATTTGAGAAACTGTGGTGACGTCATAAATGTGACATGTCAACATCTGAATTGTAGTCATGTTAATTACAAACTTTTACAAGCTAATAAATCTCAAAGTACGTGACTGGCGTGGTTGAAACATTACTAGTTTTAATTTAAATTGAAGTACAACAAATGTGTGATCCAGGAAGTATGGCAAGGCAGATTAGAAAATAGCTTTTTTGGTCCCATTAACTTGCATTCATTTTTCGTTCTTCTGGGGACCCATGAGCTGGCTGGAAAGGGAGGACACTTCTCAATGCCAAGGAACCTTGCCTTGATATCTTGGCCCCGCCCCGGTTGCCTAGGAGATATGTTATCAGGAGCCGCCAAGACATGTTCTAATGTTCATGTTCTACCGAGGCGTGTGTTCTCCGTTTGTTAGCCATTAAGCTAGCTGAGCAAGGATACACGGGAGGTGTCTTGTAGCCTAGCCTTGGTAAAAAAACAAAACAAAACAGAATACACCGTGGTATTTTCAAAAGGATGGTGCATCAGAAGCTGGCAACTACTTCGGGGGCAAATTTCAAGTTTAAAAGGAAGGCAACAAATTGAAAATGTTTATTTTATTTTTTTAAATCCAAAACAGTTAGCTACGGATGGTTAGTTGCTTAGTAGTTGCAGCTTCGGTGGCTAGCGGGTTGTAACTCCCTTATTTATTTAATTTAACAAATATACACAATTTAAAAAGTTAAAGTCTCGTTATATATTTATATTGAAACTAATACATATAAAATATAAAGTCATCTCCCGTGTCACGTGACGCTACGTGACCAACACGGAAGCTGTGGTCACGTGATGTAAGTCTGTTCCATTTAACCGTTTCTTTTGACTAAGGAAGGACAGTGTCCTCGTAAGCAAGGTGCCTGGCCTCGCAAGGCATTGCCTCGCGAGGCCAGGCGCCTTGACACTGAGAAACACCCTTACACTCCCTATACATTACCACAACTGCTGCAAGCTGTCGGTGCAAGGTGCAAAAACATGAAGCAGCAGCCCCTAAACTAGCCCGTAACTCACCGTTTACTGTCATTAGGGTGAAATGTTATATAGTAAACTTAATGGAAGTCCTTCTAACACCAAGCTTAAAAGAAGAATGAGCTGTGTGCTAAAGTGATGCATTATGGGTAAGCATCTCTACTTTGGTCCCATTTTTCCAAAGGATGTTGTTCTAGAAGTAAAACTTTACCTCAACTGACACACACCCAGGGCGATCCAGAGAAATGATCCGGTCCCCCCTGGAGACACCACCACCACCACCCCACCTCTTCAGAATCATCACTGAGCTAACTGGAAGCCTGTGTGTAATTGCAGCCCTGGATGAGTTTTCTACTGGGAATGTTGGTGTCTTAACCTGGTAAAGATACTAGCTCTTTTATTTAGTCCTGATTAACCCTCCCTCTGACTTCATGGGTGACCCTGCAAGGAAATTTGACCACTGAGCAGGACTGATGGTTTATCCCTTGAGGTGCACGTGGCAGGGGTGAGGTAGAGCTCACTCCTCACCCCTGCCACGTGGACCTCAAGGGATAAACCATCAATCCTGCTCAGTGGTCAACTTTCCTCGCAGGGTCACCCAAGAAGACAGTGGGAGGGTTAAATAATTAAACTAAAATGTATAACTTTATTATACTGTGACTGTACAGAGACAATAAACAAGAGCATAAAAAAATCATCTCAAGTTGGCAAAGAAAAAATGAGACAGCACTAAAATGAAACGGGATTGCTGGTAGATGAATGGTTCGGATTAGACACTCGATGGGATGCAAGGATACATGCAAGTGAAGAGAATATTATGATGACAGGGAAGAAGGGAAGAAATGCCTAAAGGAAGCTGAAATAACTGACTCGAGATCAGTGGCACCAATTTGGTCTAATAAAACCTGTGTGTGTGTGTGTGCGTGTGTGTGTGTGTGTGTGTGTTACAATTGCCGTAGTCAACAGATTATGTGTGTCACACTTCACTTAGTTTAATAAAAACAGACAAATAAGCTGATATTTACTACGTTTCCTACATCCACATGATCGCTAGGGTTTTAATCTGCTGAGGTCGTCGACGATGGCAGAGATGCAGATACTGGGAGAAAGGCACAAGTAATACTATGTAGAAACAACTGCAAGTTCATTAAATTCCCTTTTTTGGGTACAACACTAGTCTGACTGGCTGTTCTTGGATTAGAGTCATGAAGTAACCCCATAGCTGTAGCCACGCTGTGAGTACTGGGAACACACTGGAAGCTGTTACAGTGTGTATTTGAGGAGATGCGGATGTGTTTTTCACTGATGTCTGAACTTACATGATTGGAAGACAGCCTGACAAAGTTCTGGAGCAGAAAGTGGTACAAAAGTCAGATCTTGACTTTGAAATTCAACCTGTACGTCTCATAATGGATGTACATTGTGCACCACAACTAATTTTAAACCTAAAATCATTATGTCGATGTTTTCATTACAACCATAGCTAGATATTTAAACCCGGGACTGGATCGTGGTCCCATCTCCCTCACCTCTCACTCAAGTCCTCTGCTCTGTGTCCACTGAAAGACTGGAAGCCAGCTCTCTGTGGGGACGCAGGACTGCACGGGGACGCGTGTCCAGATCGCCCCAAAGAGGCCCGGCGGCTACGTCGCCTCTCCAGGCCGCGCTGCTTATCCAGGACACCAAGGCTGGAACGTCGACGATCTCGACATCCCGTTGGTGGTGGCTGGCTGTTGTCACCGTCTTCATGCAGTAGGTTTGTCTGACAGAAAAGCAGGGGTAAAAACCGTCATCGAATTTGACTACATCATCATTACATGATGCAGAAAAACACTTTCTATCTAAAATGTGATAGACCTGTAGTATCATTGTTCGGTTTCTAACCTCATAGATGTTGAGCTGCTCAACCAGGTCGAGGTCAGTGCCTTTTCGACCCAGATGTCTTTGCGAGACTGTCTCCATGTCCTGTTCCTCCAGCCTGTCCACCATGTCATAAAAGGAGTCCTGGTCTGGCAGAGCTGCAAGCGTCTGTACCAACAAAATAAAAGACTTTTTTCAAAATGTTTTTTTTCTCTTAAACTGGAATCTCCGTGAACTGAGAGAAGTTCTAGCTCCAAAAGTGACAACTTGAAGCTCAACCAAATGTTGCAGCTGCCCATGTGGACGAGCCAAATCCAGTGTTGGGAAAGTTACTTTA
Source organism: Nothobranchius furzeri (assembly GCF_043380555.1). Taxonomy (NCBI): domain Eukaryota; kingdom Metazoa; phylum Chordata; class Actinopteri; order Cyprinodontiformes; family Nothobranchiidae; genus Nothobranchius; species Nothobranchius furzeri. Next base: position 22,979,030 of record NC_091751.1, on the reverse strand, counting down.
AAAAAGTAATTAGTTACTAATTACTTTGTCAAAAAAGTAACTCAGTTACTAACTGAGTTACGAGATTATAAAAGTAACTAATTACCAAGAAAAATAACTACTTAGTTACTTTTTTCATTAAAGAATGCAAGAAAAATGGTTAATTGAACTTACTTAATTTACTATAAATTACTACAATAGTGAAATATAAATGACTAATGACTGGAACAAAATAAAATGTATGTCAAAATGTTTTTTATAAACCTGAATAATTTAAATAAATATGCACTCAACAGGAGGAACTACTAACAGGAGCATTACACTAATCTAGACTATTAAAAGGTCACTGTGTGATATTTAACAAGACCCCAATCAGCTACAATTTAAAATTACAAATTGAAACACCTGTAAAGGTTCCCAAGCCTTTAAATGGTCTCTCAGTCTAGTTAAATTACAGAAATGAATGTAATTTTGTACAGTATTTTAATTTTTCCAGCTTCACATAATTATGTGTTTTTAGTAGCATTTCTGTTGCTGCTAATCTAGTAATGGTTAAATAAATAAATAAATATCCTTTAAAATGACACTAGAAGAGGCACAAGCCTGATGGAGGACTCACATTTACTAACTTGGGTCAGACCCAACCACAGAAGAGCTGAAGCTGGGTGGTAAACACACACAGGTAGTTCTAATAACACCTGAGCTCCATGACGTCTGAGACTGATGCATCAGTGTTACAGCGGGACTGAAGACATGATCAGAAACAGGTTCCAGCTGGATGATCGAGGAAGGTAGAAGATCAGGACGTCTGAGCGGTGAACAGGTGAGCGGACCTTCGGGACGTCCCGCTGTCACGCTAAGAAGGGCGCGGCTCTAGATCCACACCTGCAGCCGTAGATATTCATCACGTCTTCCTCGTTCTTCACGGGCCGTGATGCTCTTGGATGAAAACATCTGCCTCTTTAGCTCCTGATCAGCTGATGACAGCTTCAACACACCGCGCTGCTTAACGCACGCATTTCCTTATCAGTAACAGAAACGACGTTTTGTTAAAAGAAGACGGTAATTAATTAGTTTGCTCGTTACTGAAAGAAATATTTTTTTATTAACGCGGTTATTTTAAACGGTGTTATTCCCATCACTGCTCTGTTGTGTCTACAGCATGCAGCGACTGAGACAGTGAGAACACTGAGGGTCTCCGCCCACCCGGCCAATCATCATCGTGTTTGTAAGTGCGTTACCGACACCTCTCTCTCCCTGGCTGCAGCTGAAGTGTGGCGGTCAGAAAGCCTCACACTGTTGCTCAACGTTCGACAAGCACATAGTAACGCACAACCTTCCGTCCCCAGTAACGGTAACGACGTTGCAACAGTGGGAAAAGTAATTAGATTATTCCGTTACCTAAAAAAGAACGCCGTTAGTAACGCCGCTATTTTGAACGGCGTTATTCCCATTACTGTAAATTACTTCTGTAGAGTTTTTAATGGTCAAATGAGACCAAGGTTGTTACCTAGCTACAAAAACTAGAAGCTTGTTTGAAGGAATCAATATCAGGCTTTTAAATCTGGTTTACGGCTTTTAAGAACATTGTACCAGCTGCCAAGCATGGCGGTGGTAGCATCATGCTGTGGTACAGTGGATGGATGAAATGATTTAAAATATGGGGCGACGGTGGTACAAGAGTTAAGTGCTCTCCCCGTAAACGGAAGGTTGCAGGTTCGAGACCCGCTCAGCCTTGCCTGCTGGTGGTGGTTAGGGTTAGGGGGACTGGTGGCACCAGTGTTTGGCAGCCTCGCCTCTGTCTGTGCACCCCAGGGCAGCTGGGGCTACTCTGTAGCTCATCTCCACCAGTGTGTGAATGGGTGAATGTCTCATTGTGTTGTAAAGTGCCTTGGGGGGGTTCCAGGACTCTAGATGGTGCCATATCAAATATTGACCATTAATGATTTATTTGTGTGTTCTAAAAAAACATCAACCCCAAACACATCAGACCATCTGTCTACATGAACATTCCAAGAGGTTTTGGATGAACGGCCTTCCAAGGCCGACATGTAGAGGCCAAATTCAGATAACAATTGTTTTGCTTTGGCTAGAGTGAGTGTCTGCCTCAGTTCTGTCAGTGATCTCTGGTACACTTTGTCTTTATTTGAACGTGGCGTCTTAAATATGGCCTGGATTATCCCGCTAATGGTTATCCTTGGCAGGTCCTGCAATGATCGCTTAAAAAACGCAATAGAGAATACAAATGTTACTGCAACCCGGATCCAAAGAAAAGTTCAAACTTAGGTTTGAGCCCATATTGACCATACAGAAATTACACATTTACATATAGATGGTTGATATAATTCCCTAAGGTAAACAGACCTTGTTTATGAGGGTCATGGCATAAACAAGCAGCTCTGTGTCCACCCCGTCCTTCTCCTGTAAGATCTCCATAGCGTTGAACCACGGCTTGGAACCTGATAAAAATCAGTCAGAATTAGAAGTTTCCTTTCCATAAAATCAAACTTGTTTAATAAGACTGATGTGGTAAAAAGAACTAGATCATGTAGTGATATTAGGATATTTGTACTTTTCTTCGTGTCCACGGAGGTGATGGCTTCTATCAGCAGTGGGGCGTTGGATTCAGAGTACTCCACAAACACAAGCAGAAGTTTCAGAGATGTTTTCACCACCAGACGAAACTAATGAGGTAAAAAAGAAAACAAAACACAGGCGAACTTTATACAGAAGGTAAAATGAGGTTTTCCTCTAGCTAAAACCGGATGCTTGATTTTATTTTGTCCGACATTTGTTTTTTTTATCGATTGGTCTTATTCCAATATCTCTTATCTGTAATGCTGTTTGCTTGCTATTTTACGATTTTATGTTTTTATCCTGCTTTTATGCCCATGTATTGGGAATGTTTTTCTTTTAATGATGTTGTTCAGCACCTTGGGCTTCGGATAATGTTGTAGAAGGTGCTATACAAATAAAATTTGATTGATTGATTTGGTAAAACAAAACTAGGACATTAGTTAAAAGCCTTCATGGTGTAAATGAAACCATTCCAGAGAGGAGTTGGTGTCATTACAATGTTAGGTTTGGGGCTAACTCCAGTAGTTTTAATTTACAGCATCTTTAACAAACCATTACATGAATGCATGTCACACGTTCTTTTATATAGGCTGGTTAGGATGTGTGTTTTCTTACACTACATAAATAAAAACCTCAGCGCAAGATAATGTAAAAGGTGTGTTTTCACTTGTGCTTGGTCATGTGACCGTAACTGGAGGGTTGCTGGTTCGCATCCCGCTCAGCCTGTTAAAGTCGTTGGCCTTGGGCAAGACACTTCTCATGACACCTTTCTTGCTTACTGGAAGTGGTCAGAAGTACTGGTCGCACTTGTACAGCAGCCCTGCCACCACCAGTGTGCCTCAGGGCACCTGTGGCTGCGCTGTAACTTATCATCACCAGTGTGTGTATGTGTGAATGTGTGTGTGTGCGCTCTGACTCCTCGATCCCCAGTGAGTCGTGGAGGATGGCTGCTCACACTGAGCCAGGATCCTCTGGAGGATTCTTTCTGTTAAAAGGGAGTTTTCCTCTCCACTGTCGCGACATGCTTGCCTTAGTATGAGGATTGCTGTAGAGTTTCTGACTTGATGCAATCTGCTGGGTTGCACTGATTGGCATAATGAACTGAACTCAACAGGAATGGTTTTTTTTCGTGAAGTGCCACGACATGACTCTTGTTGTGATTTGATGTTTTATAAATAAACTCAGTTGAATTGAATTGTGTTGTAAAGTGCCTTGGGGAGTTGCAGGACTCTAGAAGGTGCTAAACAAACACAGGTCATTTGCCTTTTTACCATTTCCCATACCTTTGAGCCAACCAGACTGTAGAGCCACTGAATTGTCTCTGGGTGGCTGATGACTCCATTCATCCCATCTACGTACAGCATGATCTGCCCCAGAGCTGACAAAAGAAAAGAATAGAAAGTCTGAAATAATTCACTAATAGAGTGATAGGAGGAGGGTCCGTCGGATTGTCGAACCTCGGATTCATGAGGAACAATGTGGTTTTCGTCCTGGGGCGTGGAATACAGCTCTATACTCTTAATCTTGGAGGGTGTGTGGGAGTGTGCCCAACCAATCTACATGTGTTTTGTGGATTTGGAGAAGGCTTTCGATCACGGCCCTGGGGGGTGGGGGTGTACTTCAGGAGTATAGGGTACCAGCCCCTCTGATACAGGCTGTTATTAGGGTCCCTGTATGATTGGTGTCAGAGCTTGGCCCGCATTGCCGGAAGTAAGTCGAGCTTATTTCTGGTGAGAGTTGGACTCCGCCAAGGCTGCTCTTTGTCACCGATTCTGTTCATAACTTTTATGAACAGGCTTTCTAGACACACCCCAAGGTGTTGAGGGGATCTGTTTTGGTGGCCTGAGGATCAGGTCTCTGCTTTTTGCAGATGACGTGGTCCTGTTGCCGTTATTGGACAGTGATCTCCAGTTGGAGTGGTTCGCAGCCGAGTGTGATGCGGCTGGGATGAGAATCAGATCCCCTCGATCCGAGATCATGGTCATGTGTGGAAAAGGGTAGAATCCGGGCACGTCCAACTGGAAGGAGACCCAATGGAAGACCCAGGATACGCTGGAGGGACTATGTTTCTCAGCTGGCCAGGGAACGCCTTGGGATTCCCCCGGAGGAGCTGGCCTAAGTAGCTGGGGAGAGAGGTCTGGGCATCCCAGGTTAGGCTGCTGCCCCGCAACCCGACTCCGCATAAGCAGCTGAAAATGGATGGATGGATGGATGGATGGATGGAGTGATAGGGACTACTGAAAAGTTAAGCTAAGCTAAGAAGGGCTTCGGTAGCAACAGTAATAGGCATCATGTGCGTGTTATCAGCCTATGTTTGCTTGTCTGGAGCATACAGATGCGTGTTAGCAAAATACCGAGATGCGGGGCATCAACGTTGACCTCAGTCTTATAAAGACATTCTAGTGAGTCATTGTACATAAAATCCACCCCAATGTCAGTCTGTGAAATGTTTTTCATAAAAATAAATATGTATCAATAGCCCCATCTCAGACTGTGCATGCCTAAGTTAACAAGGTGAAGATAAGTCAAGGACAGCACAACGACTTCTGGCAGCCCTGTCTTCATAATCAACTATGTTTATTTTCATGGCAAAGACATATGTTGCAATTATTTGCAAATCAGCTGATCACAAAGGAATTGTATACAAACTGAAATCATAAAAACAGAAGTACCATGCAAAATATTTGTAAGTGACAAAACTTTGGCCAAAGCTGTACCTGGCATGTTGTTTGGAGAATAATGAAGTCTAAGTATATTTGTGAAAAACTGATGCAACTCACAGTCATAGTTGTGCTGTGTCCCTACTGGTCGGTGAGATGGAGTAGTTTCTGCGACACCCCCTCCTCCCACACCCGTTTTTCAGCGGACGGGGCAAAGAAGCGAAATTTCCTCGGGCCAAAAATCCCGATTGTTTTTGTGACGTTTATATTTGAACCCATGTTTGTGTTTGTTCAGATGTTCAATAAAGGAATCCTACCTCTTAATATGTAGTTCTGGTAGTTTTGGTCCGCTTCTTCTCCCACTTTGATCAGACACGTGAGACCTTCAGCCATCACAAACTCGTGGACCAGGTCTTTGTCATCCTGCAGCAATGGACAGGCAGAAAAAAGTGCAAAAATGGGTTCACACAACCAAAACCACACATAAGGCCTTTTAAGAGTTTTGTGTTTTTGAGTTGTAATCCCACAAACTACCACATGATGCCAGTAGAGTGCAGGAAAAGGACTGAACGTTTACTTTCCAAACCAGAACATCTAGAGAATAAATAGCTGGGCTTTGCAAATGACTCATCAGACTTTTGTTTTGCATACTTGAACATAAGCACATGAAAAATGCTAAACACATCTGTCATAACGGTGCTTTCTCATACACATTCTGATTTCACATATCTCCTCCAAGAAACGACAAGCAGAAATGGAAATAAAATCCCTGTTGACGTTACAACAGATGAGACTAATGAACAAAAGTAGAGAATTTACTTCTAAAAAGTGTATTTAAATAGCAGAAACAAGGATGCTTGGTGCAGCTTCTGCAACACCAGGACAAAAGAAAGCCCAAATATGACGATCTGTCATCGCGCAAGGATTGACAGCTACAATCTCTGCTTTGCAGCAACACAGTGACAGTAACTGCATGTGAAATATGTGTGTTACCTGAAATATTTGCTTCAAGGAGAACAGCGCCCTCCTCAAGTCGCGTCCATTGGAGTTATAGAGTCTTTCTGCAGAGAGACACACAAACACACATGCATGAATCAAGATGTCCAGATGAACTTTTGTACATGTTTTCTCTCTCGGCAGGGCTCATAGTTTTCATCCTGATGAGTGGATCAATAAAATCTGTGTGTAAAATTGGTATCAGCTGTGAAGACGTTGCTGAGATGTGAGATTAGCAGCAATCTGATGGAGCTGCAGTAGCTCAACAGGTCGAGCGGGTTGTCCAGTAATCAGAAGGTTGCAGGTTCGATCCCAGCTCCGGACAGAGAATTCTGCTGTTGTGTCCTTGGGCAAGACACTTAACCCACCTTGCCTGCCGGTGGTGGTCGGAGGGACCGGTGGCGCCTGTGCTCGGCAGCCTCGCCTCTATCAGTGTGCCCCAGGGCAGCTGTGGCTACATCGTAGCTTATCACCATCAGTGTGTGAATGTGTGTGTGAATGGATGAATGATACGCTGTAGTGTAAAGCGCTTTGGAGTCCTTACTCTGAGAGGCGTTATACAAGTGCGGGTCATTTATCATTAATTGCCTGAGGCAGGAACTTATTAACACACTCTCACCATGTTTTTAGGTGTGGATTAGACTGTTACACACACACACACACACACACACACACACACACACACACACACACACACACACACACACACACACACACACACACACACACTCGATAAGAAATTTACTGGAATGTTAATGAGTTGCTGGCTGGCGTTCAGCAATGAGCTTTGCAGGTCACATCATGGAAACACTTCTATAGCATGACACTGATATTTCCTTCATTATTTGTGTCCCTTAACACATCACCAGTGTCCTTCTGTAAGGGTCTAACAGGGCTTTGAAATGGTTTCTTATCAGCAAATTTGATCATCTCCTTTACATAAATTCTTCTAAATGTTGGCTATTCTGAATGGCCTCAGCTCATGAGCTAGCGGCTAGTGTGAGTGTAGCCGTATTGTCTTTTAGAGTTCTGTGATGATCTGAAAGAGTATTATTTACATCAGCAGCAAAATGTTGCCCTTCTGATGCTTCAAGTGTTCAAGTCTGGCAGTGGACCACTTTGGTCTCGGCTGTGCTTGGACAAGCCAGATGTACACTCCATTTCTCCAGATAGAGGCTGTTCAGGAAGATACTTCCAACAGATAAGATAGTAATCACTTTTACACAAAATATTCCTTTAATGCCTCCCTAATGGCAAGGATTCATCACACTATTAACATTGTAACGGCAAATACTTGTTTGTGAATGACTGTAATGGCAGAGGTCTAACATGAGTTTGGCTTTAAGCTGAAGGACTGCCCATGCTGTCAGCTGGTGAACGTTTACAAAGGAAGGAAGGCAGGTTGATGTACTCTAAGGATATGGAAATAAAGGACACACACACACACACCCTGATGTGCATCCAGACCTAGGCAGGCCTGGCTCCATGGTAATGGTTGCAACGCTACGTGAGGCTAACCCAACTCCAGGGTCAAAATCATTATCATTCCACACCGAGACAATGAATTACAGGCCTGTCTGTCTCTTTCCTTCTGCAGGACAATTTCTGTGAGCTCAGCAGAAACATTTGTGGCATGAATCTGTGACGATCTACTGTAGAGACACTCTGACTCATGAAAAGCCTTGAAATCATCCATGTGATTAGCCTTAATGAGCTGCACTACAAAAAACATGCATGGAAGAGTGAAGGTGGAGAGCAAAACACACAAACACAATGTCACAAACTGTCTGGGAGAAAGGGAAAGTGGAAATTGAACATGAAAGTCTGCTTTTATCGTAGTTCCTGGCTGCTCTCAAGGCTTCCCTGGAAATCAAATGGCTACTTGAAGCATCTGGCTCTGGGGTGTCATGATTTAATACGGACACTCGTGACTTTTGTTTGTGTTCTCCATCAGAGCATGAGCGGTGCTGTCAGGGTAACCTTTACAGAGTCAGCTGCATCTGGAGCGTGTCAGCAGCAGCAGCAGCGATAAGACTCGCACCTCGCATCATCCATTAGCAAAGCCATCAGATCTGAAAGTAGCAGCTTGCTTATTTTATATGACAGAATTGAGCTGAATAATACAAAGGGCAACAATGGAGCTGCTGCGGTGGGAAAATGATAATGTGTGGACTTACGATCACCTTTTAACTGACTGTGATATTCTCTGTTCGCAAGAGACATTTTTAGTGCAGCAAGACCTCTCAAAGCTGAACTCTTAATAATTTCCTTTTTGGGGCGGGTGCATCTACTACAGATTTTTCCAGCAGTATTGTTAGAGGGAGGATATCTAGAGGTGTTGCAGTACCGTGGAAAAAAACAACGGATAATTGCGTCAAAATTATTAGAATGGGAGTAGATTTGTGTATCGGAATACATTTGTCCAGTGGAAATAAGGATTTTCTGGCCTAATGTGTATATTTACCTTATGAATGCCGACAGAATGAAGGAGATTATCTTAATAAGCTTGCTTTTTTAAACTCTTTTATGGAAAGTTGCAATTTTACTAGTATATAAGTCGTGGGAGATATGAATGTGAATTCCAAATTCGGCAAACATCTGAGTCAGTTTTGTTTAGAGCACAAATACATTGTGTCAAGTAAGCTCATGCTGCCACATTACAGTTATAATAATAATAATAATAATGCATTGAACTTATACATCGCTTTTCTAGACACCGAAAGACGCTTTCACACATTCACACACTGCCAGTGATGGTAAGCTACTTGTAGCCACAGCCACCCTGGGGAGGTCTGACAGAGGCGAAGCTGCCATTTGGCGCCGTCGGCCCCTCTGACCACCACTAACACAGGCAAGTTGGGTGAAGTGTCTTGCCCAAGGACACAACAGCAGGATACCCCTGGCAGGAGCTGGAATCGAACCCGTGACCCTCCGATCATGAGTCAAACCGCTCTACCACCTGAGCTACTGCTGCCCCGAGTTATACATACATTAGTGAAGCCTGGCATTCTACTCCATGGCTAGATCATTGTTTTAGCTCATCAGATGCTCATGGGTCTCTTAGTTCAGTGGATATTCTGTATAACCTGGCCGTCAGTGATCATAATCCGATTTCATTCTCAGTCAAAGTTGAGCGTCTGCATGAGGTGTTTGTAGGGAATGAAGGAGTGTGTCAAAGTAATTTGAACCGGTCTAATGTTACAAAACGTGAGTTGAGGTCATACTCTATAAAAACAGAAGAATTATTGAGAAATGTTGTTTTACCCAATCAGGCCATTAGGTGTACTGATCCAAATTGTGCAAATATGAAACATAAAATTGCCATCTGCAAATTTTATGATCGAACAATAGGAGTTCTTATTAAAAGCGGTAAATCACTTTATAAAGTGGTCCGCAGCTCTAATATTAAGTTGCCTGGGTGGAACATGTATGCCGCTGGATTCCATGAGCAGGCCCAAGTAGCAACAAGGGAATGGGCCCAAGCGGGTAGACCCAGACAAGGTCTCCTATATGAAAAAAAAAAAAAGCTTACAGATGCTAGATATAAGTATGCCATTAGGTTCATTAAGAAGAGCGATCAAGCAATGAGGTTTGGTTCCTTGGCTGGGAAACTGCTATCAAAAAATGTTTTGGATTTTTGGAAAGAGATACGAGTTCTTGATAGAAACAAAACTGTTTTGCCTCGCTGTGTTGAAGGTATGTCTGGACCAGACTGTATTGTTGAGCATTGGAAACAGCATTATGATGCTCTATTTAACTGCATATGTAGTGAACAAATGAGTGTAACAGTGATAAACAGCACTGAGTCCATTAGTGTTACAGCTTGTGAGGCGTGTCAAGCCGTGATTGAGCTTCCAGATAGTAAATCTTGTGGACTGGACGGAATATACGCGGAACATCTGAAATATGCTAACGTTAGGTTATTACCTCTACTGGCAATCTGCTTTACTAGTTGTTTGATACACGGCATTCTGCCTGATGCACTTATGCCTATTATTCTAGTCGCCGTCATAAAAGACAAAGCAGGTAGAGCAGGTAGCATGGACAACTATAGGCCCATTGCATTGGCAAGCATTGTAACCAAGGTTATTGAAAAAGTGCTACTAAGTAGGCTAAAGGATTTTATCTACTCTACAGATAATTTGTTTGGGTTCAAGTCTAAGCTCAGCACAGATTTGTGCATATTTGGTTTAAAAGAAATAATTAGGAAGTTTCAAAGAGGCAACTCTGTGTTATTATCCTTTATTGATGTGTCTAAAGCCTTTGACCGTGTAAATCATCTGAAACTGTTTGTTAAAATGCGACAATGTGGGGTTCCTAAGTACATTCTGAGAATCCTAGTCTACTGGTATGCTAATCAGGATATGCAGGTGAGATGGGGTAGTAGATTTTCTGCTCCTTTTGGTGCTGCTAATGGAGTAAAGCAAGACGGGGTACTCTCTCCTGTGCTTTTCAACTTGTACATGGATGAACTGTCACAGCAGTTAAATAACTGCAGAACTGGTTGTATGATTGGATCAACCCTAGTCAACCATCTTATGTATGCTGACGATCTTGTCGCCGTGAGTCCTAGTAGTATGGGATTACAGGAAGTGCTGGATATTTGCTCAAAGTATGGCGCGGATTTAGACATCAATTACAATTCTAGTAAGAGTGTCATCATGACCTGTAGAACAAAAGAAGAGAAAGGGTTACGGATTCCCAAATTTGAATTATGCGGTAATGTTTTGCCTGTGACGGACAAATATAAATATTTGGGGCACTTTATTAATGATGAATTAGCTGATGATGATGATATCGATCGGCAATGTCGTACAATGTATGCACAGGCCAAAATGTTAGTGCGTAGGTTTAGTATGTGCACTAATGCAGTTAAAAAGACACTCTTTAAAGTAAACTGTACTCAACTGTATACAGCTCGTTTGTGGTCTTCCTATAAGCAAACAAGTCTTAGGCGTCTTAATGTAGCATATAATGATTGTCTGAGAATATTACTAAAGAGGCCTCGTTGGGAAAGTGTGAGTTGCTTGTCTCTTCTGGTGTCAATACATTCCATGCTATGTTGAGGAACTTGATGTTTAAGTTTATTTGTCGAGTTAATCGATGTGAAAATGTTATTATTAAGTGCTTGGTTAATGTTGACTGTAGTGCCACACGCTATCAGTCTGATTTATGGCATTTTTGGTATAGGTGTTTATATCGACGTCCTTGTATCTTAGTCTTTTTTTGTGGAGTTTTTTTATCTTATGTTTGTTTTTATTGTCTCTGGGCCTTGAGTCTGTTAATAAAGTTGATTGATATGGTATAGCTGATAAAACTACAATTTAGTTCTGGAATCACATTTTTCAGGTGTTTCTGAAGGGATCAACAGGTGAAACTACGGCCTCAGTAATAGCATGTACTCACCTGAAAGCTGCTAACAAAGGCTTGTCAACATAAAAGCCTCTTTGCTCCAGAGTAAAAAGCATTTGGCAGGCTAAATAATTAATAGTCCATTCCCTGTTTACACTAAGCGCTCCAGCTGTGCTAACACAGCCGAAACACGCTGAAAACCATTCAGACACAAATCACTCTCACGTCCAACCTCCTTAGCTGAACAACCACTGCTCAGTGGCATGTCTAGACAATGTTTTTGGGGTGGCCAGGTACAAATTTGGACAAGGGTGGCACATGTAAACAGCTCATAACTTAGACATTTATTTTATTGTTTTTAGAAAATGACAACGCTTTAGTGACTTCATCATGTCACTGGAGTTGTTTTGTCTCTGCATTTGCGTTCAATTCAAACTGGATCTTTCTGGTGAAACACTTGTAAACGTGTCTGAAGGCAGAAATGAAGACAACTTTAATTACAGTGACGCTTTGCAGATTTAACCAACGGAAAAGTTTGCATGTCCACGTGTCCTCCACTGGTCATTCCTCTTTTTCCTGGCGCTCAGTTTTATTATTGTCACAAGAGAAGCTGAGATGTGTCATTGTGGCCTGTGTGTGTGTGTGTGTGTGTGTGTGTGTATGCGTGTGCATGTGTGTGCGTGTGCGTGCGTGTGTGCGTGTGCATGTGTGTGCGTGCGTGTGTGCGTGTGCATGAGTGTGTGTGTGTGTGTGTGTGTGTGTGTGTGTGTTTGGTTGCCAACATGGCCACATGTGTCAGCACAGACAGACAGATGAAGAGAGATCCTTTTCAACTCTCATGGAGTTTTATTGTTTTGTTTTGGAGGACTTCCATCTCTCTTCCACTTGGTTTTAACCATCGACACACAAGTTGGCATCATTTTGTCCCAAACTGTCTAAAATCCACAGTTCACACTGAAATAACAAATTTGGATAACAAATAGCTTAAAATGTTTTTAATGCCATTTAACAACATCCTAACATGGTATAGCTATTAGTATATTGTGGGAAATAAATAAATAAATAACTAACTAAATAGCTTTTCTGGTATTAGTCTAAAACCTTCCACCAATAATAATAATAATAATAATAATAATAATAATAATGATAATAACATGAAACAAAAGCAACTATTGGACCGTCCAGTTGTCGGTCTTGCCGAACCAGCGCACTTCCCTGGATCCTCCACTCATAACGCACCGTATATATGTCGATGTAACGCACTCACGCATTTAGCAACAGAACACCACCAGTTTGAGAGGTTCTCCGCTCAATAATAGAGCCCCAATAATAAGTCCCAAAAAGATAAACATCCTTGGAATTCACGGACTACAAATGATGTTTAGATCTAGAAAATGGTGACTGGTGTTAAGCACTATCTTGTTTCCTCAAGCAGCATGGGTTTCCGATTCCGGGAGAAGCATCTCAAGGAAGAAACCCGAGGGGAGGGGTGAGTGTTCTGTTACTGTGTTTGAGTTAAAAGCTTAGTTTGTTTACAGATTTGCTTTAGCAGCTTTAAGAATAAAGTTAACCAGGAGAAAGTTATTATATATACCCTTTTCACCTCCACAGTTTCATGGACCATCACTATTATTAGAGCTTTGACAGCAGATGAGATACCAGAGATGAGATGCCGTAGGATTGTAGTTCGTAAAAAGTTTCATACCAGAGGACCCAAAGTGCAGCCTGAGGGCCATTTTACAGTTTTAGTCCATTGCTTGAACACACTTTGCAAAACTTGGCTCATGGTGCCAAAACTCCACACACAAGGAAGTACGGAAGAACACTGGGAAATAAACCATTCACATCTATGCCAGATACAAACTCTGCCATCAAAACTGAACAATCCTTTGTCAAAACCTCACTTTGATGACTAAATGATGCCCACTTCCATATGTCAATACACTCTCATATCTGCGGCAACACACTAGTCTACTTTAAATAAAACACGGAAGTCTTTCACTAGTACTGAATTTATTCAGTTACAATTCCAGATGTTTCTCATAATTCCAAAAATAAAATACTGAAATCAACATTACTGCAATTACATTACAGTAGTGAAATTCATATGACAGGAAATTCAGTTACTGTAAAGCAAAAATAAAACAAACTGAACTTCACACAAAAGAAGTTACATGTATGGATCCTGCCGTCTGCCGGGGTCGGGCCACAGGACCTCGTCCACATCGCAAGCAATATCTTCTCCGGCTAAACATCGGGGAAAAAATCCCCTTGTGTGTCTAATCCATCCCTGAATTGACCTGATTTCAATATCTCCGCAGGCCTGTTCCATTGCTTGTGAAAGTGGCATTCGGGCGTGGGGTTGGCGGTCATATACGCGCCATCTCCATGCTGAAAAGAACTCCTCTATAGGATTCAAAAATGGGGAGTAAGGGGGCAAGTACACCACTTCAAATCCTTCATGATGAGTAAACCAGTCTTGGACCAGAGCAGCCCGGTGGAAACTAACATTATCCCACACAACAACAAACCTGGGCTGCTCTGGTCTATTCTGTATGACGATGTCATGTAGACCATCAAGAAATGCGAGTATTTCCTGTGAATTGTAGGGCCCCAATTTGGCATGACGGTGCAGTAGTCCTTGAAGGCTAATGGCAGCACACAATGTAATATTTCCTCCACGTTGCCCAGGGACGTGCACAATTGCCCTTCGGCCAATAAGATTACGCCCCCGTCGTCTGTTTTTTGTCAGACTGAATCCAGCCTCATCGATGTAAATACGCTCATGAGGCTGAGCATCTCCATCCATGGCGAGCATTCTCTGCAAGAAAAAGTACATATTACTGTACTGTACAGTACTGTATGGATGGCATTACTCAAAGTACACAACTACACTGATACAGAATTGAACCACTTCATCACACAGGGGCCGGTTTAGCTTTCTGAATATACACTGTCAATGTGGTACTGATCCATTGGTACAGACTCAGCTATTTGACTGCTCCTCTTTTGTACAGAGCTCCGGGAGTTGACGTCACTTCTCCCGGCATGCAACAGTTCAAATCGAAACGGCGCCATTTGGCAGGCAGAAGCCGGCAGCTGGACTATTTGTTATTGTCAGAAAACTCAATCAAACGGGAAATATGGTCGATTCCTGTTGTGCCCCAGGATGCAGAACAGATGCGGACGACATAAGGAATGAGCCATCTACAGGATTCCCCAAGATCCGGAGCGCCGCAAACGTTGGATCATTATAATAAAACGCGCTAGTGACCGGGCGAAAATGAAGTTGTGGGATCCCGAGAGTAAAGGTTTTCGCTTATGCAGCGACCACTTCATATCAGGTACTTAAACCAACGTTTCCTCAACTGTGTATGGTGTTTATTTTAAAGAGCAAGTCAACCCCTACCAGAGTCTAACTCCACTCCCACTTCATGTTTGAAAAATGCAACACATGCTGTTGCCTGGCAGACCGAGGGGGCGGAGCCGCTAACAAATACACACACACTGGCTGTGTCTCAATTCAGGGTCTGCATCCTACCTCGGCCGGATTCGTCGGCCGGTTACGTCACAGCGCCGCGACTCAGCCTGTCCCAATTCGAAGACTCCTTCAAATGCGGTCGATGAATGCGGCCTTCTTTTCGCCTGAATGAAGGATGGGTCGGGTGTATCCTTCGATAGGTAGCATTTCCCAAGATGCCTTGCGGGCCGGCCGGCAGAAAAACTTAAAAACAATGGCGGACAGTGAAGCGGGAGCTGTCGGAGAGGATTGCGCATATAAATGTAAGTATAAACTTGAAAACTGTCAGTTTAAGGACTTTTTGTGATACATGAACGTTATTTTAGTTAGAAATGTTACAGTAAAAGTGCTTGTATTGCGGTCTCGGCTCGTATGTTCGGCCGCGCTCGGTGTCGTACTTCTCCCGCTACGTTTCCCCCTGATTTTTAATAGAAGTTTGTATTTTAGGACCAAAAGAGAAAACCAGGGAATTTATTAAGCTTAGGGCGGAGATGGACCACATGATCACCGGAGCAAAGTATTCGGCGGCTGTGGCATGGAGGTACAATAACATCTCATATTTTAAAAACTCGTTTATTTTTTTCTGCGAAAACATGAAAGGAATAACCCGTTGTCCTCTTTTCTCTTCCTGTTTCTTTTCTTACATGTTTGTTAAGACTATTCTGGAGAAAATGGGCATCCAGGGGAAGGTGCCAGCGATGAGCTTCTGGGGCTGATCTGGGAGGACATGAGGCTGCAGAGGGAGGCAGAGCAGCAGAGAGCACAGGAGAGAAGGAAGAACTTTGACAGCTTTTTACTTTGCTAGAAAAAATGGTTAAGGAAGATTAAACATGTACATGTAAAAGAAATATCTAAATAAAATCTGTTCTGCATTAAACTCTTGAATTTTATTTTTGTTTACAAATGAGAATTGTTTACTAGAGGGTATCCCGCTGGGTCTTGAAAAGTCTTAAATGGTGATAAATCGGTTGTGGTCAAATGAAGACCCTTAGAAAGTATTAAAAACTATTATCACATCTTTGCTCAGGCTCAGCTAGTCTAAAGTATTTTCTCTGAATTAGCTCTCCAACAGTCAAGGAAATGATTAACCCCCAGAGACCCACGGTTGTAATATTACAACATCAGATTTAAGTCCACAAAAATAAACCTTCCCCATTTTTTTTCTTTTTAAAACCACATTTACATTGCTAATAGGTCCTATTGTTCAGTTCTGCAACACTATTGGCTGTTAAAATGTGTAAATAGGCCCGTTTATCTGGCCTCCTAGAACAACATGTGAAAGGTTAAAAAAATATTTTGCAGTTGTTTTCTAAATTTGGGTTTCTGGGGGTTAAAAAGCTAAATAAAACGTCGAGCTCCATCGTTTAAGGCTCCTTCTGCCCAGCGGTTCCACGGTTGCTAGGCGACGGAACGTTCGCCGAGGGAGTTCATGAAGGCTAGGCCTGTCCAAATTCACAGCCGTTAACATCCGGTCTACCCGGCCGACGGAGGACGCAGCCCACGTCGGCCGGGTGGGCTGGGTCCTTCGAAGGATGCAGACCCTGAATTGAGACACAGCCACTCAGGCTCACGACAGCATTGTGACATCATAATGTACCAGTTTACATCATAGCATACCTCTTAGCCAATAGCGGTGGCAGATTTAAATTAAAAAACAGTGCAGAGTTTTTACCTGACAATGGCACAACACTGACAGTTTTAGGCAGAACATTTAAATTTTAACTAAGATGCACTGAAGTGCCAAATTATTGATGATACGTGTCTGCAGCACGATTAGACACTCGTTTATTTAGTTTATCAGCAAAAAAAAGTTTATTTGGGGGTGACTTGCTCTTTAAATGCTTTTATTATGATTCTTAGTGGGCTTCCTAAACTTATTTTGGCGTGGCTTTTTCTGTCTTATTACTCATAGCAGCAAGTAAACATCACGTAAAACGTTGCCTCGTGAGTTCTGCATGCTGCCGTTTACGTGTTTTATGATCACAGCAATTAACCGGCTAAGCTGTATTTAATTTTTAAGCAATGGTTGATCAATTGTCAGATCACACATAAAAAGCACTTTGGATTGCTATTATCTGTCTCACCGAGACTACTTACGTGTAAATCTGTTATTTGTCCGTCCATCCATCCATTTTCATCCGCGTATCCGGAGTCGGGTTGCGGGGGCAGTAGCGTGACTTCCCTCTCCCCAGCCGCCGGAGCCAGCTCCTCCGGGTAAATCCCAAGGGGTTCCCCGGTCAGGTCCGGTGTTGTGCCGGTAAGAAGTCCGCTCCGACAGCTTCTGGCGTTTTTAAAAAGTATCCCAGGGGCACGGTAAGGGTCGGAGATGTTTAGTCTATTTAATTTCTTACTATATAAAACAATTTCTTCTGTTTTAAACTGTGAAGTAAACTCAGACGAAGTAAAATCCAAGCGGATCCCGTTCATGTTCATGGTTACATCCGTGTTTGTTTACCTTTTTTGCATGCCAAAATGGCGTCCACTAACTGAGAGTCACGTGGGATCCGGAGCTCTATTGTAAATGTAGAGGACTGAAACACTTACCTGTACGTATTCACGTCGAAGTTCCTTCACTCTGGCATTATTCCTTTGAAATGGAACCCTGTACAGTTGTTTCATTGTAATATGGTGCTTTGTCAAGATGCGTCTAATGGTGGTAATGCATACTGTATTTATATTGCCAAAACTCTGTCTATCTGCAATTATGTGACTCTGTAGCTGGTGGAGACAGATCGCATTATTTGCCCTGACCATGTCCACTAATGCAAGTTCTTGTTGTTCAGTAAATAGGCGTTGACGTCCACCGCCAGTAGGTCTTCTGATCATTCTGTAGAAAACAATGCAACCAGTATTTTGGAATCGTTTTGTTCTATTTTTCAGTACTATACAAACTGTATTGTACTGTATTTACTGTACTTGTATTACAGTACTGTAAAACATATCAAGACATGATTATATGTGTCACAACACAAGGAGCCACCCTTCAGTACAGTACTGGTGTAACAGTACATGTACGTTACATATACATGTAAGATGAGACAGTACTGTAAATACTCAAGCTACATTACTGTAGTAGAGGAATTGAAGACATACCTGTTTTCCTGTCTGAATGTCCTTATGATGGATGCGACCGTGAAACGGCTAAGATTGGGGTGGACTCTCTGTCCAGCTTACCTCATGGTCAGACCATGGTTTATGACATGGTCCACCACAGTTGCCCTAATGTCATCAGAAATTATGGTCCTTGCACGGCCTCTTCGTCCACGTCCTCCTCTTGCTCTGCCTCTAGCTCTCCCCCCTCCATGCTGGCAAGTTCTCCAAAATGGCTTAGCTAAGGCCTTTTTGTAGCTGACTGATTGGTGTTCAGTTTTGTTAGTAATTGTTTTCAGGTGTGTGTCTAATTGTTTTCAGTGACAGACTGTGTTTTGTATTTTGAATAGCTGTGTTTTCCCAATGGTACTGCGAGATTTACTTTTTGAACAAAGTGTCTTATGTATGAAATAGTGTGTTGTGAGCAGGAGCAAGTGTGTTGTAGAAAGGAGCTAGTGTTTTGCAAAATTGCAACCAAAGTGCAAAGCAGCACTTTTGTCTAAGGTTTGGTTACACTTTGTTTAAGGCAGAGCCACAACAACTTCAAGTTAGGTTCCTTTGGTTTTAGCATCTGTCAATCGTGTTTAAGCAAATGGCTAAAACTGTAAACAGATTTCAACAAATATTCATCGTATGTACCCATAATTCCTTGACCATGCACTTGGGAATACCCTCTTGGACTACTATCAGAATACAGCAACATGCCAGCATAGTGCTGATGGTGAGATGGGATCATAGTCTAAGCATGAGACCACTGTGGTCAGTCCTGATTCAAATTCTTGATAACCAAAACATGATGGTACACAATGGACCCACATCATGAAGTCACTGCCACCATGCTCCACCCAGGACCCTGATTACTTGCTCCCACCATGAAAAACCACCATGATGCAGAAGGTATGGCCCATGTTTTTCTACTCTGAAAATTGTGTGTGTGTGTGTGTGTGTGTGTGTGTGTGTGTGTGTGTGTGTGTGTGTGTGTGTGTGTGTGTGTGTGTGTGTGTGTGTGTGTGTGAGAGTCATCAGAAGAAACAGACATTCCCCGAGTGCCCGGTCTGTCTGCTTTGTCGCTCAGGACTGGTCAGATCCTTCCTCATCTTCCTCCCATAATGAGATTAATGCTGTGACCCTTCAGCTTTGACTAATCCCTCAACAGTTACTGCTTCTTCTACACACTCTCCCAAAAGAAACACACAAGTCAAAAAACTCAAGAACCTGGTCCACTGTACGTGTAGATTCTCAGTCGTCCAGGGCATGATGACAGAAGGTTTAGTTGGAAACAACTGGACTTTTCCTGTTTTCCTAGCACTGAACTGGACGAGGGGCAAAATGTCTTCAAGGAAAACAAGCAAAAGCTCTTCAAGACTGGTCCACAGTAGATTCAGTTGGTGAAAGTTGTTGCATCAAGATCTGAGTGAAGAAAGCTCGTGAGCAACTGAAGTCTTTTTATTCTGCTAACAAACGTTTTCCTACCAACCACGAAACTAGATCCTTGGGTGGTCAGTGCAACAGATGTTTGTTTGTAGGTAGCAGGCTTGTTAAATAGTGTAAAACTATAAAAATGAGGTAGAGCAGGTGAGCACATTATGGATTTAGAATCTTTAAAGAAACACTCAAAACCAAAGTGAGCGGTCTGCTGAGAACAGACTGGTTATTTGACAAAGCAGATAGGATCAAAGTTGCTAAAATCTGATTTTTTTCCCCATCCATTTGCTTTCCCAAGGTCAGGTGACAAAGGTAGCCCCGGCATTCCACGAAATGCATAAGTGACGTATAACATAATAGATGTGCTTTCCCTGCAAGCTCCCTTCTCACTGGGAGCATTTCAGATGCAAAACAGCTGCAAAGGCGTTTCACGCAGCTGGTCACGCGAGGTCACAACGTGACAGGAGGATGGCTAGACTACGTGTGATTTTCTTATTTCGCATGATAACAAGCAAAATAAAAGATGGCAGCATGCATCCAAAAAGATCAGTGCTTTATTTACTGTTCTGTTCACCCCGGCTACGGAGGCTTTACAGGTAATTAAGCACCTTTTAAAAATCAGAATCAGAATCAAAATTGCTGTGATACTTGGTGCAAAAACAGATCGGGTAGGCAAACATAGGAAGTAAGAATATCATCATGATGAAATAATATTATAAAGGGGTGATAATTAGATAAATGGCTACTATGTTCAGGTCAGTGTAGGTGCTGATCAGAGCGGAACAGGTCAGGTACAAACACAACACAGGGTCATGTGACTGAAACTAAGTGATTGGAGTGGGCAGTCCTATAAAGTCCAACAGCAGAGGGGGAGAAACTGTTCTTGTGGGGAGAGGTTCTGGTCCGAATGGATCTGAGACTCCTCCAAGATGGGAGCAAGTCAAAAAGACTGTCCAGGATGACACAGGTCAGCTGTTTTCTGACCAGCACACCTCAGAGTCTTGGAGGTGTGCTGGTCCTGTACGGAGGGAAGTTTGCACCCAATGACTTTCTCAGCAGAGCGCACAACATGCTGCAGCCTCTTCTTGTCCTGGTGGTGGCTCCAGCGTACCACACTGAAGAGGTGAGGATGGACTCGATGACTGCGGTGTAGAACTGCCTCATCGACTGTACTGATAGGTTGAATTTCTTCAGCTGCCTCAGGAAGTTCATCCTCTGCTGGTCCTTTTTATGACTGAGGTGATGGTGGGCTCCCACTGGAGGTATTGAGTGATGGTGGTGTGCAGAAATGAGTCCACCATCGTCATGGGAGTGTCAGACATGGCTTTGGGGGGAGTGGGGCTGTCTGCTTCCTAAAGTCCACAAGAACCTCTTCTGTCTTCTGGGTATTTAGCACCAGGTTGTTGTGGCTGCACCAGGACACCAGCTGTTCGACCTCCATTTTTGTAGGCAGACTCATCCCGTCCGAGATGAGTCCAATGATGATGGTAAGCAACATAGAAACATAGAAATAGAAGCACACTGTTCAGTCGGGCAACAGCACCTTTTGTTTGGAGCACCACGGCAACCTTGAAACACCAAAGCCAATATCAATGATCTACTTCTTTGAAAAAGCCGTCTGTGTTTCATGTGAAAGAGAACTACAATCCCAAGCAGATCTGACTGTCTGAGCACAATTTGTGTTAACGTAACTCTCGCACGTTCTCCAGACCAACCAAATTCTTCTATTTCAACATACCAATGTCCAGCCAATCACGTAGTGCGACGACGTTGGTAGGCGCAGGGCCTTGAGCAGATCTGGTAACTATGTGTAAGTATAGTAGGTATGCCACTTGGCTCCTACTTAGAAAGTTAGAAGGTTTAAACATTTTTATGAGGGGATCTGGGTTTCTCCACTATCCTCAAGTTGTTAATAGCCTATTGCTGGAATGAATGATAGTTCACTTCACACATGAATGAACTTCATTTATTCCTAAAAATATATCATGCTGACATCTAGTGTTTGGGTCATTTTATATTTCCGAAGATTTTCGCCAGGAAGACTTGTTCAGATGGATCCGATCTTAATCAGGGCTCCAGATCAGGCTGGACTGACCAAAGGTAATATTTTTCAGCTTGATACTGTGTGCCAGATT
The DNA here is from genome assembly GCF_043380555.1 of Nothobranchius furzeri. Taxonomy (NCBI): domain Eukaryota; kingdom Metazoa; phylum Chordata; class Actinopteri; order Cyprinodontiformes; family Nothobranchiidae; genus Nothobranchius; species Nothobranchius furzeri. The sequence goes on along the minus strand of NC_091751.1, from coordinate 22,957,296 downwards.
AAAGAGGGGCAGGTCACAAATGGTAGCCCCACATTTAAGCCCTGCTATAACTGCTGACTCGTGTTTCTGAAGGATTTCCTTGCAGCCCTTAAAAATAAAAATCCTCACACGGCTGTCTGGGCCTATCAGTCGGCTAATGTTTAAAGCTGGCCATCAGTCGGATCTAAAATAAAAGACTGAGAGGAGGGTAAAGTGTGTTGGCCTGGTGGAGAGCTCCATTAAATCCTCGGAAGTCTTTCCCTCTTTGTGCTATCATGCTAAATATAGGAGGTATTAGATGTCAGGTGTGCTGTAACAACCCGAGGTCCGAGGGTCAGGCTTTCCTCGGGCCATGCATGGAGCTGTGTTGCCTTGCTGAGTTTACTTAGTCATTTAAAAATGTCTTTCTTACCATCGTAGAATAGCCCCTGTTTAGTCTTGCAGGACTGATGAGCTGATGGTTAGTCTGAAACCACCATGACCAAACTGTATTGCTGCCATCTTAAAACGAGCCTGGCCTGCCAGACTCGTCCTCTGTTTAATGAGAACTACCCATTGCTTGCAATAAGGAAGAAGCATGGGGCTGGCTGGTCAGCCTATCTTAAAACAGCACCAAGCTCCAAAATGGAGGTCATTTAAAAGGTTTTATAGAGCTATTTATTTTGCATTACACTGTAAATGTTGGCAGCAATAATGAGAAATCGTCCCAGGACGTTACCCTAGATACCCAAGAAGAGTTACAATTGGCTGCTGCTGGTTCTTGCATGTAACCATGAAATTCTTTGGAAAAGTAAAAAACAAAAATATTTTAAAACATAATCAGAAGAAAATATTTATATGTCAAATACACTAAAGTGCATTCATTGTTCCAGTGCTTGCAGAACTCAGTCAAGCACACAGAAACAATCATGTCTGCAGCAGGTCAACATTCCTGCAGAAAATTAGGGTTTGAACAGAAATTCTACTCATAAAAATCCATTTATAACTGTTATTTAGTTTTTTTAGTTTTTTATTCAGACAACATCTTAAAACTAGGAATGCAGCGATACCACTTTTGTCCAAACCGATACCGATACTTGGATCTGAGTACTCGCCAATACCGATTACTGATACTTCTACCACACAAAAAAATGCTATGAATTGCAATACAGGTTTTATTTTCTTCTCTGCTTTCAACAGGAAAAGATTGTGAGGTAGATAAAAAGTTAAATATGTTAATAGAAATGATCACAAAACTAAAATATTAGGTGAACAAAAATGACAAGTTACAGTGAAGCCACTGTCAAGCAACTGCATTGGTACCGGTTAACTTTTACCGATATCGATACTGGTGCCGATATCTGTATCGGCACCGCTACTTTAAACTGTTTATTGGTCATTTTAGGTGAGAAGCACTTGAATCAACATTCTCAGCAGGTGCAGAGATGTAAAATAACTCCCACAAAACCAACCCTGATTACTGAGTTTTGACTTGCAAATTAAATTATTGCTCAGAGTTTATTCTCTCCAGTTTTACACATGTTGTTATTGAATATGTTAAAGTGGACACCAGCAGTTAGGGATGCTGTCAAGCTTAAGAAAGGGTCCTGTCAGGTCTTTTTGGCCTGTGGGACTCCAGAGGCAGCTGACGGGTACCGGCAGTCCAAGCAGAAAGCAGCTCGGGTGGTCGATAAGGCAAAAACCCGGGCATGGGAGGAGTTCGGTGAGACCATGGAGCAAGACTTCCGTACGGCTTCGAGGAGATTCTGGTCCGTCATCCGGTGCCTCGTGGGGGGGGGGGGGGGGGTGCTACTAACACTATCTATAGTGGGGACGGTGTGCTGCTGACCTCTTCTCAGGACGTTGTTTATCGGTGGGCAGAATACTTCAAAGACCTCCTCAGTCCCACTGACACGTCTTCCATTGAGGAAGCAGAGTCTGGGGACTTTGGGTTGGCCTCTCAAATCTCTGGTGATGAGGTCACTGAGGTGGTTTAAAAGTTCCTCTGTGGCAAGGCTCCAGGGGTGGATGAGATATGCCTGGAGTTCCTTGAGGCTCTGGATGCTGTGGGGCTGCGTTGGCTGACGCGGCTCTGCAATATAGCATGGACATCGGGGGCAGTCCCACTGGACTGGCAGACCGAGGTGGTGGTCCCTTTATTTAAAAAGGGGGACCGCAGGGTGTGTTCCAACTACAGGGGATCACACTCCTCAGCCTTCCTGGTAAGGTCTATTCAGGGGTTCTGGAGAGGAGGGTCCGTCGGATTGTTGAACCTCAGATTCAGGAGGAGCAATGTGGTTTTCGTCCTGGCCGTCAGAGCCGTGTCCAGGACTTTTAAAATGGGGTGGCTATGTGGGGCACTTGTTTATTCATGGGTGGCACCAATGGTTATGCTTATTTATTTACACAAATCATTTATTTATTTACTTTCTATTGAAATTTTGAGTTTCACATTGCACAATCACCATTTTTTCCCCGCTCTTCATCTTCTAGTTTTGTGGTGGTTAGCAAGTCACTTCTTGTTGCATTACTGCCACCAACTGGAATTGCGTGGGACTCTAAATACTATGTATGTGAATATGAAAAAATATTAAATAATATTAATACTACATGCCTGGGCTAGAAAACAAGGTGAAAGGTGCATGCAACCACACACTATTCTGGAGCCTATTCTGGAGCCTTTTGTCGTCAATGTAAAGTCAATTTAAACTGGAACTTAGTGGGGTGGCACCTGGGGTGGCCGATCAGATTCTAAGGGTGGCATGTGCTACCCCAGGCCACTCCCTGGGCACTCCCCTGCTGGTCCTGGAACACTTGACCAGCTCTATACCCTTAGGAGGATCCTGGAGGGTGCGTGGGAATTTGCCCAACCAGTCTACCTGTGTTTTGTGGGTTTGGAGAAGGCGTTTGACCGCATCCCTCGGGGGGCCCTGTGGGGGGTACTCCAGGAGTATGAGGTACCAGGCCCTCTGATACAGGATGTTAGGTCCCTGTATGACCGGTGTCAGAGCTTGGTCTGCAAGTCGGGCTCGTTCCCAGTGAGAGTTGGACTCTGCCAAGGCTGCCCTTTGTCACCGATTCTGTTCATAAGCTTTATGGACAGGATTTCTAGGTGCAGCCAAGGTGTGGAGGGCATCCGTTTTGGTGGTCTGAGTATCAGGTCTCTGCTTTTTGCAGATGATGTGGTCCTATTGGCTTCATCAGAACGTGATCTTCAGCTTTCGCTGGAGCGGTTCGCAGCCGAGTGTGAAGCAGCTGGGATGAGAATCAGCTCCTCTAAATCTGAGACCATGGTCTTGATTTGGAAAAGGATAGAATGCCTTCTCCGGGTCAGGGATGAGGTCCTGCCCCAAGTGGAGGAGTTTAAGTGTCTCGGGGTCTTGTTCATGAGTGAGGGAAAACTGGAGCGTGAGATCGATAGGTGGATTGGTGCTGCATCTGCAGTGATGCGGGCGTTATACCGGTCTGTCGTGGTGAAGAGAGAGCTGAGTCAGAAGGCGAAGCTCTCGATTTACCGGTCGATCTACGTTCCTACCCTCACCTATGGTCATAAGCTTTGGGTAGTGACCAAAAGAACGAGATCGCGGATACAAGCGGCCGAAATGAGTTTTCTCCGAAGAGTGGCTGGGCTCTCCCTTAGAGATAGGGTGAGAAGCTCGGTCATTCGGGACGGGCTTGGAGTAGAACCGCTGCTCCTCCACATCGAGAGGAGCCAGTTGAGGTGACTTGGGCATCTGGTCAGGATGTCTCCTGGACGCCTCCCTGGTGAGATTTTCCGAGCACGTCCAACTGGGAGGAGAGCTAAAGGCAGACCCAGTGGAGTGACTATGTCTCTCACCTGGCCAGGGAACGCCTTGGGATTTCTCCGGAGGTGCTGGCCCAAGTGGCTGGGGAGGGGGAAGTCTGGGCCTGTCGCCTTAGGCTACTGCCCCCGCGACCTGACTCCGGATAAGCGGATGAAAATGGTTGGATGGATGGATGGATAAGTTAAAGTTTAACAGTCCAGCTTCAAAAAAGAAGATGCAGTAAATAATCAAGTAAATTTATTTATATAGCACTTATCAGACAGAATCACAAAGTGCTTCACATAGATCAAAACTAAATTAAACAAAGTCATGAAATTATGTCAAAACAGAAATAGATGAACATCAGAATTAAATAGTCATAAAATTATAACATTTCATAAACAAATGAAAGATGATTACAGATTTGAGTTAAAAATAAGAAAATCAAAGATTTAGGTAACAGCAGCTTTAAATAAAAGGGTCTTTAGCTGTTTTTTAAAAGTGTCCAGACTGTCGATGCTACATAAGGATAAAGGAAGATCATTCCAAAGTCGGGGTGCAACAGTCTGGATGAGGCGATCACCTCAACTTTTGTATCTGGTCTTTGAAACTTCTAGAAGGTTCTGGCGTGTGGACCTGAGGGCTCGGGTTGGAGCAAAAGGCTTCAACAGTTCAGTAATATAGGAAGGAGCTTGACCACATAGAGCATTGATGGTTATAGTCAGGATCCTAAAGTTAATGGGTAACCAGTGCAGAGACATTAGAATAGGAGTGATGTGAGCTCTTGTTTGTTCAAGTTAGGAGCCTCGCTGCAGAATTCTGGACCAACTGAAGGTGGTCAAGGGCTTTTGTTGCATAGAAAGCACTATTAGTACAAGCCATATAAAGTACAATCTTGTACTGCAAATATGTGGTTCCAGTTTATAGTACAACAGCAAGAGCCCACACGCCAGCCTTAGGGTGATTTACATTTTACGTGCAGATGTTCCAATATTTTATCAAAATTTGCTTTGTAGAGATGATGTTTTCCCATCGAGATGAAACCTCAGTCTCAATATGTAATGACCAGAACTTCAGGACCCGTGAAGACATCAAACACAGTTAGACGATTTAACAGTGTTTATTAGCCTGAAGCTAAGAGGAGGTGTTACCGGAGTAAAGCTCAGGTAAAGGCAGAGTCGAAGGCAGGCGTGGGTCGGAACCAGGTAGAGACGAAGCAGGTACAAGGAGCAGGCAAGAGATGTGGTCGAAGACAGGCGAGGGTCGTGGAGGGGTAGGCAGAGTTCTTGGCGAGGGTCAGGCATGAAAACGAGGTCAGGAGGCTATGATCAGGCAGGATGAAAAAGGCTGGAAATTTTACAAGCAGGAGCGTTCAATAATCTGGCCGAGTGCTGGTGGTTGACTGTGAAATATATAGCTGGTGAGGCAGGTGTGTTGCATGAGCTTGATGAGGGGACCAGGTGTGATGCATGAGGGCTGATGAGATGAATGATGGTGCATGGAGGTCAGGGCATGGCAGGATCATGACACTCTAAAGTGATGACATCCAGGATTATCGATCTCCATAGTTAAGGTGATGGTGGTTGTCCTCTGATCCATTTAGTCTATATATAGTTTTCCTGGCCGCCATGAGAAGAAATCCTCGTCTTTTAATGAGTAGGGTAGTATCCCCAACAGACACAATAAAGGACAGGGCTCTGTCTGCTTTCCAGTCACTTATAAGTGTTTTGTAGTGAATGTCAAGAAATGTCCTAGTCCTTGCAGGATTGGTCCCTTTTTTATGCTGGTAATGCTCCCATGGATCAATTCTGCATTTGGGTAAAAGATGATTCTAGCAAAGGCTTTGTCATCTGGACAATCAATGATCAGATCAGTTGAAAACAAACAATAAACAATCTTTAACGAGATTTGTATTTTATTATTGCATACCCGTTGTTAACGTAGGCACTGATAGAGGCCCATTTATGCTCCTGCAGGTTTTTCAGCCAGTTGAGTCATTTTAGTAACTGAGTTGCAGTTCCTTTTATGCAAGCACAGATCTGTGGAGAGGCATGAGAAAATAAGCACTCCATCAAGTAGCTGCAAGCTCATATTTCTAATATTTCAGCCTGATGTCAAACGGAGTGAAAAGTAAAAGTTGGCAGGCAGCGACGGTGAGACCAGTAAGGACAGCGTGGTTGTTTTGTGACTCTATTTTTTTTTGTCTGTTGGTCTTGGCCAACAGCGTGACCGCTGGAGGCTGCAGATGACGGCACGGACCTCATGAGCTCAGTGTGTGTGTGTGTGTGTGTGTGTGTGTGTGTGTGTGTGTGTGTGTGTGTGTGTGTGTGTGTGTGTGTGTGTGTGAGAGAGAGACTGATGAATCTAAATAATAGGAACCTACGGCCTTTAAATTTAATGGAGGACAAAAGGAAATTGACAACGTTTAAAAAATCCATCCACAATGCTAAAGACATAACAAAACAGGTTTTATATTAATAACTGAAAGGTTGAGAAGGTTGGTCTCAAGTGGTTTACATTCTCCGAAAATATAAATGAATAAATGAAACAATTCCTTACAGAAATCACCAGCTGTCTCCTTGAGCTTAAAAAGAAGGTGTACGGCTGTGAATGTAGCTCAAAAAGCAGATGTCCTCAGGACGCAGGCTACCGTCAGCGTAAACATGCAAACACATACAAATGCATATGGCTAAAAATCCAGAACATCCGCACACTGTGTGAGACCAGAATGTGACCTTTGACCCTGCCATGTACTCCCTGGCATCTCGGTACCCGTCCAAAAGCCTCCAAACAGAAATAGTCCTGCTTTATTACAGGCACCATGTGTCTCCGCAGAGCGGAGCCCCACCGCTCAACACAAACACATAGATGTCAACAAAGCCACGCTAAGACTTCGGACTACAGTTAAAACATTTTCATCAAAACAGAAACAGACGAAGGGTAAACTTGTTTCTGCCATAGATGTTGAATCATGCAAAAACTAAATGATTAACATTTACATCACAATCAGTTTTGCATTGCACTGTTTAGCCATCATTGTCATTTCCTGGTGTATTTCCTCCTCTTTTATTATTGAAGCAGATTCATTTTGGATCCGTTTTTAAACTCAACTGACTTGCTGTCTGTTCCTGCTTTGTGTCTGAAGCTACATCAGTGCATCATTAGACAGGGAACCTGAGTGCCACCAGGCATAAACACAACCTGTGTTGCTCCGTCCCACATTTAAATGTGCACGTGTGAAACAATTCCCCACTGTTCTCCCTCACACTCCCCCACTCTCTTTGTCGTTTAGGCTTACTTACATCTCGTCTGTCCTTGTCACTTCTCACGCTCGGCACTGGTGTCATTGTGAACTAATTGGGTTCACTGAGCATGTGCAGTGATGGCGTGTTGCAGACTGCAGGAAAAATGGCCAACAAATAAAGTAATCACTGACAACAGGTGTGTGTTAGCTGTGTGTGAGTCTGTCCTCCTTTACAATGAGAGCTGATGAATATATAATGTGAAGTAATAAAGTTGTTTGACCTCACAGATGAGAGGAATCTAAGAATCAGATGAGTTAGACACACAAACACAGCAGAGACAGAAGGTGAAACCAGAGCAGAGGAAACAAAGAGGCTACTGGAGGATATGTGCTGCTCGCTGAGTGGATTACCTGAGTCAAATCCCTCCCTGACTCATTCTCTGATCACACACTCTCTCTCTCTCTCTCTCTCTCTCGTGTGTGTGTGTGTGTGTGTGTGTGTGTGTGTGTGTGTGTGTGTGTGTGTGTGTGACTCAGTGATTTATGACATAAGTATAAGTGGGTTATGTTTGAGTCAGAGCATTTGCAGCTAGCAAAGAAATCTGAAACTGTTTGTTTGGGGGGGAGTGAGAGAAAGAGGGAAAGGGGAGGGGAGAGAGGGAGAGCGTGAGAGAGAGGGAGAGAGAGAGGGGGGAGAAGGAGAGAGAGAGGCGAGAGAGAGGGAGAGTGGGAGAGAGCGAGAGAAGGAGAGAGAGAAAGGGAGAGAAAGGGAGAGAGAGGGAGAGAGAGAGAGAGCGAGAGCGTGAGAGAGGGAGGGGGGAGAGAGAGAGAGGGAGAAAAAGGGAGATAGAGTGAGAGAGAGACAGAGAGAGAGAGAGAGAGAGAGAGCGTGAGAGAGAGGGAGAGAGGGGGGAGGGAGGGAGAGAAAGGGAGAAAAGGGAGATAGAGTGAGAGAGAGAGACAGAGAGAGAGAGAGAGAGTGTGAGAGAGAGGGGGGGGAGAGGGAGAGAAAGGGAGAAAAAGGGAGATAGAATGAGAGAGAGACAGAGCAAGAGGTGAGAGAGAGGGAGAGGGGGGGGAGGGAGAGAGAGAAAGGGAGAAAAGGGGAGAGAGAGTGAGAGAGAGACAGAGCAAGAGGTGAGAGAGAGGGAGAGAGAGAGAGACAGAGAGAGAGAGACAGAGCAAGAGGTGAGAGAGAGGGAGAGAGAGAGAGAGACAGAGAGAGAGAGAGAGTGTGAGAGAGGGGGGAGAGAGGGAGAAAAAGGGAGATAGAGTGAGAGAGAGACAGAGAGAGAGGTGAGAGAGAGGGAGAGAGAGAGAGACAGAGAGAGAGAGACAGAGCAAGAGGTGAGAGAGAGGGAGAGAGAGAGAGAGACAGAGAGAGAGAGACAGAGCAAGAGGTGAGAGAGGGAGAGAAAGGGAGAAAAAGGGAGATAGAATGAGAGAGAGACAGAGCAAGAGGTGAGAGAGAGGGAGAGAGGGGGGGAGGGAGAGAGAGAAAGGGAGAAAAAGGGAGATAGAGTGAGAGAGAGACAGAGCAAGAGGTGAGAGAGAGGGAGAGAGAGAGAGAGACAGAGAGAGAGAGAGAGTGTGAGAGAGGGGGGAGAGAGGGAGAAAAAGGGAGATAGAGTGAGAGAGAGACAGAGCAAGAGGTGAAAGAGAGGGAGAGGGGGGGAGGGAGAGAGAGAAAGGGAGAAAAAGGAAGAGAGAGTGAGACAGAGAGAGAGAGAGAGAGAGAGAGAGAGAGAGAGAGAGAGAGAGAGAGAGAGAGAGAGAGAAGGAGAGGGAAATCAAGACTGATAAAGCCTTTCTAAGCTAATAAATGCAGAAAATGTCAGAAAATTAAATGACCATGAAAGTTTCATTAGAATTTTCTGTAACTAATTCTTGGAGTATTTTTTGACGAACAGACAGTCAGACAGACAGACAGTCAGACAGACAGACAGACAGTCAGACAGACAGACAGTCAGGCAGACAGACAGACAGTCAGGCAGACAGACAGACGGGGCTGATTTTAAACCAGGTTCTTGTGTGATCACACATACTCTGTGACTGAGCTAAAACTGTAAAACAGCCATTTTTTGTGGTTGCTAATGTTGATTTGTCGTGGAAACCGCGTTACATTCATTCGACTCCAAACGCTAATCAGCATCTTAAGGGTCTGTCTGAGATTTAGCTCGAGATATTTGCTAAGAAATGAGCTCATGCACAAACAGGAACAGACAGAACTTTATCAAACACCTTTTGTTTTCAAACAAATTTAACAATTAAAATTTGTCCCTGGGCTTCTGCTTTGGAATTTCATCATCTCCTCACCTGTAAGTGACAAAACCTCTGACGTATCTCCCGGAGCAGCTGACCCACTTCTTCAGCCTGGTCTGGCAGGTGCATTTCCTCCTTGCTTTGTTTTTCCCTTGTGTCCCCTCCCTAAGTGATTTACCATTTCCCTGGAAACCCTTCCTCTCCCCGTTCCTTTCCACACGTCCCCTTAAACCCATCATCTCTACAACCCCACGGCCAAATAAGAAGCCAAGTGTGCGTTCTGCATGTTTAGCTTGTGGTAACTGTAATGTTTTATTGCATTATATAATAGCTCCAAAATGATTAAAACAGACCAGCCAGAGGTTTGTGGCAGCACACTCTGGTGCGTATGTGAACGAGCCCAGACGGAACGCTCAGATGCTCGTATGATGGTGTATTTCTTATTTTCTTACAGTAATCCCACACAGGCTCAGGAGAGCAACCTCAAACAGCGACGTGCTGAGCCACAGCGCAACAGTTGGACTTCTTATGTTTGTCAGCATAACCGGAGCCTGGGGAAAACCCTGCCATGTCCACAAATAGCACCCACCACAGAGCAGAAACCAACCAATAGAGAAAATAAATACCCGATGGAAAGAAAGGGGTTGCAATGATTGGTCGGATTTGAATAAGAACAAAACGTAATGATAAAGTTTTAGTAAAAAAACTGTGAAACATATTTATTTTGAATGTGAAATCTTTATCAGCTGATGCAACAAATCAAAGAAACAGCAGCCTCTTTATTGTGCCAACCACACTCGTCTTTGTTGTGTGTGGCTTTAGCCTAAAGAACCGGCAATGTTAGCCCAGTTTTAGGTGCTCTTTGAGAACGAGTCCATGTGGCCATCACATGATGATTTATCTCAGAATAATCTAGTAATTATTTTATTTCAGTAGAGATCAAGCCTTCAGGTCCATCTATTTGCCTCATTTTCTCAGAATGGACACAGGTGCTCGCTTCATTTTAGCTAACATTACGTTATGACTACAAAAATCTCTAATCAGAGCAAAGATTAGCAAAATCTCAAAAATTGATTGTGATATCAGGAGCAACTGTAGTATCAACACTAGGTGATTAGTTGTATCTACACCTCAAATTCAACTGTACAAAAACAATGTATTAGCAAAGAGTGCATTCGGTTTGGATGATAATCTCGATCGTGGTGGTATTTCGTCGTTGTCTTCTTCCACCTATCCGGGTCGGGTCGCGAGGGCAGCATCCCAACTAGGGAGTTCCAGACCGTCCTCTCTCCGGCCTTCTCCACCAGCACCTCTGGTAGGACCCCAAGGTGTTCCTGGGCCATTACGGTGATGTACTTTCTCCAATGTGTCCTGGGTCGACCAGGGGGCCTCCTGCCGGCAGGACATGCCTGAAACACCTGCCTGGGGAGTTGTCCAGGAGGCATCCTAACAAGATGCCCAGACCACCTCAAATAACTCCTTTCAATATGGAGGAGCAGCGGCTCAACTCTGAGTTTCTCCCAAATGTCCGAGCTCCTCACCCTGTCCCTAAGGCTGAGCCCAGCCACCTCGCGGAGAAAACTCATTTCAGCCGCTTGTATCAGCGATCTTGTTCTTTCGGTCATTACCCAAAGCTCGGAAATTAATAACAATAAATATTTTATTCTGTCAAAGTTCGCCATAATTTGATCCATTTAGGGGACCAGGAGAGCTGCTGTGTGACATAAAAAGCGGTATTCAATCGCCAGAAGAAGTGCGTTTTTTTTTACAGTGCTCTGTGTGAAAATAAAGTGCTGTGAATTATGCCGTTGTGGGGGATTTCCACAGCATTTTTCAACATTGACAGTTTAGAACCGATTCATCAGCAACTCTTCCAATTTCACTAATGTCAGTTATTTTGGCGACATCTGCCAGTGCCATTTCCTACTGAGTTACCGGTCTACCAGGCCTTTCCAAGTACCTGGGCATCAGTAGCTCAACAGGTTGAGCGGGTTGTCCAGTAATCAGAAGGTTGCAGGTTCAATCCCAGCTCTGGATAGAGAATTCTGCTGATGTGTCTTTGGGCAAGACACTTAACCTGGTGGTTGGAGGGACCGGTGGCACCTGTGCTCGGCAGCCTCGCCTCTGTCAGTGCGCCCCAGGGCAGCTGTGGCTACATCATAGCTCATCACCATCAGTGTGTGAATGGATGAATGATACACTGTAGTGTAAAGCGCTTTGGAGTCCTTACTCTGAGAGGCGCTATACAAGTGCGGGTCGTTTATCATTTACCTTCCCCTGTTAAGGTACTCCGTTGGTTCGTGAGATGTCCAGGAAAATGGTCCTTTAGGGCCAGTCCAGTGAAAATAGAGATGCACGTGCAGCATAATTTCGATAAAATTACCTGAAATTCTGATAATGGAAATAGGTGTATTGTGTCTTGAGACGTAGAACTCCAACACCTAAGGGGAAAATGAGCAAAACTCTGTGGACAGCTGATTGGATGTTGTAAAAACTTTTTCCTAGTTCATAAAGTTGGCAGAAATACACTGTTTGGCAAAAAAAAAAAAAGTCGCTACCAAAAAAAAAAATTAAATAGGTCACACACTAATATTTCGCTGGAACGCCTTTAGGTTTACATACAACACACATTTGATGTGGTGTTGTTTCGGTAAGCTTCCGCAGTGTCACCAGAGTTATTTCCATCCAGTGTTGCATTAATGTTTCACCAAGATCTCGTATTGATGATGGTAGAGTCTGACCTCTGCACAAAGGCTTCTCCAGCACATTCCAAATATTTTCAGTGGGTTACGATCTGGACTCTGTGGTGATGTCATGGTCTGTGTCTGCATCTCCCCTCATGTGTCTCCTTGTGTCCTCTATTCGTTCTCTAGGTGCTCCTTTTGTGTCCTAGCGCCCTCATGTGTCATGTCTGCGTCTTCCTCATGTGTCTTCTGGTTTTCCCATTTTGCCCCTAGATCTCTAGCCCTCCAGGTGTCTCCAGTCTTTTCCTTTAGTTACAGCCTTTCATGATTTAGTATGTGTTTTCCCATCAGTGTTTATTATTTTTCTCCCCCCTCCCTTTGAATTGTAGTTATGTTTCCTGCTCTTTTGTATTAGGTTTATTCTTAGGTCAAGTTAGTTTCTCCCCTGATTAGTCATTGCCTTCACCTGGTCCTCCTCCCACACCCCACACACCTGCAGCTCATCTCCCTCTCATCCTCCCCGTGTATTTAAGCCCTTTCTTGTCTCAGTGTCTTGTCGGTCCATTGTTTGTATTCTGTCTGCGTTTGTTCGTGCTCTTTATGAGCTTTTTGTCTCATCCCCAGACTTTGTGCTCTAGGTGAGCAAAGTCTTTGGTCTTCGTGCTCTTGGAGAGCTTTGGGTGTCCTGTGCTCCAGGTCTTTGGACTTTAGGCTCGTTGTCTTGGATTTATTTTTGTTCATCCTCTAATAAAAGGATTTTTCCTTATATCTACTCCTGCCTCGTGTCCTCCTGGGTATCTGCATATTTGGGTCCTAAACGTACTTGAAACGTGACAGGTGACCAATCCATGTGTAAAATGATGTCTCATGCTTCCTGAACCACTCTTTCACTATTTGAGCTCGATGAATCCTGGCATTGTCATCTTGGAATATGCCTGTGTCATCAGGGAAGATGGAACAACCTGGTCATTCAGTATATTCAAGTAGTCAGCTGACATCATTCTTGGAGCACATCCTGTTGCTGAACCTAGATCTGACCACCTGCAGCAAGCCCAGATCATAGCACTGCCCCCACAGGCTTGTAGACACTAGGCATGATGGGTGCATCTCTTCATCTGCCTTCTCAAACAGACTAACATCTTTTCCACAACCACCAGATGGGTCTTTCCACATGATTGTTTAAGAAATGAGAAGCAACTCTTCTTCTTCTTCTTCTTCTTTTGCTTAGGCAGACTAGACTCCTAGGTGGTGTATTGCTGCCACAGCAACCGTCAGTTCACTCTCAAAGATGTTCACACCTTCATTTAAACACCGGCACAATGTAAAAAAGTCAGCAGTGCGCCCACACACCGACCATCCTCCACCCGCAACAAGGTCCATAGACTAAACACCCTAACTCCTAACCCAATAACCCGAACAGGGCCCTCCTCTCGTCCAAGTAATCGGGACAATGTAGCAATACATGTCCCACCATTTCCAGCTCCCCACAGTGGCACAGACTGTCAGGGTGCTTCCCCACCAACAGGAGAACCCCCGCCCCCCGAAGACAGCTATGACAACGGAGTCTCTCCTCCTGCTAGGAAGGGCTGACCTGACTCTGCAGGTCATAAAAAGTCCTCCCAGTAACCCCAACGTTCCAAGAGGCCTGCCACAGGTCGTATGCCACCCGACCCACCGCCAAGCAGCATTCGTGCACACTCAACCCCACCTCCACATCCACCTCACACCAGAAGCAACTCATTGCACTAGTTGGGTTAAATAACCTGTTGCAGCTGAAAGATAATTACCCATGCTGTAATTATCCAATAGGAGGCTCCTACATGTTTGCTCGGTTAAATCCAGGTGGCGACTTTTGTTTTTTTGGCCAGGAGGCGTATAACAGCACCTCCTTAAATAAACTTCTGATTAGCTTTTTAACTAAGAGTTTGCAGGAGGCTGTCCCCTGTGGGCTTGAAACTGTCAGATTCCTGGAAGGCAGCTGAGCTACAGTAAAGATCCGTTTCGGTGAGTTCCTCTAACGCAGCTTCTATTGTCATGAGTTCTATCAGCACTTTCATATTTAATATCTCATCCACTCCTCTCTCCATCTCCCACAGTAGCAAGTAAAGCATGACACCTGTGGCCTCTTGAATGGACCTTAGCTGGTGATAAGGGTAGAAGAAAAACTGCATTCCTTCTCTCTGTGTTGAACAGATTAAGGCCTAGTCCACACGTAGCCGGGTTTTTTTTAAAAACGAGTATCCGCCCCTCCAAAAAGTTGCATCCACACCACCGCGTTTTAAAACAAACCTCTGTCCACACGTACCCGGATAAATACGTTGTTAAGGACATGCCAGACCTGTAGGCGGCAGTACTTCCCTCGTTCTTAACCTCGTCCTTCGTCTGTGGTCTTCTGCAAGGAGCAGTAATTCCGCTTGCAAAAACAAACAAGCGGAAAGCGCTTGGACAATTGATGGATCGGGTAGTGACAGAGCGCAGCTCTGAGGGTTTCCATGCTGTCGGCTAGTGTAAACACAGGTCGCACATGTGATGTCATCATTTTTTTGTCGCGGAAAGTGACGTTGTGGACCTTAAAACTCCGGTTTTGTCTGTCTACACACAGACACCCAAAACAGAGAAAACGCAGATCTTCAATTTGGCCGGAGTTTTTAAAAAGATCCGTTTTCGTGTGAAAAAACTCCATTTTTGTGTGGATGACAGGCCAAAACGTAGAAAAATATCTGCGTTTTGGCAGATCCCCGGCTACGTGTGGACAGGGTATAAATGACCGGTGGGAAACGTGTATTACAGGTAAATCTGTTATTTTTGTTGTTAATTTGATGCAAAATGTAAAAAATATTAACACAAATGCTGTATTTCTACAGAAGGTGTTTTAGTTAGTTGTGCAAAGATAAAAAATAGCAAACACTGAAAAAATATCTGGTTTAGTTAACTGAAAGAAATTAAAGCACAACTCTGAGCCAAACAAAATGTGTGAAGTTACAGAAAAAGCTGGACTAAAGTAGTAGATTGTAGGAAACGTCCATTCAGACAAAGACTAAAACAGTAGATTGAAAAGTAAATACTATCTGCAGGCCATAACTTGGTAGGGCTCATCTATTTCAATTATTTTTCTTAAGCATGCACTGAAATTATCTTTATTGTGGCCTGTCTTGGACACACATGCTGTATAATCAGCACCTTGATATGCCACACCTGTGAGGTGGGATGGATTACCTCAGTAAAGGAGAAGTGATCACTAGCACAGATTTAGACAGATTTGTGAATAATACTTTGGAGTAATGGGTCTTTGTGTTCAGCTCATGAAGATCGGAAGAAAAACCAAACGTGTTTTTGTTCAGTGTAAAGAGTATATGAAGATGTTTCATAAAAGGTGTGTGTGTGTGTGTCCAAATAAATTAAATCTTTGTGTGTGTGTGTATTTTAGAGACTTTGCTAGACAATCACAGATGTCTTTTACAGCTACTCCCTCTCTACTCATTCATTACCAAGCTTTATCTCCCAGACCCATAATGTTCTAACCAGGTCTTATCTCCCACCTCAGAGGGAACACCAGCACAGTCAGCTGATGTTAGAAACAGCTGTTTCTAACTCATTCTGCAGCATCTCAGCAACACACTACCATCACCACCACAGTGAGGCTATGGCTGCTTCTCAGCAACCCTGATTATGGTTACTTCTGTTGTACTGTCTAAAACCACCCTGCAGGAGCTAACGCTAGCATGAGCTAGCTAAGTCACAAAAAGATCCACGCTCTTAGACAAATATTATCACTAACAAGTCTAGCCGCAACAAAGGCAGGTCACCATCAGTCTGTGATTTCATAGCCTCTATTAGCTCCTTTAAACTAGCGTAGGCCACTTTGATGATCACTCTGGTATTAGCGCTTTTCTTTACCTCCAAAGGCATCACTCTCTTACTTTACTTCCTGGCTCCACCATGATGGCAACTAAAAAAGCAAAATTCTTCTTCTTCTGCTTTTTATTGATGGTCGGTGAACTTTAAAAAGTAACTGCTAGCCCTTAATTGGCTACCGGCACAGAAGTTTCTGGTCAGCAAAGGGCTACAGTGCTGTCCAATGAGAACTTGGTCAAGAACCAATGAAACCAGTTTGAAAGCAGTAGCTTATTGTGGTAAAAAAAATATTATAGCTGTCGTGTCCAGATTTAAATGTTAGGAACGCTCCTGAGATGAAAAAATGACATTGAGTTGGCTCTTCAGCGAACGGCTTCTTTATTTAGAACAAGAGCAGTGCACAACCACTTGGGTAAGCCTTTTCCTCTTCTAGAACAGTCCTCCCGGGGCCTCTCATGCCCTCTATAGGAATGACGGTGCCATTGCACCCAAATGTAAACACATCAGAGCATTTAATTTTCCCAGACACCACAGTAGCATTGCTTTAAGACCACCCTGCCTGTATGCCTTTATTTATAAAGATTCAGATTTGTTTAACACTCTGATGCCATCAAATCCTTAAGTAATGCTTCATAATGTTTCAATTCACTCAGTGAAATCCTTGTAGCTGCAGAGCTAACCTCCCCTTCTTCAAGTGAAATCAAAAGGAGAGCTAGAATGTGAATGAGTGGTTTGATGTGATGACAAGTGTGTTTGCAAACAGGGAATCTTTTAATGAACCAGCCAGTAGACCAGAGACAGACAGGTGCAGAGCATTATTTGACTTGGAGTTTTCAGCAAGCCGGCTCCTCGTTGTGAAACAGTCCAGCTAGAGGAAATCAAAGTAAGTTAGACTTGTCTCCGGCTCAACCTCTGCCCCCCCCCCCCCCCCCCCCCCCCCCTCCCACCCCCCACCGCCCCGTTACAATCCTGTGGGGGGTGATTAGAGATGGATAATTGGGGAGCAGAAATCCAAGAGCCGAAGCCAAATTATGAGAAGAGGGCTTAATCCCAAAGCTCTGTTCCGAGGGACTGAACAAGCTCCAAAACACATGCAAGGCCTTTTGTTCTGTAGTGGGGATCTTTTGTTTCCCCTGCTGCACCTCTCATTACAGGGAGCTTTACCTGTCAGACAGCATCACCTCTCCTTATTTATTACTTGAATTACAGCATGTCCATTCCCTTGAGGTGAGGCTGTGTAATGAGAGTCCATGGGAAGCAAAAGCTTGGGGAACCTGAAACACGCTAATATTTAATGTAATGACTATAAAGTAGTTCTAAACAAAAATGATTAGTACTCGCTCAGTGTTCCTTTGTTGTACAAACAGTTCTGTTTCTCAGCAAAAAATGAGTGTTTTCATTAAAATGTCAAATTTTCACTAAATAATTTCAATTGCAGACTAGTTTTACAACAACAGCAATATTAAAACTCTCCTTCACTTGGCATTATGATAAATTAGCAGTGATCTCTATTATAAATGAATGCCTTGTCAGTTGATGTCAGTGGAAAAATAGCTCTGGCGCTTCTGTTACAGGAACTAGACGTTAGCCGGAGGAGAGGTGGGCAGAAACACCTGGATTTGGAGAGTTTCTCATTAACTTTATTCAGCAGCACAACTCTTCCACTGCCTCTGGTCGCTCTGCAACTTTGACTTTTAATCTCCACAAATAACGAGTCTGAAAGAATTCTGCCATGTTATGCTGTTGTTAATGCTAACCGTTAGCTTGTACTAGCTGAAACATGCTCTGCTCCCTCCTGGACACGAAACCAACAACAACCTTCCCCAATCGCAAACCGAGGTGGGTGAGTCCATGGTTGCTATTTTAAAGTATGATGGCTTTTTCTGACCTGAGTGTTTCACTGTCCATTTTTCTTTTGGTAGCTAGTGCAGGAAATTGAGGTAGAAGACAGTTTTACTTAAAATATCTGTGAAACATGAAGGGTGAAAAGTTATGCCAATCATCTGCCCACTGTTTCAATACTGCTAATAGTCAGCGAGTACAGGGGAAACTCAAAACATTTGAATATGTTGCAAAAGTTCATCTATGTCAGTAATCCAGCTTAGACTGAGAGACCATCTAAAGGTTCAGGAACCATTTGCAGGTGATTTGGATTCATTAGCTGATCAGAGTGTGACACATTGAGTCTAGTATAATACTAACAATATTCTAATTGTCTGTGATATTGAATGTGGGATTTTCATCAGCTATAAGCCATAATCCTCACAGTCATAACATATTAAGGCTTGGTATGTCTGGCTTTGCATGGAACAAGTATTTGTCATATATTATATAACTGACATAAATAAACTTTTGCATGATATACTATTTTATATATTTTTTGAGTTTCACATTGTAGCCTCCAGAAATGGTCAGTTTTTCATCTACAGTGTGACCTCTTCAGTATCTGGTCATATGGAGACATAAGTCTTAACTGGTGCCTTTAATCTGCAAGAAAGATAATGCTGATTGACTAAGGTATCTCTCCAGCTTCCTCTTATATAAGACTGCTTTGTTTCATAGAACAAGAAGGATGAACTTTCATAATTAGATCATTTAATGAAATGAAATTTTATAAGATTGAACTGTTAAAATAATGATGAAATGGAATGAACAATATGGTTAAGTGGAATACTTAAATAATCATATAATGAATGAACAATATGGTTAAATGACATTTTTTGATTAATCTGTGCTTAGATTAATAAGGATGTAATGAAATATGTGACCCATATATTTAATCAGCATACGTGACTGGACAAGACACACTCACCATATCTCCAAGACGCAAGTTAAAGTTAACGTCACTGCACATAGATATTTTCTTATCCACAAAATCAGCAATCTTTGTATCTGAGGGAGGTGTGTATCTGAGGTTGGTTGGCAAAACCCCTTTACATGGCAAGTTCTGATTTGTCAGTAAACCAATATATGGCCATTATTAAAACAGAATAATTTCCTGAGTGATTCAGTTGAGCCTAACTCTAACTGGCCATCGGAGGAAGCCTCTTCTCCCATCGCATCTTTTGACAAGCTGTCAAAACCTGTTGCACGCTACAGCTGACTGCAAACAGTTCCTTCAGAATAAAGCTGAGCCAGCTATGACTCCTGAAGAGTCCTCCATAGACGCAAATAACTACCTGTTGTGACCTGGAGACATCTCGAAACCGGTCTAGTGGCACTGCGGTTTCTTCTACGGACTTTGGTACCTTTGGGGTCCACCGACTTCAACACATTCCGGATCTACCATGAGGGTCTTCGAAAAGGTATGTAGACTCAACAGGTTGCGTCTGATGTGGTTTTATAAACCATCACTTATAGTTTATAGCAGACCAAATTCTCTCCCACTCAAAACTCCGTTTCTCCAGATACGAGGGCTCTGATAACATCACATCCACACATCATCACACCTCACATTCCATCCACTTAGATTCATCCATCAATGTTCCTAGTTGTCATGTTTTGAATTGTTTAGAAAATAAATTTCTTACTTTTTATAAATGACTCTCTCTGAATTAATACGAAGTGTCTTACGATCCCCGAATAAACAAAGAACTCTAATTCTTCTGGTTAAACATTCAAAGACCAATCAGTTAGAATTTCCATATTTATATTGAAATTCACATCTTATTGGTCAAATGTAGTGTAGTATATTGAGCTTAAAAAGCACCCAAAATAAATACATATGGTAACTCTACAACATGCAGAAGCTTCAACACAGCAAGCTGCTGCCATGAGAGTTGGATTGTGTTCAAAACTCATGAGCAGTCTACTAATTAACTAATTAACGACAGCCAGATTATGTTCCCGTTAGAAACATTTGACCCATTCAAAGCCGTTATTATATTCATGTATGTAAAAAATCAGAGCAGCATTCTATTTTCTTCATCAATCCAAACTGACTTTGTTTGTCTACACCAGTAGCATTCAATTCCGGTCCTGGAGGGCTGGTATCCAGCACGTTTTAGTGGTTTCTCTGCTCCAACACACTTGACTCAGTGGTTGATTCACCTGTGCAGCAGCTCATCAGGCTCTTTTAAACAGAGTTTAAGCTAAAACGTGCTGGATACCAGCCCTCCAGGCCCGGAATTGATTACCCCGATCTACACCCATATCACATTATACTCATTAAAACCAGTGTGTACTTGGCTAACACCATATATGACCCAAAATGCTGCCAAAGTTAGAGTTAGGGTGAATCCCTGTGTGTCCCATTGTGGTTAAACTCAGATGCCCCAATAAGCCTCAAATCCAATCATGTTTTACACATTGTATGGCCTAGGGCTGGGACAATAATCAATCAATCAATTAATCGTACGATAAATGAAAATTAAATCAATTATTTTTCCAGCCTCAATTTATTGAGGTAAAAAAATGTACAACTCTATAATTATTTTTTATTATCATTATTGAAGTGCAGTTTTGGTTGTTGACAGTTGGTAGGCCTTTGCAGGGGTTTTCCTGCATTCAAATTTGCGTGGTGGCCACCTGCAGCTAATTTTGTGCCGCCCCAGCCTGATTTCACTCTGCCCCCAGCTTTATGGATGTTATTTTAACTGCAGTTACAGCATTGCGCCTCTACATGGGCGCTGTATCAGCAGCTGTGCACCGAAAAGTGCTAAAACCGCTAAAGAAAAAGATCAAAAATAGCTTTTCTCGCTAGTTGGTACATATCTATGGTTGACGTCCTGATTTTCCCCCAGGCTCTTCCATATCAGAGCAGGGCTGTACAGTGAGACTGAAAAAACTGTCTGTGCGTGTCTGTCTATTTTTAAACGTAGCACTGTTGAAACGTCTTTGAATTACTATTTTCTCCACAACTTTATTGAACAAAAGTAAGTTATGTACGGTGGCCCTGAAGTGCAAACCACAAAAACAAATCACTTAACGCAACAACAAATTGAAACACGCAACAACAAATCACTTAATGCAAAAACAAATCACAAAACGCACAACAAATTGAAAAGCGCAACAACAAATTCACTAAATGCAACAAAAAATCACTAAGCGCAAAAACAAATCACTAAACGCACAACAAATTGAAAAGCGCAACAACAAATTCACTAAACGCAAAACCAAATTGAAAACCACAAAAACAAAAAACAAACCGGAAAAGGTAGGTACCAATGCTGCAACAACAGGCATCACTGATTGGATGATGGATCCGTTGGCCTTTTGAACAGGAAGTTGTTCTGCCGAACGTGGTTATGTGAAAGAGCAGTCAGCGGGTGTGTCCGAATCTAGAGGCAGGATGCTTACGAGTACGGGTCCTCCAGACCGCTAAAACTGGAACCCAGCGGCTCTGAATTCGGACAGTCTAGCCTTCACCTCTACGGTGGCCCGTAGGTCCCGTCACAGCCGCGGCGGCAGCTACACGCAAAGGAAAAATGCTAAAGCTAGCGAAAATCGAGCAGGAATATTAAGGAGCTACAGCAGCTTCACGTCCATCAGCAGCGTTTGTTCACAAACGTTTTCAGGTAAAGTAACTTTGTTTATTCTAGAAGCTTTCAGGACTTACATGTTAACTTGCCTCAAACTTTGACCTGTCGCGACGCCACTCTTTTTTTCACAGATCCCTATTGGACTCCTTTCGTCCAATCACCAGCAATCTAGACAAGTAGACAAGTTGAGGTCACTTGGTCTCCAGTACTGGCAGGTTTCGAAGAAAGGTGGGGCTTTGGGAGCATGGCGAAATTCGCCATCACGCCATGGAAATACGTTTGCCTCTCATTTCCTCAGTTATCTTGATATTGCTACAAATTCTCTGGTGAGTAATCCTAGTCTAACCACCAATAGAAATGGACATGATAGGTTTGTGGGCGTGGCTTATTTTCTGAAATAACGCCCCCTAGGACCATTAAAACTGTCAGCCCCAAACCATGCTTTGACTGAGGATTACAAAATTTGGTACACTAATGTAGTGTCTCAAGATCTACAAAAAACTTTCTTGGAGCCAAGCGCAAAGTTCCACAGGAGGTCGGCCATTTTGGTCCAAGTACTCAATTTAGTGGTTTTCGCACACGTAGTTTGGAGAGTGATGCCACATCGCCCTTTTCACCAATCGCCTTCAGACTTCTGCTATATACTCTTAAGCTATAGGGGAAACAATTCAACTGTCGGATTTTTCAAAAGTTGAAAGGTGTGGGCGTGGCTAAGCCTCAAACTTTGACCTTTCGCCATTACACTACTTGACGTAATAACTCCCATGTGCATGATCAGATCTATATCAAACTTTGTGTGATCACTGACCACATCTCAAGACAATGACAATGTGGACAGCTGACATCACCTAAGCCCTGCCATCTGACAACAGGAAGTCTATTGTTTTATGGTGAAATGCCCATATTTGTCCCCTCTAATTTAGTCAACATGGCACTAAGGTCATGCACTGTCTTCATGATGCTGTAATGACCATTCAGATCTGATAGCTTTCCAGATAGGGAGGGACTTTGATGCCATGGTGAATTCTGGTGTGACGCCGTGACCTTACGTTTGTAACTTCCACAAGCAGCCTCCGATCTGCATGAGACTGAACACGGCAGTCAACAATCATGCCCTTAAGCCAATGAGCAAAAAATGGTTGGTGAACAATGTATGATATCACTACAGTGCCTGCTACATACCTTTAAAACTGTAATAACTCCCATAGACGAGGTCGCAACTGCACCAAACTTGCTATGCGTCATCACACAAAGGCACGCAACACAATCCTGTGGTCAATGGTTAATATTGCTTTAGCTCCACCCCCTGAAAGATATTAGGCCCTGAATAACACATGCACAATGCAATTCACACCAAACTACATGGAAATGATTGTTGTCAACCTAAAAACTGCTCCTTGGGTTATTTTCCTAAATTTGGGACAGCGCCCCCTAGATACAATAAAACCTTTGTAACTTCTACAAAAATGCTCCAAACTATATAAAACATGGTGGGAGTCATTACGCAATTGCAATCAACACATGTATGTGTTTACTCGTTCAAATCACTTTAACTCCACGCACTTACAGCCTTTTGGCTCTAGATGACCAATGCAATGTTTGATTGATGCCAAATTAGCAGAAAACCATCTTTGATGACCAAAGATGACCTCTATGGGATTTAGTTGTAAATGGTCACAGTGCCCCCTAGATAGGTTCAAACTTTTTTAACTTCCAAAGACATGGTCATAATGGCATTGTACTTGGCTTGTGTCATCACGTGACTGCACCAAACACATTGATGCGGTTGTTGGTTCAAATCATTTTAGCTCCGCCCCCTTTCAGCTCTCTGGCTCTAGAAAGCGCATGCAATGTCTGATTGATGCCAAACTAACACAAAACCATATTTTACTCCTTAAGAGGACCTCAATGGTATTTTATGTAAATGGTCACAGCTTCCCCTAGATAAGAATAAAAGTTAATTACTTCCTAATACAAGGTCAGAATGGCATTAAACTTGGCTTGTGTCATCACGTGATTGCACCAAACACATTGATGTGGTTGTTGGTTCAAACCCCTTTTGGCTCTCTGGCTCTAGATAACACACACAATGACTGATCAATGCCAAAATATCAGAAAGCCATCTTTGTCAACCAAAGCTGACCTCAATGGGGTTTTTCTGTAGTTGGTCACAGCCCCCCTAGATAACTTTAACCTTCATTAACTTCAAAAAAACATGGTCAGAATAGCATTAAACTTGGACTGTGTCATCACACATACAGTGTGGTAAAGATACAGTATCCCCTAGTGGTGAGATGTATAATTTAATGGTGGGCTCAAAGGAGATGCTGAGTCAGGGTAAGGTGCAGACGAGGAGACCATTCACGATTTCTGGTGTCGGGGTGGTCGGCGTTTCTGTTACGCGGACATGCCCGGGTGCCCCAGGCTGCTGGGCAGGCCGGAGCGGCACGGAGCTGCGAAGGCCGAACTACGCTGCTTGCAGCTTTAATTCTGATTAATTTATTTTTACTCATTCATTGGATTATTTTTATTTTGCTTTACAATTAAGTCTTGAATAAATAAGATCAATTTATAGCTTGAGTGAACATTAATAGGATTTATTAACACTGGCTTTGCTGGGGGGGGGTTGCCATTGATCAAGAGTGAAGACGAGTCATACACAGTAAGTTACGTTTCACTATAATATCAAGCTGTTGGTAATCGAAGACGTAGCTGGAGGAATTTTTAGAGTTTATCTGATTCACAATTAGCATTGTTAGCTCATCGTTAGCTCAACATTACGTTCTAGCCTTCCTCGCCCCACATTAGAGTAAAACAAAAAGGTGCTGTGGCTTCTTAGGGGTACAAGAACTAACTTCTGGGTTGCTCCTTTTACTGGCTAACTTTCCTTCTACAACGCTACAGCTCTTTGCAGGCACTGCAGCATTTGCTGCTCAACCTTGAGGACTCAAATATGACTGGCTGTGGATCCAGGAAGTATGGAGGCGAGACAGATCTGACAAAATCTGTTTCAACGTAACTTTCCTTCAACATGGCTGAGACATTAGACTGTGATTATTTGACAGTAAAATTCTTACTTATTGTACCTTTAAATTACACAAGAAAGCAACGAGCATAGGTTTTGACACACTTCTTCATTTAGTCTTTGCTGTTTAACAAATAATAACATGGTGCATTGTGCTTGTGTATGGTGTGTGTTTTGTACTCTGGGTTACATTTGACTAAATGGTAAAAATTATATTATTTATTTATATCCTGATATGTAAAACTCTAAAACTGAAGGAGGGTTGGGTTGCTCTTTAACTGTGATTTCATTACAATACCACAGAACAAGCAGTTATTGTTAGGCCAGCATGGAGTCTGGATGTAATAAGTGGTGCCCTGTGGGTCTCATTGATGCTGATGCATGTAGTTTGGCTACAAACTTTCATTCGTGTTACTGTTTAAAGTCAGATCTTGTCAATAAAATCAAGAAAAGAAAAGATTTTCTAGCCCATCCGATGTCATTTATCCTTCCTGCTTTACAGTCTGTAAACTTTAGCAAGCAGGGGTTGTTTGCGGAGCAGTGCCACCTTCGCATGTTTCTGTGCTGTCGACACTTTCTAAAGATAACACCCCCACTTCAGCGCACACCTCTGCACCCTCCAGCCAGAATCCATAAGTCCGCTCTCACAGAAACAACTAAAACTAACCCTCAAACAAGCGTTTTTCATTATTATGGGATAAAGAGAAAATGGCAAGCTTCAGACCGCACCTTGTTAAGCAAAATCTAACACTAAAAATGTCGTTTATCTGACCTGCATAAAAAAAACAGCCAGATTCCCCGGTGGGCATCAGTCGAGTCCTCATTGGCCAGACTTGAATCATTAAAGCACCTTAAAACACTAGCTGACTGGGCCAATATGTCCTCCTTTTCATCTAGGACAGAAAAACTCATTAAATCACAAACACCGTCACACCCTCACACACAGTTACATGCATCAAAGAACTTCTTTAATCCCAAACTGCAAAGCCTGCATGTAATTTGATCTTTCTACAGCAGTGGTAAGAAATACCCAGGAGAGGTCTAGTTTCCATACTCATGCTGGATTTTTTTTTCTTTCTCACACTTGTGGCCTTGAAATATGATAAGCGAACAAATAAAGGAGGCTCAGCATTTTCCTAATGTGTGACTGACTCAACAAAAATCTAAAGGAAACCAGAAAACTTAAAAATATGATGAAAATATGAGCAGAATTAATGTTTCCCTTTATTTGAATCAGAAAATGAGTCTCTTTAAGCAGGACAAACAATCTGGATCCCTGGATGTGACAGGTTTTTGATTTAGTGGAAAGTCTTCTGGCCACTACCTGGGGGATTTGCAGGTGAAGACCCGGTGGGATTAAAGGAAGTCAAATGAGTTGACAGCAGAGGAGGTTTGTGTCCATCAGATCTCTGAAGATCACGCCCACTCGTTTAAGCTGTACAGAAGGTCAGTTTAATACACGCTGCTGTTTCAGTGTAGAGCTCCAGTAAACGTGATTCCTGCAGAGCATCTGTTCCACGCTGCAGGAAATCTGGATTGTAATAAACAAACCTACTGCTGTCACCATGTTTATACACCAGTCGAATGTCTTTTCAAAGAAAACACGTTGCATGTGTTAATGATGAAGCAGTTCTTTCTCTTCTCTTGCCTTTAATTAAAATGTTTTTTTTTTAGATTACTGAATGAAAACAAGTAAATATAGCCTCATACTGGTTTGCTTTAAAGCCAGGGGAAATCCGTGACTGCATTTCTGAGTGTGAAAGTCAGTTTACACCACATCACAACGGCAAGGACGAACATCAGAAATCATCAAATTATCCAATATTTCACCGTCATTTGTTATCTTATGATTTACATTTACATTTGAGGTGAGTTTATAACAGGAAAAATTCGGAATGTACTGCTTCTAAGACTAATGATGCAACCTGACACACTAAATATTTGAATAAAGAAAGAGAATGACGGGAATATAGAATAATCCAGATAATTTTTTTCATCCTGGGCACGTTTTCTCTCAGGAAAACCCACTATGTTCTCATACAATCAAAGGCCGCGCTTCCCCTGATCCAGTTTTAGCACGGCTATTGATGGCATGAAGAATGTCGACTGTGCAGGTGGGTCATGGAGGAAATGAGGCAAAGGCATTGGAGTGAAAATTTATGTGAGACGTCCTATAGCTTGTGCAATTGTAGCCGGGTATCCCACAAAATGAAGGTATTTTTCTACAAAATGAAGATAAACAACTTTTTAAAATTTTGACTAAAGTGGAGATTTGCAAATTCTCCATTGTCAGCATTTGCTTGTGGATGTAAATGACTGGGATTCTAAGTTTTGCAACGTCCGCTAACATCACTCCCTTGTTTTTACAACCTCAATTTCTGATCTATGCAGATCACCACAGGCAAATGGTGACATTATGGACAGTTATTGTCCATCATCTAGTTATTCTGACACCTACAGGCTTGGCATGCCTCTGTGCTTCACAGTGCCCTGGATTTATGCAGAAAACAAGGTGGACCCAAGTTTTTTCCTGGGAGGGATTAAATCTGTGAGCCGGTGATGTTGCTGAGTCTACGCCGAGCTAACGTTACAGCACTGGTACATGTGGTTCAACACTGGCAGGCAAAAAGCTCCAGAGTTATTCAATGAACAGAAGCAAGCAAACAGGAGTGACCCAGAAGTTTTTTTCTTTTTTAAGTTCTTCTAAAAACCCATGGCATCTTTTTCTTTTACTCTGATATCAGGAGAAGCACGCTAGATGCTAACGTTGAGCTAACATAAAGCTAACAATGCTTAAGTTGACTTAAAAGCAAATAGTTGACTCTAAAAACTTCACAAGCTACTTTTTCAATTATGAACCAATCAATATTACTGTGAAATGTATGTGTGAAGTGAATAATGGGACAATCATGGCATTGCTTCCTTTAATGAGTCGTTGAACTATAACAGCATGCCAACAGCAAGACGGCAAACAACAACAATCCCTCTAATTCTGGAGAAATTTTACCATAATAAGTGTAGTAAGTACTCCCTACCGTAAAACATGTAAGAGTGCTAACACCAGATATAACAATGTTTTTTGACTTGTCATTGCTTATCACCTAGAATCCTTTGGCACTGATATTTTGGCAACAACCATAAAACTCAAAGAAAGGCAGTGAGAAAGTGACAGTTTGCTTAAAAAATAGACTGGAGGGACTAAATTTGATCACAAGATGTCATTCATACATACAGTATTGCATCTTTAAATCAAATTATTGATCAGTCATTCTAAAAATATTTCCAATAAACTGAAATATCTGACCTATCTAAGTTCCCTTCCTGAGTGAACCAAGTAGTCCTGCACATCTGACCACCTATTTATTTTTAGGATTTAAGTTAGCATGTTGGCTATGGTAAATGTTCACCTTCTGTCATGCTAGAGTTTTGAACTATGATGCTGAGAAGTGGTGGAGTCTTTTGGTCAGATGTTAAAAGTACCAGATGTGAAATCACACCATCGACACATAAAAAACCTATTTAAATAAATAAGAGCCATTTTTATGTTGGTTTAGGTTGACTACAGATGCTAATTAGTTAAACATTCACTAATAATCCTAAAGTTATTGCTGTCATAAGGATGTAGACTTAACTAGAGGGATTGTTTTATATTGTAATTTCCATGTTTTGAATTAAAAGTGCGATAAATAAAAATCTTTTGAAACATTCTACAAAACAATTAGTTAACTTTTAGCAAATATATAAAACAACATGTAGACATATAATACATGTAACAGATAATTGGGTTGCGATGACTGCCAGACTGGTCTGTTAAGAAAATATATATTAGCTGAAATTGTGTCAAACAGGAAAGAATGATGAGAAATCCCCTTTATGATTACACGTCTTGTCATTTTCTTCTTGATTCCATCTGTTTTTACTCTCTTTTCTAATTCCTAACATAGCTCCAGGAATTTTTTTTGGTAACACCTCTCTGCTTCTAAACTACAGATTGGCTCGCAGCAAGGTGCAAGCAGAGCTAAACTGTGACATCACATTCACACCTGAATTATTTCTCGGATTTTAACTAATAAAAAAATCACAGTGTTGTATTTAGAAACACAGCAGTCACATGTGTACCACACATGAACAGCTGACAGCGCTCAGGCTGTGACATATACTGTAATGCATTCCCAAGAATTTGTTGTTTCTGATGATTTAAATGTCTGTATTTCATGTCAAGACAAACTGTACTCACCAATGCAGGCGTGCACACGCACAGTCAGCTGGGTCCGTAAAATAACGCTGTGCTTCTTCCCTCTGGACCTGAGAGGCAAGAAAAATGAATAATTATGCATTAAAAGAGTTTCTATTTGGGAAATGTGGAAACCAAAACTGATTTTCCTTGTTCAGTTTCAAAAAATGAAATAGTTATTGCGATGAAATTTCTCTAGTTTGAAACTTTCCCGGCGTTTTAAATTGAAGGCATTTAGAAGGATAACGATGGAGAACAGCACCCCTATGACGATACACATCTCAACCTCTATGGATAGGGACAGCAGAGCTGCAGACACAACACACACTCAAACAAAAACACATCCACATGCAATTATCTCACTGTGCACACATCCAAACACCACATTCCAAGCATAAAAATATCCAAGTATGAAAGCATTTTAGGAGCAAAAACTCTTATTTGTCAATCTTAAGGAGCTAAGTAGCGACTTCAATCCCTGACAAGCTGATAGCATCAGACCAAACAGGAAAATCACTCATCTGATAGCACACGCTGCCCATAACTAGCACAGAGGGAAACCATGCAGGGGAGAGCAGCTGGCTTCTTATCCTCGTATTATGTCCTTATCATCTTTGCTGGCAAACAGAGCAAAATGTTAACACAATCTGTCAAAACGCTGATGGAACAAATCCATTTGTCTTCTGATAATTTGTTGTGTGAGAATGAGAGCCAAGGCAATGAGTCAGAGCATATTTGGTGAGAGAACTGATTGAGAAAAGTGGTAAAAAATGAACAAATGAGGATTTGGAGTTACAGACGTTGTTTTTGCTAATATACAGGTAGGTAAAAGTGGACTAAAGAGAGGTTTTTCTGACTCTGTGGACACTGAGCTTTCACTGGTGTCACTAAAGGACTTTGTTTACTGTCAGCTGTGGTGAGCTGTGTCCCACAGCTGGAGTCACAACACATTTTTCATGTGTGGGAAACATTCTCAGATACATTTACACAAATGAGTTATTGTACATAAAGCGCTGGAGATGCTCGGTGAGAGGATTGTTTTAGTTTTCAGGAGGAAATTACAAAAAGTGTGTGGTGGTGCTATGGATGTATCATAGTGTTGTTTGATTTTGTATGGAAAAAGTTTATTTTGATTAAATAGATTTTTGCCCTGGCTGTGGAAGACTAGGCCAGCTTTATACTCTAGGGGGGCTTCTGGAGGGTGTGTGGGAGTTCACCCAACCAATCTATATGTGTTTTGTGGATTTGTATAAGCCTTATACAAATCCACAAAACACATATAGATTATACTATAAGGCATTCAACCGCCATCCTCAAGGGGGGGCCTGTGGGGGGTACTCTGGGAGTATGAGGTACCCTTGAATTCGGCTGTTACGTCCCTGTATGACCAGTGTTAGAGCTTGGTCCGCATTGCCAGCAGTAAGTCGGGTTCGTTCCCAGTGAGAGTTGGACTCCGCTAAGGCTGCTCTTTGTCACCGATTCTGTTCATAACTTTTATGGACAGGATTTCTAGGTGCAACCAAGGTGTTGAGGGCATCTGTTTTGGTGGCCTAATGATTGAGTCTCTAATTTTTGCAGATGATGTGTTCCTGTTGCCTTCATCAGACAGTGATTTCCAGCTTCGTTGGAGTTGTTCACAGCCAAGTGTGAAGCAGCTGTGATGAGAATCAGATCCTCTAAATCCGAGACCATGGTCTTGAATCGGATAAAGGTACGATACCTTCTCCAGTCAAGCGGTGAGGTCCTGCCTCAAGAGGAAGAGTTTAAGTATCTCGAGGTCTTGTTCACGAGTGAGGGAAAGATGGATTGGGAAAGCGATAGGTGGATTGGTGCTGCGTCTGCAGTGATGCAGGTGTTGTACCGGTCTGTTGTGATGAAAAGAGAGCTGAGCCGGAAGGCAAAGCTCTTGATCTACCAGTTGATCTACGTTCCAACCCTCACATATGGTCACAAGCTTTGGGTAGTGACCAAAGGAATGAGATTGTGGATACAAGTGGCCAAAAGGAGTTTTCTCCGCAGGGTGGCTGGGCTCTCCCTTAGCGATAAGGTGAGAAGCTTGTTCATCCTGGAGGGGCTCGGAGTAGACCTGCTGCTCCTCCACATTGCAAGGAGCCATTTGAGGTGTCTCGGGCATCTGGTTAGACATATACCGAGGTAAGAGTGAGAATAAATCTAAAGATCAAACCGTCCAGTTTCTCAGCAGCTAACTTCCAATCGTATGTGGTCCACAAAGGACCCAGACCCATTTCCATTGAGTTGTCTTTAGAAGGAAGCAGCCTCTGATTTTGGACAGTAACAGTTAGCTAGATCGTTTTTTTATGTGGCAACCAGGTAAGCATGTAGCTTACTGAGATTCTTTCAGGAACATTTTTGCCATAGTATTTGAAATGTTCTTCATATACCGTAGGATACCAAAAATTTTAAATGTTTTGTCAAAAAAAAAAGAATTATTTCAATCACTTCTGAAGCGTACAATCCTAGATACGCCACATCCAATCAAGCACTGGTACCCCTTCTAAGTGATTGGGTCATAACCCATCCATCAAACTGCTCCTCTGAACGTCTCCCACCCTGCTGCACACAACGCTCATTCTCTGTGGAGCAGCCAAACAGAAAGCTAGCTTAGCCACCTAGTGTCCTGGAGGGAATGTCCTGTTCTGTTTGCGATTCTGATTTAAGTAGTTGTTTTAGAGTCTTCTTCTGATCTTATTGAGAAACGTTTAGGGGACAGAGTTGTTGTCTAGGAACATAGCTAAGTCCCAACGCTGTTGTGCGTGCGTGCCCGTGAGCATGCATAAAGGCGAGTTCAGTATTTTTCTGCAAGTTTTCTTGTTTGAGGAATTTCTCCATTTTGTCAGTGGCACTGAACTCTTGTCATTTAAGATAAACTAAGAAAGCTAAAACTGCCTTTTTTTCACCATAAAAACAACACACACTATATGCTAGCATAACGAGGTGGGGTGGGGTTTGGGGACATGAAGGAAGGAGGTTCGATAGCGCTAGCTTTAACAAATAGCCTATGATATAAAGCTTATTTAAACTGCTTAAAGGGATTTCACAGGAAGCTGCGCTGGAGACCAAGCTTGCTAATGCCTGCAGCTTGTTTTAGAGCTTATTTTACCAGAGAATGCCCTGAGCACAATAACTCCTCAGAAACCTGCATTCTCACTGCTCTTTAGCTGCATTTGTTCACATTACTTAGTCTAAATAACTTACATTTAAAATAATTATGTGTATCTAACTGTGATCATGCATAATCAGTGTCACAAACACAACTGTAGTTTCATTGTACCGACACAGCATTTCTAACTATTTTTTTCTTTTAGGGAATCCTGAACTCCGGTGACCTCACAGACAAACTCAACAGAGACAGAAAGTATTATAAACACTTTTATTTTAAGTATTTTATTTCTACTCTCAAACTAAATAGTTGTGACATTGTACTATTTGAACTAGTGTATCACTAAAAACCTGAAAGAAGAGCTGTTCCTGTGGAAAGGAAGGGCACATCTGACCTGATTTCCAGAGCGCTTCATACTTTCCACAAACTTGCGCTTCCAAGAAATCCACATCCAGCAGTTTGTGAACCTCCTCATTTTATAAGAACGAGGGAACTCAGAAAGGTCGAGCCAATGAAAGGTGTCCAATCCCTTTATCTCATTATGTGCTTTTGATTTGATAAGAAGTGTAGGAGTCTGGTTATTATGAGGGTTTAAATGTAAAGTGAGCCTCACCCCGTGTCATCCGGCTGAAATCCCTCCAGCTCATCTCTTTGCTCCGCCAGAGAGGACTCCAGATCCAGATAGGTCCCATTGTGGGAGAGCTGAAGCGCACAATCATCAAGCTGAAAAACAAAAGAAAACATTATTTAGACTGTATTCAAACTTTACTGAAGGAAATGTTCAGTCACACCTATTAAACCATACTTTACACAAACATTTAGAAATGAAACTGCTTGTAAAACTTCTTCGATGATTTATGCGCATGAGTAAAACACTCACAGGAAGGGGCTTGCTCCTTTAAAGCGTGCTTACAATGTCTGCTCATGTTTCACACCCTTCTTAAAAACAATTTGAGCCTTTAAAATAAAACCAGTTTATAGGCAAGGCGTTTTCACATGCATGTGTACAGTGGTCTGTACAGGAGCAAGAGCCGTTTGCAGTGGCTGCCTGCTTTTGGCATTACAGAGCTGTTAAGGGAATTAAGTAGTAATAAAGCTGCAGGACATGAAACCAAAACCAGAGTGGAACATCAAATGAGCGACAGATTTTAGTGCATTGAAATACCAGCTGTGAAAAATATGACACTGAAATATTGCTTAGGTTGAGAACAGTGGCGGATTTAGCAATTTAGGGGCCCAAGGCAAACACAGACATGGGGCCCCTTACACTAAATTTTCAACAGTCTTACCTTTAACTGGATTTGCGAAACTCTCCCCTCTTCTGACAAGAGTTATTTTCCCTTTTTATTTGTCCTCCTCTTTTATCCTGTATTTCCCTCCTTTTGAGCGCCTTCAATATTTGCTCTGCTTTCTTTTTCCTGCCAGTGCACCTGGCAAACAACCATTTGGTGCATTACCGCCACCAGCTGGAGTGGAGTGGAATGACTACCAATCACTTCCTGTTTTTGCATTGCTATCTTAATAACCCTCTTATGACCATAATTATAATCATAACAGGGCCGCCAGGTATTTTGTTAACATTATAATAAAAAGTGCAAAGTGTGTGTAACTCTTCTTTTTTCAGAACAACCTCAGCTTTTAGTGTATGGTTTGTATTTATAATTTATTCCGATTAAAGCCTTTAAAAAAAATCAGCTTAAAAGTGAAAAAAGCAAAAAGGGGATTTGATTTTTTTCCCCTTTATTAACTGAACAGGAACTTTAAAATTACTGGGCAAACAATTTGGAATGAACAATTTAAACTTTGAACTGAAATGCATCTATTCTTAAAAAAGTTTGAAACTTGGTATCTTTTTTAGCAGTTTTTAAGACCATTTATTTTTGTAAACTTTCAGACGTTTTTATTTGATGTGGTAGACCTTGAAGCAGTTTCTCTCCAGTTGCAGGCAGAGTCCTGCACACCTCACACTGCCATGGGGTGCTTCTCTGGCACACCGTGCACTTCTATACCAAAAACTATTGTTTTAGCAAAAATAATTATTTATTGTAAAAAGATAAATAATGCTGGAATGAAGCTGAATCTTACAATAAGCAAATAGCTGAGGGTTGTTCAAATAAAAAAATTAAAAACAAAGACAGAACAAACGTTCATATCCTGGTTCACTGGAGATCTGTCCTTCTTCGTGGTCACTGTCTTCAGATATAAGCCTTCTGGGACACCTAATAGATCGTGTTGATGTTCTTTGAGGCATTTCCATAATTTCATGCTGGTTTTTATGCTGATTAGCTTCCCCGTTCCGTTATCCGCTTTCACTGCAGCGCTGCGCTCCGTTTCAATCAGGCTGTACAGCAGGATTTCCCCTCGTAGCGATATTTTCTCTAACTCTGATTGCTTCATGCTATAGATCGTTGGAAAGCTGCCTTTATGTACTTTTATTAACCGTTGGAATTTTTTGAATTTGATCAGCCATTCAAAAGTTATAAAACGGAGCATTTTGGATGACAAACTCGGCACGTCTGAATCTGTGTTGTGATTCGTTGCGCTCAAGACAGGGAATCCCGGTGGCTACCGTAATGTATTGTAGCACGAAAAGCCCCATGTTTAATCTTTTCAGCACTTTTGGAATTTTATTATCTTGAACGGTTCAGGAATTATGGTCATGAGAAGCATGTCCAATCCGTCTGCAGCGACAGGTTGGTAATAAGAATATTGTGGCATTAACAGAGGGGTGCCGGCGGTCAGGGCTAGGGGGCCCCCCAACACAAGGGGGCCCCAGGCGGCTGCCGACCTATGCCTAATGGTAAAACCGCCTCTGGTTGAGAAGAAAAGTGAAGCTTCAGCATATCTAGGTGTCAGTGTTTGTGCACGGGGCTTTAGGTCATCTGTATGTTTTATACATTTTTATTTCTCAACAGCAGACCTTGGCATCTGTGATTGCACAATCTTTGGAGCCCATACCCTTGTGCC
Organism: Nothobranchius furzeri; assembly: GCF_043380555.1. Classification (NCBI taxonomy): domain Eukaryota; kingdom Metazoa; phylum Chordata; class Actinopteri; order Cyprinodontiformes; family Nothobranchiidae; genus Nothobranchius; species Nothobranchius furzeri. The sequence continues at coordinate 22,922,681 of NC_091751.1, read as the reverse complement.
GAGTGCAACAGAAAACCAGGTGCACAGCAATAAATCTGCTCTTAGCTTGCATTGATACTTTTGAGTGAAGTCTCAAGTCAAAAGCAGGTGTAAGCAGTCGGATAAAAGTCATAAAAAGTAACTTACATCATTGTGTTGCAGCAATCAGCTGTGAGTTCTGCAGCTTCTGGTATGAGTGGGTAAATAAGATCAGAAGAGTCATGCACTGGCATTTAGCAGCTAAGTGGCATTATCTGTGTGGAAAATGCTGCCAAGTTGCCCTCCTTGGCCAATGCAATCAAATTCAAGTGGGTCAACATCACTTTTTCACTGGGACAGACCACAGATCACAAGGCCTGCAACTGGTTCCTGTCTGTCCCTCCCATTAGGTCAGAAACAGAGACGGACTGGCCGATGAACTCACAGCATAAATATATCCTGGCTATATTTACTCTGCTCTGAGGCAGCATGGACATGAGGACCTCAACAGTGGGCGTGTAGGTGGGGACCTCGAGTCGAACTTAGAAATGTCTCATCCAACTTGAATTGTGTTTCTGTGTAAACATTATAAACAATGACCAGCTTCCTGCAGGAGAAATGATCTTGAATGGCCTCTGTTTAGAGAAATTTAGATATCTGACAGGACTAATAAGCTAACAGTTAATCTGAAGATAACCAAGACCAAAGTGGTGCTTTTTAGGGATGTAAGAAAATATCAATACACTGTAGTATCAAGATATTTCATGTTATGATACTGAACTGACGTTTAAAAGCAATGTATCGATTTTTATTGAGAATTTACATGTAAATATTTACTGTATTTATTGTATGTGGTGCAGTTTAACCTTCGACAGCTAGATGGCAGCAGTCTTTACTGCCTTCCCTCTGACGGAACAAGACCTCACGATACCAAAGGGAGTGTCTGAAGTGTCTGGCCTGAGTATTCTAATTAAATTCCATTTAAAAATTTTAATATTTTGGTTCACCTCCCCTGTAATATGATAACGTATATATTGTATCGCCACACTGTTTTCAATACACAACCCTAGAGATACTAGGTAGTTTGGCTTGCTTTTAGCACCCCCTAGTGTCCGTTTAGTAGAAGCAAAAGTGAAACCTATCTCCTCGCTGTGCTTTTGAACACCTTAATCGAACAGCTGAAATGTCTCCTCAGCCTTCATTAGTCTCTACATGAGTGGTTCATCTCTAAATAAAACAAATCACATGTGTTCATGATCTAAATCATGTGCCTTTGGTCACATTGTTTTCAATATTTCTATGGGCACCATCTTTTTTGTCCAAGTCTGTTCCATGAGTACATTTATATTTATTAATTCCACTGAAGCATGGTTGAAAAGCAATGTCTGACTTTCACTGGTTAAATTCATAGAATTTTGATTTATTATGACTTTTGTCAGATTCAGTGTGACCATTGTGGGGGTTTCCTTCATCGACCGAAAGGTACCAACAATTTTGTCTACGTCTGTATTAAGAGTCTCATCGCCCCTCTAAGGTCTATTGAATCCTCTGGTTGTTTTAGTGGCTGCACCCGTTGCATACAGAATTATGATTTCAAAACAGACAAATTAATTTGGATTAATTGCATTTAGCTGAGAAAATCAAAGTTGTATTTTAAATAATAAATATCTACAGTTTACAACCTAGGAAGCTTCAATCCATTCACTATTTTGATTCATTCCCAGAAGCTGGACTCATATCCGTACACAACAACCATGATGGATTTGGGTTCTCCTCCAGTTTGTCCTGATCTGTTCACAAAAACATGAATCCATCAGCACCAAATGGCTAATCCATTTAGCCAAACACATAAAGCCAAATGCATCGATGTTTTGGTCAATTAAAACCCAGTTATTTCTGTTTATTTCTCAAGCATGACATGAAATCAACTCAAACAATGAACAGGTGAAGATTGTTGCTTAACAACAGATAACAGTTCTTTAGTTTTGCTTTGAAACAACTTCAAATGTCTCCAGCGTGTGCAACCAGCTGCACAAGTTATTTTTAACTTACTGCCAACTGGAATGACTGGGGCTTAACCCTATTTGAGTGGAATTGTCTAAAACGGTGCAGAATTTTTTTTTCTGCTTTTTCACAAGATCCACTGTAGTATGTAGCATCCCATCAGGTATTAGGTCACCAATGACTGATTGTTTCCATGCAGCTGTGCTAACTTGAGTGAACGACCAGTGACTGATAGAAGGCCATCCACCCAGTGTGTTTATTACTAAATGTTCGTCCTGTTTCCCATTCCCTCTCTAGCTGACCCACCTCTCGTTCAGCTGCCAAACTACAAATAAAGCTGGTGGAACTGACCAATCCATCAAACAGGAAAAAGCCACCAGAGGTCATGTCCTTCAGGGAATCTACCTGCTGTAAAACACAAGACTGTGGCCATTGTTGTTCACACTTTTCATGTGTGTGAGATTTGTTAATCACACACAAAGCCAAAGGGAGTGGAGACGGTGGGTGGGGTGTTAATCGTGCCCTGTCCCACTGCCCTAGTTTTTTATTCATGTAGGAATAAGACAAAAGCATTCTTGAGCTCCGTCTGCAAGCGTTTTTAACACTTTTAAGATTTCCTCTCACAAGTTTGGTCCTTTAGGTTACCCTTTCCGGACTGGGAGTGGGAGTGTCACCACCTGTCCTTTATACCACTTGCAACAAGGTGTTGGCAGCGTTCCATAAAAGCAGTTTCTTTTTCCTAAAACACTCGCTTCAGGAGGAACGTGGAGGTTTAAACCAGAACACACTTCCAGTTGCTTGTAGAATATCGGAAGCAGATCAAAAAACGGTCCTCGGAGCTCCGGGATTTGGTCAGGGAAACACTTAGCGGTGTTTTTTACACCCACTTAATCAAACTCTCACAGAAGAGGAAAGCGAAAAAAGAGGGGGTTGGGATGTAATTACTTCCATGTTAAAATAACACCCAGCCTGCCGGCGATCAGGGTGAGTCGACAGTTATAGATGCCCTTACGTAATTTAGACGGCGAGCACGAGTCCACGGTTGCAGAGGGTCGGTTTCTTTATAAAGTGGGGGAGGGGGGGGGGGGGGGGGTCCATGTGGTGATTAAATCCCTCTGTGATGCTTTAACAGGAACTCTTTGGTAATCAAATAAAAGCTCAGCTCTGAAGTTTGTGGTTTATTGTCATTTTTAGAATGATGGGAGTTTTTAATACAAATTAATAGCTGCTTCAATGATGTTAAAACCCTCGCATGGCGCTCGATGTAAGAGTTAATCGTTACAAGGTGAATTTTCATTAATTGCAATATTTTTCACCTTTTGACAGTTTAGGTTTAGACAGAGGCTGAGGTGTGTGCTCACTATCACACATTTAGACTGATTTGTGAACAATGTTTGAGAGAAATGGTAATATTGTGTATCTGGAATTAATTTTAGATCTTTAAGTCCATCTCATGAAAAATCGGAGCAGAAACAAAGGTGTTGTGTTTATATTTTTGTTGAGTGTAGATATCATCAATATCACATGATTTACAGAACACATGTGACCAACTAACATTTCACATTCTACCACCAGATGTTTGGATCAAAATGTGAACCAATCAGGTCTTAGATCAGGTGAGGGCCTGGCGTTCCCTGTCATGCCCTAGGGTTTGCAGCCGGTGGAGAGCAACTGCAGCGCCTTGCTCCAAAATCTGCGGCCACCTTGATCTCACGAGGTTATCGTTGCCTACGTATGCATGACGTCAGAGCAAGTCAGCGTCAAGTCGGACACAAATCTAACCGGCATGCACTGCTCGCCGATCACCGCTGGTCTAATCTGCGCAGAACTGGCTCGTCTCGAACACGGCCCCAGACACAGTGCATTTTTCAAACAGGAAATGGGAGTGGAGTTAGACTCTGGTAGGGAGTGACTCGTTCTTTAATCTGAATTTTTTTAATTGTTTTCTCTTGATACCGTTCTGTCAGATAAATTAGAATCAGCAGGTCAGAGCTACACAAGAATCAGAAATCAGTATCAGCCCCCGCAAATCTAGAATTTGTGCATCTTAATGAAACACTTGATCTAATTTTAATACCAAATTAAAACAGGCTAAATAGAATTAATGTTTTGACATTTTTTGTTAAAATCTTTTATTTGGGTTAAAAATTAACTAATGTGAACATTTTGATATTAAGTCCAAATGAAGGCTTTTGACTGGTGAAGGGGTAATTAGAGAATAAAGCTCTTTTTGATGCTGAACGTGAAATGAAACAAAATCTATCAGCAGGTTTTCAATAAATGTGGATAGAAAATAATAACAAGAAGTGTGTGTGTGTGTGGGGGGGGGGGGGGGGGGCTGTTTAGCCATGCTTCACCTTGAGCCTCAAAATAACTAGAACTGCCTCTGAGTTTAGCAAAGAAAACTGTGAGAATCTAAGTGAAGCGTCTTTGTCGGGCAGCCTTTTGGACAAAATGACACATCCCGTGAAGTCCGATTTAGATCTGGCAGCCCATCCTATGTGTTTGTGTGTGCACGTGGTCAGAGAGGTGGAAGACGAGGTAGAGGAAGAGGTCAGGAAAACCACGGCACCCAAAGTGAGGAGAACAAAGCTTTGCAAGGATCCAGGCCATGGCCACAGGAATTCTGGGACAAGTGACCTATACTTTAGCTGCAGCCCAGCAGGCCTTGCACAGAGATCTCGCATCGCAGCATAATAACACCGCAGGCTTTTCTGAGAGAAAATCGTAGGAAGCTGAAGCATCACGAGAGAACGGCCGCTTCAGCTGACTGAAACTTCCCTCATGGCGCTAAAATCCTGTTGTTTCGTCACTTTCCAAGCAAAACGTAAGAATCATCGAGGTTCAGAAGTGGACAACGACGGGCGCATTCACAACCGTTCCATTCCATCCCTATAATCTACGCTCAAGTCTTCCTCTTGATGGGGAAAAAATTGCAATACAGACTGTACCATCTGTCCATGTATAGGTTGTAATCATGAGCTTTTCTCTCGCCGTGGGCCACTTTTCATTTGTTTTGTGGCTTTTAAGGAGTTGGGCAGCAGAAAGAGCTGCAGGGTTTGGAAAAACTGCTGACTGGGCCCTGTGGCAACACCAAATCTCCCAGTGTCTCATTTTTACTCAAGTTCAATCCCTTAAGCATCTGTATACAACTAATATGTAAAAATAAAGTCAGATCGTTTGTGACTGAGCTGGTGTGCTTGGGAATCAGGGAGGCTTTAGCCCTTTTTAGAAGACACACCGTGCCGGCAAATCAGCGTAAAACTGGTGTGTCCTATGAAAGCGGCATGGCGTTGTGGGAATTTTGCATCATTTGTGCTGCCACGCTTGGTAGTAATATTACCACAGTGCCAGACTTGTGAATACATAATTACGCCCTGGCACAACAGAGGGCGGTGTTATGATCACATGGGGAGTTACTGCCGACAACTATATATAAAATTTAAGAAATAACAGACGTAAGTTTATCTTTTTGAACAGAATCAGCTGAGATGATAAACTGGAGCGATGAAGAGCTCTAGGTGCTTCGCTCCATTAGAGCTGGAGATCAGATCAGCTGACAATTCACGAGGCTGTAAGTGACAGCCATCTTTAGGAGTGACTTGTTAAAAAAACTTAATGAGCATGGCTTCGATTGCAATAAAAGCAAGTTATGTCCAAGTTAAACAGAAGTCATCAGCGGCGCTGAGACCGCTCCCATACCCCTTTATACAGCCATCGTGTAATCTTTGTTAAAAGGACACAGCTGTGCATCATTACCGCCATGGTCTGACCACTTTTAAACGACCTAAGGCTCCCTGATGCTGCATCAGTGTTGCGGTAAATTTGCGGCATTGTTTTCTAAGAGGCTGATTGATTCTTCTGATGCATACTTGTAGCCTAGAAATCTAGACGAACTGTAGCTGTACTAAAAGATTTTGTTCTGCAGTTTGGTCTAGCCATGCTCCTTAGAAGCCTCATTGACCCAAACAATTTTAGGTTGGGCCAATCACAGCGCTCTATGCTTTAAGTGAGTGGTGGGCTCAGCAAATCAACAAAGATTCCGTCAGCTCAGGAACAGCGATCGTTTGAAACGGCTTTGCATTGACTTTGGACGATTTAGACTTGAGCCTTTCTTTGACGTATGAGCAGATAGAGGCACTTAGGTTATTCATGCTGGTGAAGGTTCTCAGTTATCCAGGCCATGGTAATCCAAAGGGGTTCAAATGAAGGCAACTGGATTTCTTTGGTTTCTTGAAACTTGCAAGAAACCAAAGAAGTCAAATTAGGTTCTATATCTCCTAAAAGGATGTATTTGCCTCGTCTTCTTCTTCAATGGCATGTGGTGGACTGCCCCACTGACTTTTTTCTGTAGCAAGGAATATGTCATGTTCTCCATTGCTCTGATTGGTCCTAGTGCTGTCCAAGCATGTAGAGACAGTTTGAAAGACAATCACAGATTCCGCCCCATGACCGAGCTCTGTCTATGGGCCGTGGGCCAGACTATGTTTCTTCATAGAATGACTTGCTAGGCTGACATTTGCACATTTTCTGGGATTTATGTTTCTGATTGCCTGAGTGGTGTGTGACTCTCCCTTGTACATGAGTGAGGCTGGAGATGTCTGGTTGCACTGAGCCACCTGTTACGCAGAGACCAAAATGAAAAACTGAGAATTCCCAAAAGTAATAAATATAAAAGTAGTAAATATGATGGGATGGTGTTAAATATAAAACAACTGAAGCTGATGTTTGATGTTGCTGCTGAGAGGCATCACCATCATTTGCAGCCTTAAGTAATTCCAGGCTGGAGTCACTTGTGTCTGAAATAGCCTCTGAATGGCGGTGATGGGAATTTGTTAGAGGACTGAAGAGGAAAAACAAACTAAACACCTTATGTTTTTTTGTTTCCATAAGGAAAGTGAATTCGAGAGCAGGGACAATCCTACCTTGTGTGGGGCTTTGAGGAGCCGGTGGACGCCTGCTAACTGGTTGATGAGGGGGATATCCTCTCTGAAAGTGTACACCGGGGGTCTCGTCGGTTCTGGAAAGTTGGTGCTGTTGAACGGATCGGTGTCGTCTAAGAACTGAACCCTGCAGACGAACGTGGCCATGGTGCATCCATGCAAAAGTGGCTCCTCTGAACCAGCCCGGTCCAGCGGGTGAGAGTCAGCTGGTAGCGACAACAAATCCCAGGCTGGAAGGAGAGGGGTGATGGCTCTGAGAGCGATCCTTGCTGCGGGATTTTATTTTAGGAAGCCGCTGGGTTATTCTCGGAGAGGCAGGTGGTCGGTGATAAAGAAGAGAGCTGAGAGTGAAGGATCAGCGCAGCTTGGGACAGCCGGTCTGCTGTCTGTCTGAGCCGAAATCCTCCCCCTTCCTCCCCCTCTATATCCCCCCCGTCATATGTGCCTTCCCATATGAAATGAGCGGCTCTAATCCCTCGTATTGTGACAAACACAAACATTTAATCAACAAAGAAAACGCAAAATTACAATAGTCTCAAAATCAGATAAAATGGGTCAAATTTGTTTTCTGTCTGAAACGAACTAACTGCTGTTTTACAGTTTAAAAAAGTTTTAAATAATTTAGTGCTGATTAATCCTTATAACTATTTTAAACAACAGGCATTATAAAATAATCACTTGTTGAAAAGCGATTGTTGGTGAAGCCCAATCTTGATAAATAGCGACATCTCATGGTTGGAAATAGGAAACGCACGTGAAAGGTCATTTATAAACTATGGAAAATAATTTTACAGATAAAGAATCCCAAAACAGTCTAATGTCTCAGTCATGTTGGAAGAGTTACACCGGAACAGATTTATTTTTCAGCCAGCTGAGGGTGTGTCAATTTTCCTCCTTTTAAAAGGCCGAAGAGGGACAATCACTGTTTAAAGCTGTGAGTCTGTGAGGTTGCTGAGTCTACTCCAACTAGAGCAGCAGTGCCGGTATTTGTAATCCAACACTGGCAGGCAAAAAGCTCCTGGGTTGTTTAAAGAACTGAAGCCGATGAAGTAGAGCGACCCTGGAGTTATTTCTTGGACCTTGTTTTATTCTAATGGTGCAATCACATCTGGACAAAAGACGTGCAGAGAAGTTGCGGCGTCCTCCTTAAAATGTTTACTCCACGGCATCCAGACTGATATGATAAGGACTCTTGTATGCAGGAAGCCATCAGTGGTTGACTCTACCTGCCAATTAGAGGCTCCCTTTATAGGCAGGTGTGAATTTCAGCCAGCCAATCAGTCGGGGTGTGCTGGGTCGGCTCTACACCAAGCTGACCACTGGGAAGCAGGTCCGAAAAAACTGTCGGCTGAGCACAGAAAACACACAGATTACTCAGATATGAATGTGTCATAATTTCGGGTGAAGCAGTGTTGAGACTAATGTTAAGCTAACTATACTGTGTTGAATTAGAAGCAAATAGTCTGCTCTAAAAAAATCACTTAACTACTTTTTCAACAGGGCTTGTGTTCGTGGCGTCTTCACAGACGCGGCCGCCCCGTTGGAGGCGTGCGAGTCCTTACTTGTTGCTTGTTATTACTGTAAACAGCACATTTAGTCTCGTTCTTGCAGCTTAAATTAATCTAGTATTCAGGTGATTGGTTATATCACACAAGTCTATCAATACTGTGTTGTGGGGTGACACACGTGATCACCCGGGGAGTAAGAGTGGAAAACAGGCTAAATTTTCACTGTTTGCCTACGTAGAGGCAAAACCACGGAGACCAAGTATCTAGCATAAGAAAGTGTTGTTGGCTTGCTTGGATCGCAGCTGTAAGGCCTTACATACATTACTAGATCACAGAATGTCGCTCTAACTTATTTCTTACATATTGCACCTTTAAACAGATATAAAGTGCCAAAAAGATTCAGAGTGGCTATAAATACATACAGAAGATACATCACCTTCTGGACTATTTTCATTCTGGTAAGTTACAGATGGTGTACGTTTTTTATACATTGTTTCTTTCCTTCAGCCGCGACAGGCACACACACACACACACACACACACACACACACACACACACACACACACACACACACACACACACACACACACACACATATACCTGTAAGCTAATGTGGGCGCTGACACAGAACACAACTTCTCCTGCTACACTTATTCTGTGGGATGACAAATCTGATTGTTTGTCTAGAAAAACCAATAAATAAAATGTTTACATCTGCTCACACCACAAACAAGATAGTTGAAAATGTCCCTTATGCAGAACTGTGGCGGCAACAATATGTCATCGGTGCTCCAATCTTGGGTATTTCATATGGATAAAAATAATTTAGGATGCTGATTTTGTCCACATAACGGTCCCCGGCGTCTTTATTTAGCATATTCCTTGTATATTCCACATCCTTGTTGGGATTTTATAATGTTGTTTAACACTTTCTTTCACCCAAGTCCGCTTCTTCTCTGCGACAGTACCGTTTGTTTCACGGTTTGCTCACACTCTTCAAGCTTTCAACTTGTCCGCGCACATCCCAGAATGCTATGCGTAATCACGTGTGATCACAAGCCCTATTAGCAACAACTCAACAACAACCTCAAATGTGCCCCAATCCTAGTGTTGTATTAATCAGAACTAAAAGCCCTAATATACCGTTACTCATCAGCATTTTAAAAGCATTGTTTCTTATGTTGCGTTATCTCCAACTTTGTCTTCTCCTTTAGCTCTAAACTATAATTCTATCTGTGTGTATTTTCATTTGTGTATTTATGTGTTTTCATGTCATGTCCTGATAATTGTAAAGTGCATTGAATTGCCTCTGTGTTTGAAATGTGCTCCATAAATAAAGCTGCCTTGCATTTAACACTGAAATGTGTGTGTGTGTGAAGTGAATTAACGAGTCGTGGTGTTTTACTTCCTTTAATGAGTCGTTCAGAACTATACAGCCAATGCCGGAGGCACACTCCCATAATAAGTGGAGTAAGTGCTCCTACCACAAAACTCCCAAGAGTGCTAACACCAGTATGACAAAGTATTTATCTACTTATCAACTTACTGTGTATGTCTTGTTTTTGCTTGTCATCTAGAATCTTCTGGCGCTGATTCGTAACTAGAAATAGCCATGAAACTGACGGGACGGGAGTGAGAAAGTGACCTTTGGTTTAAAAAACTAGACTGCAGTAACCAAATTAGATCACAGAATGTCGCTCTAACTTATTTCTTACATATTGCACCTTTAAACGGATATAAAGCTCCAAAAAGATTCAGGGTGGCTATAAATACATCTACGGGACGCATTAATTCTTACTGTAAAACATAAAGCTGTATTTTTAGCTCCTGCTCAGCTTGGTGGTATAGAAAACATAGATAATAGATCACGTGAATGTTCGATGAGCCTCTCCAAAAGCCTCTCTTCATTATTTACTATAATATTCTGTTTGTGTTTGCTTCATCTGGATTAACCTAGTTCAAGCTGCCTGGTTCTTGTGTTTCCCAGTAAACTCAGTGTTTATCTTTGTGATGGAACCACTGGCTATTACCCCGTTCATACCATCGGAGGGCAGAAAGCTTCTATTTTTACCACCTATGAGTCAAGAGCAAACAACTGTGCAACTCATCATGTCAAAGACTAAAGCTTGTGTGTCCAGAAACAGTTACCACCACACACGGGTCCTGTTAGGATCTCATTCGTCAGGTATGTGGCATCTGTCTCCCAACAGACACAAAACGCTTCTCAAGGTGAATACGTTTTGGATTCGCTCTGTCACAGCTGGGAGGAGTCATAGACCCTCATTCTGTTGAGCTCTGCTGACTGAACGCACTCCTCCATCTGATGACGTAGTTGTTTACAGGCCGTTGGGATTTGGCCAAGAGCTCTTCTCCAGCCTTGCCCAGTCCCTCTTCTTGCTGTTTTCCAGGTTCAGCTCGGGATCCCACTGTGGCTTTTCACACAGGAAATCCTGAGATGATTTCCAGAGGCTGAAGTAAAGTTGAAATATTATTGCTGAAGCTATATTTCAAGCAAAGCTGTCACAAAAACAACTCATTTGCCAAAATAAGTCAAAGCAGTTTCCTTTATGCCCTGAATTATTAAGCCTTTTAAGCAAATTTGTATCAAATCAGAAACATCTGGGGTCAAATGTCCTGATGATTGCTCTTTTTTTGTGGGTTTGAAGCTGAAGCTGACAAGTTTGGCAACCATTGCTTTAGAGAACAGCACACAGGAGGACACTGACCACCACAGACAGAAAACATTAACAGCTCTTTCCTGCAGAGTTGCACCAAAAACTCAGCAGATGGTCACAATCAACCAAAGTTTAGGAGAATCAGCAGAATCATTGATTGGCAGATGTCAAAATCAAAATTCTGATTTCTTTAAGTCTGTGAATGTAGCAAATAAAAAATATAACATTCCTGGTCTGTGAACTCACCAGCAATAAATGCTAACTCACTCCTGCAATCACAGGAAGCTTTTGTTTTAGTTAATCAGATTTATAAATATAATGCATTCAGACCCAGCAGGTCAGAGCAACACGGTGCACGGTTTTCTCACGTCGATACAGTTCTCCAGCTTTTTCTTGTGTAGCAGGCCTGTGCAAACCTTATCAAGACACGGGCCAACAGTTGTAATTACTCATGGGCCACAAATAGCTTGGCCATAATATTTTTATGCTTGAATGCATTTTTAAATTAAATCTGTGTTTTGGAATATGATTAGGTTATGTTTTATGTGCATTTAACTCAAGTGAGTGACAAAGTCCAGCGGTCGTGAACTGGCTGAGGATTTGCAGGTTTAGTTAACCTTTGGACATGCTGCTTGAGAGGTGTAGCTCTTCTGTGTGGTTATTTGGATGTAACTTTTATCTTGTGACAGGATTATTTAGGTATTTTTAACAAATGTGCCTAAAAGTAAACCAAAGCGAGTCCCAAACACCAACCACACCCACCCAAAGAAGGATTTGACCATGGAGGTAAATGATTCTCCACCACCTTAATAACTAAAGTCACACTAAATGGCTGTTTGTCTTTTAGAGCCCATCTACTCTGTCATCTACTTTGATTTTGTTACATTTGTTAACAGACACGTCATCATAAAAGGAACACAAAGGTGAATTAAAACTCACCTACAGCACACTGTTTTGCTTGTTAAAGCTGGTATAGCAGATTTGGGGGAAAAACATTGAAAACAATATTCTAACATGGTATATCTACAAGTATTTTGTGGAAAAAATAAAAATAATTATTTAAGTGGTTCTCTCACATTTGCCGAAAATCTCTGCCAATAATGGTTCAGGCCGCAATAAACTACTAAACCATCCGGTTGTCGGTCTTGCCAAACCTTCACACTTGCGCACTTGATGAAGACGAGATCCAGAGTTCCTGTTTGGTGAGCTTAAAAGGGTTAGGCGGTAGGGGTGTGGTGGAGAGCGTACAGCCAGGAGTTGGAGCTGCATGAAGCGGAGCGGATGAGAAGTTCTTGGAGATGGCTGGAGGAGATGGTTCCTTGAAGGGATGAGAGGAAGGATTATTCTTGGTCCTAGTCTGTTAGAAATATGCATCACAAAACATTTCTTAGTTTACGTCTTAGTCTTAGCTTGACAATAAATTTTTTAATCTGGCTCGAACTACCCAGGTTGAGTAATCATCGGGCAAGAGTGTTGAGGAAGTCAGCTCCTTAAATACACCCAAGAGGATGATTGGAGATGAGCTGCAGCTGGCCGTTGCTCCTGCTCTCCGTACACGCCCACCTGCAGACTCTTAGACCTAAAAACATGGTGAGAATAAAAACAGCTCGTGACAGTACCCCCCGTCAAGGGACACCTCCTGGCGTCCTGGCAGAGGCAATGGCGGAGGCCCAGGAGGCCTCAAAGTCCCTAATCAGGGAAGAATTCTCAGTAAAGGAGCGGGGTATCCAGGACCGCTCTTCAGGTCCATAGCCCTCCCAGTCAACCAGGTGTTGGTATCCACGGCCGCCGTGGCGCACATCCAGCAAGCGCCTAACCTGGTAGACGAGACCCCCGCCGACAAGCCTGGCCGGAGGGGGAGGAGTAGGAGGGGGACACAGCGGACTGGAGGATACTGGCTTAATGTGGGAGACATGGAAGACGGGGTGTGTCTTCATGGATGTTGGGAGGTCGAGGCGGACCGATGAAGGGTTAATGATTGCTGAGATCTTGAATGGACCAATAAAACGAGGGGACAACTTCTTACAGGAGTTGTTGAGATTGATGTTGCATGTTGAGAGCCAAACAGATTGCCCAGGGGCATAGGAAGGGGCGGGCCGTCGATGGCGGTCAGCCAAGCGGTGATTGCGTTCCGCCGTTCTACGAAGAGCCGCTGAGGTGAGGGACCAGGTGCGTCGGGCTTGGCGTATGAACTGTGACACAGAGGTGGAAGACAAGTGGTCCAAGGGAAATAGAGGTGGTTGAAACCCAAGGGAAGCCTCGAAAGGGGAGAGACCAGTGGAGGAAGAGGTATGGGCGTTGTGGGCATACTCAATCCACGCCAGCTGGGAGCTCCACCCAGAGGGGATGGATGAACACAGGCAACGTAACACCACCTCCAGTTCCTAGTTCATCCGTTCACAGAGACCATTGGTCTGGGGATGGAAACCTGAGGAGAGGGTGACACGAGCCCCCAGTTGGGCAGCAAACTCCATCCAAACTCCAGAGACTAACTGGGGGCCTCGGTCGGAGAGGATCTCAGTGGGGGTCCCATGAAGGCGGAAGACATGTTTAACTAGGAGGGTAGCCGTTTCTGTAGAGGAAGGGAGAGACTTAAGAGGGATGAGGTGACAGGCCTTAGAAAAGCGATATATAACTGTAAGGATAACATTGAAACCACGGGATGGGGGAGGCCTGTGACGAAATCCAGAGCGATATGGGACCATGGTAGTGAAGGGATAGGGAGAGGGTTGAGAAGGCCGTAAGGGGGCTGGTTGCCGCTCTTGTTTCGGGCACAGACATGACATGCATTTATGTAACTCTTGACATCATTAAATAGAGAAGGCGACCAGAAGAAACGTCTGATCAGGCTTATAGTTCTTCCAACCCCCGGGTGTAGGGAAAACTTGGCTGTGTGAGCCCACTGGCTGACAGAGGCCCGTACTGTGGAGGGAATGAAAATCCGGTTAGGAGGTCCGTTACCTGGATCAGGCTCGGTCTTCTGAGCCTCCAGGACTTTGTCCTTGATGTCCCATGTGATGGATCCAATTATGTAGGAGGGAGGAAGAATGGTTGCTGGTTCGGGTTCGCGGTCAGAGGAGTATTGACGGGACAAGGCATCTGGCTTCACGTTCTTGGTTCCAGGCCTGAAACAGATCATGAAATTAACACGGGTAAAGAACATGGACCAGCGTGATTGTCTTGGATTAAGTCTCTTAGCTACTTTCAGATAGGAGAGGTTTTTGTGATCTGTCCAAACGATGATGGGATGAATTGCTCCCTCAAGCCAGTGCCTCCATTCCTCAAGTGCTAGTTTTATGGCCAGTAGCTCCCGGTCTCCCACGTCATAGTTCTGTTCCGCTGGAGATAGTCACCGAGAGAAAAAGGCACAAGGCTGTAGTCTATGATCAGTGGGGGAGGTCTGCGATAGCACTGCCCCAACTCCTGAATCTGAGGCATCCACCTCCAAGGTGAACTGCAACTGAGGGTTGGGACGAGTGAGGATGGGAGCCCGAGTGAACCTTTCCTTAAGTTCCTGAAAAGCACATTCAGCTTCCTGAGTCCATACAAAGGGTTTCTTCACAGAGGTGAGTTGTGTGAGGGGGGTTGCTGTCTGTCTGTAGTTCTTTATGAACCAGCGATAAAAGTTTGCAAAACCAAGAAAACATTGCAGAGACGCCCGCTCTCTAGAACGAAGCCCAGAAACTTTACAGAGCTTACATAAAATTCACACTTTTCTGCCTTGACATACAACCTGTTCTCCAATAGTCGCTGAAGGACGGCACGGAAGTGGTGAGAGTGTTCTTCAGGGGACTTGGAAAAAATCAAAATGTCATCCAGGTAGACCGTAACAAACTTGTTTAGAAGGTCGTTCAATACTGCGTTAACGAGTGACTGGAAAACAGCGGGGGCATTAGTCAGACCGAAAGGCATCACCAGGTATTCAAAGTGTCCCATGGGTGTCTTGAAAGCAGTTTTCCACTCTTCTCCTTCACAAACTCTGACTAGGTGGTAGGCGCTACGGAGATCTAACTTTGTAAAGATGGTTACATCTTGAACAGGTTCAAAGGTTGAGGAGAGAAGAGGTAGGGGATATTTGTTTTTAATGGTTATTTGATTTAGACCTCTGTAATCAATGCAGGGACGTAGGGTCCCGTCCTTCTTTGATACAAAGAAGAACCCAGCGCCAAGGGGTGAAGTGGAGGGTCTGATAATACCCGTAGCCAGGGACTCAGAGATATATTGCTCCATGCACTCCCTCTCCGGTCTGGATAGGTTGTACAAACGACTGGAGGGGAGAGTGGAACCAGGGAATAGGTCTATACTGCAGTCGTAAGGTCGATGTGGGGGCAGGGATGTAGCTCTGTCTTTGGAAAATACCTGGTGAAGGTCACGGTATTCCTTGGGTACTTCGGTCAGGTCTGGCAGGGCAACTGAGGAGGAGATGGGCTCAGGATCTGTGAGAGAGGCAGACTG
Source organism: Nothobranchius furzeri (assembly GCF_043380555.1). Classification (NCBI taxonomy): domain Eukaryota; kingdom Metazoa; phylum Chordata; class Actinopteri; order Cyprinodontiformes; family Nothobranchiidae; genus Nothobranchius; species Nothobranchius furzeri. The sequence continues at coordinate 22,907,138 of NC_091751.1, read as the reverse complement.
TAGGCAGTGTGACAAGCAAAACGGGCTCCAAGATTCAATCTGTCCTGTCTTCCAATTTACATGAGGATTATGTAGGGACAACCAGGCATGACCAAGAAGCACGGGTGACCGAGGGGAAGGGAAAACATAAAAGGATGTTACCTCATAATGGTTTCCTGAAACCAGGAATTTTACCGGGACCGTTTGGTGGGTGATAGTGGTCAAGGAGTTGCCGTCGAGGGAGGAGACCTTGATGGGGGTAGGAAGAAAGGATGTGGGGATCTTGAGTGAGTGCACCAAGGCCTGGTCCAACAGGTTTTGATCAGTCTGAATCCAAGAGAGCAGAGGAAACAGAAGAGTTGTGGTTATAAAATATTGTACAAGGCAATGAGCATCGAGGGTCAGCACTATTTGAAGAACCGTCCACTTGTAACCTCGATCCTACCGGCGAGCTGGTGAGTTTAACTGGCTGGGGCAGTTGAAGACCAGGTGACCAGCCTGTCCACAATAGAAACATAAGCCCCCTCTTAGACGTCGCTGCCATTCCTCCGGTGTCAGTCGAGTCCATCCAAGTTGCATGGGCTCTTCGGGAGGAGGAGATGGTGGTTCCTGGGGGCGAGCTCGATAAGGGAGTGAAGGAGCTCGGCGCGGTGCTGAAGAAGCAAAAGAGACACTCCCACTGCGTTCTTAGTCTTTTGTCTATGCATATGGCTGTCATGTTCTGTGTCCCTTTGTTCCCCAGCCCCTCCAGTTCCCACTCCAGGTTCTCCTTTTGTGTTCTCATGGCGCCCTCATGTGTCCTTTGTCTGCGTCTCTCCCCATGTGTCTCCTAATGTTTCTCCATCCCTCTCTGGATTCCCTTTTGTGTTCTCTTAGCGCCCTCATGTGTCCTTTGTCTGCATCTCTGTTGTGTGTCTTAAGTTATAGCCCCAGCCTCTTGTTCTCCAGTTCATTGTATGTGTGTATGAGTTTGTGTGTCAGTATGTGTATGTGTTTGTGTGAGTTCTTCCCTTAGTCTTTAGGTTTAGTTTTGTGTTTTATATAGTGTTAGGTTTATCTGCCCTCCACTGGTTCTCTTCCCCATCCAGATAATTGCTGTCACCTGCCTTCCCTCCAGCCTCACTCCACACACCTGCTTCCTGTTTCCCTAATTGCTCCTCCCTGTCTATATAAGCCCTCCTTGTCTCATTGTTCTTGTCGGTCCATTGTTGTTGTCAGCGTGATTTATTCTCAGTCTGCTCGTTCCTCTTGTGTTTTTGGATTTCCTGATTTTTGACTTTGCCTTCCTGCCCTTTTGGATTTTATGTTAGTTTTGGGGTTCTTCCTAAAATAAAAGGATTTGCCTTTATACATCTACTCCTGCCTCGTGTCATCCTGGGTAACTGCATTTTGGGTCCAAACCATCCTCTCATCGTGACAATGGCCAGGGAAATAAGTTCCTCCAGGGTTGATGGTTCCTGACAGTAAGCCAATTGATCTTTAATGCGATCATTTAGTGCTTGGACAAAAGCTCCCTTCAACATGTCACCGCTCCCAGAGAAGTTGGCTGCTAAAGTCCTAAATTCTATAGCAAAATCTGTTACTGTTTGATGTCCTTGGTGTAGGTTCCAAATTTTCTTAGCCAGCTCCGTTCGGGACTCAACGTCTCCAAAATTTAAGTTAAAGTCAGACAAAAAGTCAGTTAACGGCACTTGGAGAAAGCTAGCTCGGTGACTCCTTGTTTCGGCCATTGCAAGGCTTTGCCCCGGAGTAGACCCACTATATATGATATCTTAGCGGAATCGTTAACAAAAGAATCTGGGGATCTTTCAAATGCCAGTCTACAATGTAGTAAAAATCCCCGGCTTTTGTCGTACTCACCGGAGACAGTTTTGGGAGATGGTGAGTCCGCGACCCGGAAACATAACTGAGCTGCAGACCCCGGAAGTGCCTTGGGGTGGAGACAGCGGGGCCCGGGGCCCGGGGCCCGGGGCGGAAGTTTCTGAGGAGGGGGGGTCCCGGGGTGGTTAGTTGTGTGTGGACTTGGCGCAACATGGTATCCATCTGAAACAGTCATTGGTTAGCATTGGAGAGCTGTTCTAACAGGGATTGTATGGCTGATTCATGGCTGGCGAGGGTTTCAGAGATGGTGGGGGAAATTGATCCTGCGACGGGGTCGGGCGTTTGGCCGGATGATTCTGTCATGTTCTGTGGTATTCTTTTGACCCACGACATACAGAATCAGAGACGGAAACGGGGGGTAAGAAAATAAATAATTTATTTTAGAATGGAGAACTAAAAGCGCTGCTCAAACTGATGCAGGAAGTACCAGGATGTTCTAAAGGAGAGACAAAAGGTTAATATCCATGAGAGGTGATGGGATGGATAACTGAAGGTCTAGGCTTACTGTAAGGAGGTGGCTAGAGGGCGTGCAAAGGAGCACTGGTTGGTCTTATGAAGATGGGTTGCAAAGGGGTCTTGATGAAGACGAGATCCAGAGTTCCTGTTTGGTGAGCTTAAAAGGGTTAGGCGGTAGGGGTGTGGTGGAGAGCGTACAGCCAGGAGTTGGAGCTGCATGAAGTGGAGCGGATGAGAAGTTCTTGGTGATGGCTGGAGGAGATGGTTCCTTGAAGGGATAAGAGGAAGGATTATTCTTGGTCCTAGTCTATTAGAAATCTGCATTACAAAACATTTCTTAGTCTACGTCTTAGTCTTAGCTTGACAATAAATTTTTTAATCTGGCTCGAACTACCCAGGTTGAGTAATCATCCGGCAAGAGTGTTGAGGAAGTTAGCTCCTTCAATACACCCAGGAGGATGATTGGAGATGAGCTGCAGCTGGCCGTTGCTGCTGCTCTCCGTACACGCCCACCTGCAGACTCTTAGACCTAAAAACATGGTGAGAATAAAAACAGCCCGTGAGACACACACACATACACACACACACACACACACACACACACACACACACACACACACACACACACACACACACACACACACACACACACACACACTCTCTCTCTCTCTCTCTCTCTCTCTCTCTCTCTCTCTCTCTCTCTCTCTCTCTCTCTCTCTCTCTCTCTCTCTCTCTCTCTCTCTCTCAGTGCTTGCCATTTGTTGTCCTCATCCTAACTTTACTGCCCAGCGTGACACCAGTGATAGTGTTAATATCTAATTACAGTTTCCTGTTCACTGCTCAGTTTGCTTTGTCTCTTGAAAGTTGGTTGAAATGAGACCACAAGAATGTTGCCTCCAGTGGTTTGTGGTCAGAACATAATGTTTTTTGAATCAGCACACCAGCTGCAACGTCATTGAAAACCAGTCTAAATAAATATATCACACTGAACACCTATCAGTTACATGCTGTGGCTCATGTCCTATCATGACTTTATAACTGATCTCAGTTAGGAATGTTTGGGGCTCCAACCTTTGGGTCTACCACCGGCTAATCACAGCACATGGGCGTGGAACATTAAATCAGCTGCCTTCTTCCCTTTCTTACCTTATGAGAATTCTTATTTCTCTTGACCAAAGGGTGAAAATGTCTAAATGAGATTAACTCAAAATATAGATAGCTAATAATCTGAGCTATAGCTCATAAAACATCACTGTAGGAGCCATAATTTTTCTTGGGGAGTTGATAATTGGGTTTCAGTTCTTATTTCGCCTTTTGTCATGTTGACGCAATAAGGGTCACATGGGTGTGGGCGGTCGGAATTAAAAGGAGCTGTCATTCTGTCACCGGGTGATTTTGACAGATGGAGGGCTGGGCAGCCGTAGTTTTTGTTGACTGCAAATGTTCAGTTAATCACATCACAATTCAGTTAGTTTTATTTTGTTTATAGTCACGTTATGTTTAAGGATTAGAACAGAATTAAGAGTCACCTGTAACAATAAATGAACAAAAGCATTCCACCTCTGTGAATTAATAAGACGCAGACAGCGTGTCAAACAAATAGACCTGGGCCCAATTTCTGCCTCTATAGCGACTGTGGAAATTGTAACAATCACAAAGGCCAAGATGAGACATTATAGACATTTTTTCCCTTTTGAACAGAAAATCATTTGGTCTAACCACAACATGAAGTTTATTAGTGAATTTGTCATTGTTCACTTCCACTTCCTTCCATTTTCTGCTCCATCTTCACCTTTTATAAGGTCCCAGAAGCCTTGTAGTACTTCTGTAGTCCAGTTTGGCCATCTTTACTGGCCAGTCTTTCACATCGCAAATGTAAATACACACAAAATACACACACTTACTCCTATAAGGTCCGTTCTGGAGCAATAATGTGGATGTTTTTAAACTGTGGGAAAACCCCAAAGTCACCAATGAAAATTCAGGCAAAGGGGCTGGACAAGTATCTGGTCCCCACGCTTACCCCCATGGAGCTCCTTTGTAGTCTGGCAGGCCACCCTATATATGTAAATATATAGTCTGGCCACAAGCCATAGGCAGAGCTCAGTCATGGGATGCAGTTCCTGAGCTGACACCATCTTTGTTGTTTTTCTGCATCGCAGCTCTGGTGCTATAGGAAGCCTTAGTCACTTCGCCTCATGAGTCCCTGGAAGAAAGAAAAAATGAATGCAAGTCAACGGGTCTAAAAATGCTATTTTCTAATTCCGCTTAGCCTTATGCCCTGGGATCACACATGTTGTACTGCAATTCAAATGAAAAGTAATGATGGGTGTTTCGACCACGCCAGTCACATACTTTAAAAATTTATTAGCTTGTAAAAGTTTGTAATTAGCATGACTACAAACAAGAAATCAGCACGTCGCATATGTGACATCACCACATAATCTCCTCTCCCCAAAGTAGCTGCTACTTACTAAATGACCAGATTTATGGTGGTTCTTTCCTCCTGTGGGAAGTTTGCTGAACTTGCAGCCTTTTTTCCCTCAGTTTTCTCCGTGCCTGTTTCGTGAAGCGCATTATAGTCCTGGACTTATTTTCACACAAAACCTAAAATAGCCTTTCCCCCCGTTCTAAAATAAGCACACTCTTGGTATCAAAATGTGTCTTTAACATTCACGGACATCATACGTGAAATCCATGGCACAAAACAAGCGGACTTAGAAAATAGCGTTTTTAGCCCAGTTGACTTGCATTCATTTTTTTCATTCTTCCGGGGACCCGTGATATGGTGTTGGTACAGGATCTGCTCGGGTGCAGGATCGGCTCGGGGTCCTTCGACTGCCGATGACGTCACATGACTGCAAATCTACTCGGCTTTCACACACACGTTTTGCAAGACATCAGCAGTTTTGTTAATAAATTCTTGTTTGTTAATGCCGAAATGTTTTCTTTATAATTGTAATTTGTTAATAAAACACCATATTATCTTTGTTTTGTAAAGAATGTGAAACTGCATAAAACCAACATCGGACTGACAAAAAATAGAACAGTTCTTATATGTGAAGCCACATCTGTTTGTATTAATGTGGAGTTCGTCTGTATATTTCCTTAGTTGTTATCTAAATACATTCTTTGACTCAAAATATTGCTATAAAGTTCTTTTATTTAATTTAGCCCCATTTCATCAACATCAAGAGCTTTTGAGGGTCACCGTTTATCATTTGCTTATATTTTACATTTCCTTTAGAAATTCAAACATATTTTCTCCAAAAAGTGATGATTTTTGGACTACAGGATTACAACCGCTAAGACTATGACCGCAAATTTGTTCTGACCAATCAAAATCATAACGTAACTTCCGTAAGCTTCATGTTGAGCCAATCAACTACTTTGACGTCATCGGCAGTCGAAGGACCCCGAGCCGATCCTGTACCGACAACGGAAGTGACTTAGGCTCCCCATGCCTGCCCATCGTCTCCCTACAAACAGAGAGTTCTGTGATTGGCCAGACTTAAAATTGTTCAGGCCAATGGTAGACCTGCTGAGGCAACAATAAAGTGAGGTCAGATCAACCTGCAGAGGAAAATCTTTTGCCACTGCTAAGGTTTGTCTAGATTTCTAAGCTAAAGAACCACAATTTAAAGGTGCCAAATATTCCTTTAAATCTACATTCTTACTGAAGTTGGAAAAACAAAAGGTCTCCTGTGGCTGACAAAAAAAGACGAGGCTGCCAACATTTTAAAAATCAACATTTTCTGGTACAGCTGTCATCGTGAGTTATATTAAAGTCATTATTAACTTATATATGTGTTCTCCATCTTGTGAGGGGAAACCATTTCACAATCTTATATAAAAATTAGTGCCATTAGTTAAAATTTAGCCCCTTATATTAAAAGTTCCCAGACATATCTATTAGAAACCAAATATGATTATAAATGATCTAATTATTTTCCACATAGCTAATTATTAAAAAAGACAACAATTTAAACTTGAAGTGTGATTCAGATTTTTTAAACTTTTATCAGTTTTTGGATCTTCGTGTCGGCTAAAGGTTCACGCTGGAATGATAGAATGAACTTTCAACTGTAAACGTGCTCCACCTGCTTCATCACGTGTGATAATGGAGGCAGTAAAGCGCTGCTCTCTGTTTCCTCGGATATTTTATTGAACCGGTGACTGTTTTAAAGACGTCTCCACAAACAAAAATCAGACGGAATGTAAGTTCCACAAATAGTGGTCTGGACTAAAAATATTCCGGAAGGCTGGAAGACGAGCCATTTTAGGAAAGCATTTGATATAATTTGGTGTTTTTCTGCCTTTTTTACCCACCTAACTCTTCTGGAAGGAACTATTCTGCAACATTTATCCTAATATTTTTGGCATCTGATTTTCCAAAAGAATTCAGACTGACAGCATGTTTTTGGTATTTTTATGAGTAATGTTGCAGAATATTTGCAACATAGTCTTCCTGCTTGTAGTAACTTTTGTTTCTAAAATAGCAACATTGATGTTTTTAGTAGCTTCAAGGTTGCGGGTTTCACTGAGAAATGAACTAACTGAAATAAAAAACGTTTTCCTTTTACCTAGAAGGAATTTAGTTTGATCCATCACTGTCTTTTGTAACAGCCAATGTCAGAGCTCGTGTCCGTGATTTTTATCTGAAACATCCGTTGTCATGAGAACATTTCTTATCAGTTACTTATCACTTTTTTTTTTTACCAGGGTCACTTATGCACACTCCTATCTGCTCATTATCACCCTCACCTAGTACAATTATAAGAAACGAATACGTGTGTGTGTGTGTGTGTGTGTGTGTGTGTGTGTGTGTGCGTGCGTGTGTGTGTGTGTGTGTGTGTGTGAGAAAAAGTAAATATTCTCGTAGCATGGCTATCGGTGTCATGTAGAATGAAGTTTAGATGAAGTTATGTGGAAAACTGTGAAATAACCTTTTTACATACTGTAATAAAAAGTGAAATGGTTCATATTCACACTTAAAAACCACATTTTATTTGATTTATGGTCTGTCTAATGGGTCGTTGGTATGCTAACATCAATTTTTTAGGGCTTTTAGCCTTCTTATTGCCTGAGGAATGAAGCTGTTACACATTTAAGTTGTTCTTTTCCAGATGCTGCAGCACTTTTGGCCTAGGTGGTACGGATCTGGGATATCTTTACACCGGCCTTCTTCCACAGTTTTTACGGCTGTCATCAACGCTCCAGTAGAGGTAGATGTAGAGTTTCTGATATCCAGGTCCCTCAGGTTTTCCATTGGTGCTGAAATATTTATCCTGTATGGAAAGATTTTAGCCCATTAAAGTCATCAATGTTTCTGTAGCACCAAAATGCAACAGTCTCTAATAAGTCACAGTCAGTTCAGTGTGGGTTGCTTTTCCAAGTCAAGCTAATGATAATAAAAATAATAATAATAACAATAATTGATTAGATTTACGGTATATAACAGTTTCAAGGCATTCAAAGTGCTTTCCATTTTTCATGCACCCACACCCTGCCGTTGATGGTAAGCCACTATGTAGCCACAGCTGTCCTGGGGCAGTCTAATAGAGGCAGGGCTCCCATTGCACCATCAGGCCCTTCTGGCCACCACCAACACAGGCAAGTAGGGTGAAGTGTCACGCCCAAGGACACAACAGCAGAGTATGCTGGTGGGAGCTGGGATCAATCCCACAATCCTCTGTTCGCTGGTCAACCCACTCTACCTCCTCAGCTGCTGCTGCCTGAAAACTAAAGAGGCTTTCCAACGGCACTTCTTGGCGTGACTTGGATGGGTTTTGGTCTGGTTGGACCTCCTTTTCCAACAACATGGTTCTGTATTTCAGTGGCTGCTTTGATGTGCTTCCTAGCATACCTAACTGGTCCAAAAATGTGACTTCAGTAAACACATTTCAGTACTCTTGTGTTGAGTAAAAGATTGCATATGCCATGAGTGACCCCTCCCAGTGCGTTGACGAGTGCACCCACTAGAGTCTCAGTTTGACTTGGAAAAGCAAACCATAAGCTGAGTCAAGTTTAGCCGAACTAAGCCATGTTTAGTAAGCAAAAGGCTTTAGGGGGTCATAGTCGATGTGGGCAGCAGGCATTAAGATCTAGAGTAACCAGTGACTCCACCCAGCGCCAGCGCTCCGCACACGCACACCACGCATAGCGCGTAGGGCACCACGCCGGGGAAGGGGCACCAAACGCAAGCTTATGAAAAAATAATATATATATATGATAAAGACAGATTTCAATTAGAAGATGTGCAAAGCAAGTTAACAGCATGTTTACAGAGAGAAAACAATACAAAAAGTAAAGGAGATGGACCGTGTCCACTGTTCACTCTCTGTCCGGGCGTCCGGACTGGGGGTTCTTGTGAAAATATCCGGCTTTTCATCCAGGAGCAGGGATCGAATTATGGGGGAGCTGTATATCCTACACATCCAGGGGAGCCGGAAAAAGGTTTTCTACCTATATTACACAATTTATGGACTCTTTTGAGCAGAGAGCACAGACAGCAGCAGAGCGCTGATCGTTGTTGCGCAGCGATCCAGACTGCTGCGTCCAGCGCACGGTCCATTCTCAAAGTGGCGCAACCAAAAAACTATAATGAACACACGATCGTTCATGTCTGCACATGTTCTCTACTTTCTGTCTTATCTTTGCCTGAAGTGCTCTGTCACTGCGGAGCTCTTCACTTGTGCTGCGGTGATTTCACCTCACTGACGCAGCATCAAAACGCGCTCTCCGCTTTGCGGTCAGGAGATCCCTTTGATCTGCTCAGAAGTAACTGATGAGGTGAAAAAGTAAGAATCCAGGCAGCAGTTTTTCTGGAGAGTTTAGAGGAGATGCAGGAAGATGAGAGACAGACAGGACAGGAAAATAGTTAAATAAAAACAAGAAAACAAAAAAAGTGTTGAAAAGTAAAATAGGTAGATTTATCCCCAATATGCGTTTTTACCTGTATAAAACAATAAGTTATACACATGTAATATTTATACATCTGACACTATTAGGATCACCTTCATAACTCAGTCACACACCCAGGGCCGTCTCAAGACATTTTGGGGGCCAAGGCAAAATGACCCCCCCCCCCCCCACACACACACACACACACACACCACCACCACCACCACCACCACCCCAAAACTGGGCTCCCCAAGCCTCTGTGTAATTCATAACCTGCCCAGTAGTGTTAGTTATACAGTGTTTATAAAAGCCCCTCAGACATTACTGACATGTTATCAGATGAAAAACTAAATTATCAGACATGCTGTCTCATCTGCTGCTTTTCTAAACTTGTAAAAAGTAACAAAACCATCTGAAAGCCACTATTTGTGGATTCTCTGAAAGTTTCCATGGAGTGTGGGACAACTTATTCTTTCATTGATCTTATCGTCTAATCTCACAGCTGAAACAAGCGTCCTTAATAATCTGTGCACAGGAAGCTTACCGATGCTGTAGTAAAACAAAAGGTATAATAATTTATTATTAATAAAACCTTGTTGCAGCACTAAAGCAGAAAAATGAGATTTTGCAATAAATATGCTAAATATTCACATATGAATTGTTTTAGAGCCCCTTCATTGGCAGAATCTGATATTAATTTAGTTCTTACAAAAAATGGGTCCCAACGTGGTTTGTGTGGCGTTGCCATAGTGTGACGTCATAGGCACAGATCCCCTGTCCTCTTGTTTGGAAATGGAAAAACGGTCATTAAACACACTGTCCACCCGGGCTTTTGCGCTGCACAGAGACGCTTCGCTGCCTATGACTTTGAACGTCAGTTAAGAGCGGTTGAGTCAGTCTCATGCAGACTGACCAATGAAGAGAGGGCCTCAAGTTAAGACCCTCTCCTCATTGGTCAGTCCACATGAGGTGGGTCAAAGTTTACCCTGATCGGGTTACAGGCATTCAAGTATTGAGTATATTTACTGCATATTACAGTAATATATTCTGTAAGTGACCATATTATGGTGATCCTTGGGTCGTGATGATGGGGCCCTTGAATATTGTTGCCCAGGGCACAACAAAGTGTTAATCTGGCCCTGCCTACCGGGTATTCATTAGTAGCTGAGTGAGAGAGGCTGAGAGGGAGAGAAACTCAGAGAAGCTTTAGAGCTTTTTTACTGCTGGAGAAAAAACGGAGCAAGTCATCATCTTCCCAAATGCAGTTATTCTCTTCTGAATCAGCACTTCTTTAAAGAAGAAATAGTTAAATGCAACAAAGGGAAAAATCCTTTTATTCAGCCTGTTCATGTGACTTGTATCAAAAAATAAGTCTGAACAGTGTTAAAGGTTGTTCATCTAAAAATAAACCTTTAAGAGTTGAAGATTTTTTTGTTTTAATAAGTTCATCTTAAAACATCTTTCTCAAGTAAAATAAAGTTTCCTCTGTGAGGTCAGATAGGCCCATCTGTGCTGTTCTGAAACAGAAACAAACAAATGAATCATATTTGTCCACCCAAATACTTGATAAATATCACAAAATCAGGAAAGACAAAAACACCGTCACGGTAAAGTAAGAATTTTTTTTTTTAAATAAGCGGCTGTTTGTGATTAATCATGAGTTAACTATGGACATGATTTATATCGTTATTAAATATCCTATGTGGCCTATAGGCTATGTAACTGAGATTTAATATGAAAAATTAGACAAACCTATTTTCAAATGAGCTATTTGCTCTATGTTGATATATATTTCATAAACATTTACAGGCCAAGAGGAACATCAGCTGCTGATGATATAATTTGAAGAAAAATGTCCCTTCATATTCAGAATTTTCTAGTTGTGTATAAAATGTTTACATTGTGCCTCTCTAGTTCTTAATAAAGGTTAAATAGTTTTGAAGTTAATCATGTCACATGCCAGTGATTGTGCTGCTTTTTCTGTGTGTGTGTGTGTGTGTGGGGGGGGGGGGGGGGGGGGGGGGCATCATGAAGACTTTGTGCTTAGGGCACCAAAATAGCTAGCAACGGCCCTGACTCCACCTCCTAGCCAATCAGTGGCTGACAGTTGCTGATGCCATGATTTTAGGAATGGCTCAGTACGCTGGGAACCACGATGCAGGTACTTAAAAGTTGGGTTAAATTTCCCACCGCACTGTTGGAAAAGGCTATCCAACTGGACCTAACCCATCCCTCTGAATCACTCTGAATCACTCTGAATCACTCTGAATAGTGCGGCTGGAACCAATGATACTGATGCTGTGACTGTTGGCAACAAGTTGAAGACATAAAATTGCGGAAACGAGCAACATTTCCGTTGTTTGTTGGTAATTCATTTCTGTTTTTTATTTTAAAAAATATTGTTTTTGCAAATTGGTCACAAACTTTGTAACAAAGTTTTACAAACAAGTTCAAAACATACTCAAGAGGGACTCAAGAGGAGATGAAGAACTTTTGTGAGCCTTCAGTGTCAGCAGTCATGGCCCTGAGAGATACTGGCTTTTATTTATGCTGCATGTTTAATTGCCGCAATAAATTATCTATTTCATTCACCAACAAAGGGACTTTGGACAGTAAAGACAATACTATAACATTTCTGTGTGGGTTAGGGATAGGATGGATGAATGGATGGATGGATCAGTGGAAAACGACCTTGCACACGAGAAGGTTTACAGTTCCAATATACCTCTGAGTAAATGTAGATAGCATCTGTATCTGGTTAATTATTGCAGAAGAGGGACAAACTGATTAGATTTATCAGCACTCAATAGGAGATAATACCGTTTTCTTCAAACGATAATGTGCATCGATTGGCTTGTTTTCTTTTTAGCTGCCAAACAAAGACAAAGCGTGCATTTAAACAGTTAAATACCTTAGATTTGTAAAACCCTCCAATCTAAAGGGATGTGATGGTTACTTGTCGTGCTAATTTTCTTCTCCAAAGTCATGTTTCGAATCCTAAAGTGTCTCATTTTTGGTCAGATTTCCCGGCATTTCTTTTCAGCACTTTTATGACGGGTCTTAACAAACCCATAAACAGCAAAGTCATCACAGGGAAACTGTCTGTGACAGCATCTCCTGTGATGTATTAACCATTATAAATGAGGTTGCACCTTTTCTGTTTAAATCTGCTGAGGTTACATAATGACACACCGACAGTAATGAGCCAACTGCAGCTGCGAAGCCAAATGCCGCAGTAGATCCTTCAGTGATCTGTTCCTGGACTCGTAGAAGGGGTAGATGACTTGGAGGAAGAGGAGGGTAGGGGACAGTTCACAGGGAGCTTGTAACCACACAGATCAGGTTATTTCAGAAAGCAAGCAGCTGTTTGAAGCTTTGATAAAGTAGCAAAAATTATCAAGAGACACTCGGCAGCGACATTTTTAAAAATCTGTCAGGAGAATTTTACAGGAAGCCACCATGAAACTGAAGTTACCAAACCCTGGACTGGATGATAGAATCCCTTCTCATGGAGACCTGGAGAGAATGGAGAAAGAGGAGGTTGGAGACCGACCCCAATGGGACAACAAAGCCCAGTATCTGCTCACCTGTGTGGGCTTCTGTGTGGGACTGGGGAACGTCTGGAGGTTCCCATATCTGTGTCAAAGTCACGGAGGAGGTAAGCAGGGAAACTGGATCAGAGAAAAAGTTGATTAATTATTATCAAGAAAATCATTTCTTTAGTGTGGAAAAGCATTATTTTTTTAGTGAACACTTAATTTTAAGAGAACAAATCCTAAATTCAGTCCATGTAGCTTTTAAAGACAAAAACACCAAAGATTTAATTAGAAATAATAGTGCTAATTGGGCAGATTGGTGCTACTTTTCATTTGTTTTCAATTTTCCATTTTTCCTGACTCAGATGCTCATGATATGTAAAAGTGAATCTTGTTTGTAAAGTGGACATCAAAGCCTGTGAACCTTGTTCTCTTCAAAGTTTATGAGCCTTTTATGGGAACATTGTGCCCACATTTGGCTGCAAATTGTTTGCTTTTCTTGGTTAAAGACCAGAAAAAAGTGACCAAACTACTTTGTAAACTCATTAAAAATGTGAATGTTTTACTTCCAGGTGCATTCATGATTCCTTTCCTCATCTTATTGGTTTTGGAGGGAATCCCCCTGCTGCACTTAGAGTTTGCCATCGGTCAGCGTTTGAGGAAGGGGAGCGTGGGTGTGTGGAGATCCATCAATCCTTACCTGACAGGAATTGGTGTGTAGACAAACAAACAAACAAAAAAGCATTATTTTCATGTCTTTAATGGTCCAAAACTTTAAATGTGTTTTTGTTGTTGTCACTGGTTGTGTTATAAAGTGCCTTGGGGGATTGTAGAACCCTAGACAGTGCTATATCAAACACAAGCCATCTATTCACCATCTTGCCATAGAGTTGTTAAGTTCACTCCAAACCAGCTCTGGTACAACTACCTTGCACTGTATAAATCAGCATTTGTGACTAAAAAGAAACATCTTTTAGTCCATACAGCTCATCTGTAGCAGTACACGAACAGCAGTTTAAAAATCTGCAATTTTTAGGATCTTCAGATTCTTACGAAGTATTTTGAGGAGTGTGTGGGACTTTATTGTGAAAGACTGAAGGAACGTTGCTGTTTGAATCAATGATTTAAGAAAATACCTCGTGTTGTTATTTTGTAGCTTACCCAGTAGAAGCTCACCACAGCCCTCGGTTACAATTATAAACAGAACAAATACAGTTAGGAGCACAATGGAGTTCATTTTGATAGTGTTGCCACTTTTTCTCCTTCTTTTACAGGCGTTGCCTCCCTGATGGTGTCACTTTTGGTGGGTCTGTACTACAACACCATTATGGCCTGGATCATGTGGTATCTCTTCAACTCTTTCCAGGATCCTTTACCCTGGAGCCAGTGTCCTCTCAATGCTAACAGGACAGGTGTGACCAGGTGTTAGCTGCTGTAGAGTGTGGTGAATGTTTCTCACCAAGGTTGTTGATTGTTTTTATCCTATTCTGAACTTCATCCATTCTCTTAAGGACCGGTGGACGAGTGTGCACGAAGCAGCACCACAGACTACTTTTGGTACAGAGAAACTCTGAACATTTCAACAGCTATTGATGAGGCTGGAGGTCTGCAGTGGTGGATGGTCCTATCCCTCATAGCTGCCTGGACTTTGCTTTATGTTTGCTGCATCCGTGGCATTGAGACGACTGGCAAGGTACATTACATCTGACGAGTCTTACATTTTAGATTGAAGTTTGTTCAAATGTACCTAATAACTTGAACATTCTTTGATAAGGCCGTGTACATCACCTCCACTCTGCCGTACATCGTCCTCACCATCTTCCTCATCAGGGGCCTGACCCTCAAGGGCTCAGTTGAAGGAATCAAGTTCCTCTTCACACCAGATGTAAGCAATGCTGTTTGATTCTGAAAACATTAGCTAATTGATGTTGTGCTATATTTTAGGCAGACTTGCATCTTGCTCCGTACTTATTTTTTTATCATTCTCCCAGAAATTCTTAAAGGGATATACTCACCATTTCTGCCCCACAAAGCCTCTTACACACCAATGTGCCACAAAAATTCTGTCAGACTATTTTCACCAGCTACTGTGCAGATCTGGATTATTATTAATGCTTTAATATTAATGACTGGGACATCAGTTTACAGTGTTTTACTTACAGTGATATGTGTAGCACTTTGACGTAGTTTATTACGTTATTTTTACAGGTATATTTTTTAATGTATTATGTCACATTTCTAATCATTTGATGTTTTTATGGGAACACAGAGACATTTAGCACGTGAACTGCATTCAGTGTGAATGGCATTACATATGGAAGTCGTACGATATCCGGATCACATCCGTACCACATTCGGTGTGACACAGGCTTTACCGCTCCCATCTCTAAATAGTTGAAAGTGATGTCATAAATCTTTACACTGGTAGCCATTTTGCATTACTCTGGTATTGCCGTGGAGACCTGTGGTGTTTTACAAGTGCCAAAAATCACAAGCAGCAGAATGTACTTACGAAGAATCAGCAAGGTTATTTCTAGTTAAAAAGATTATTTTGCCTGCAGTAAAATTCCTGAAAAATCACGAGACAAGACTATGTAGAAACTTTGTGGGACTTTTGGAATGAGGTGTTAAAGGTGCATTATGTAGAAATGAAGTAAAAATGACCTCCTGTGGTATAATTTGTTTACGGCAGCCACGTTAAACAACTCTGGAGCTTTTTGCCGGCTGTCTCAAATTACAACTGTTGGCGCTGCAGCATTAGCTCGCAGGAGACACGGCAACCCCACACTCACTGATGGTAAACAGTCACGTCCCTCTTTCCTTTATTTTGAAAGGTAAAAAACTGACAATCCCCGCAGCCGGATGAATATGAAATATGTTTCAGTATAACCTTCCTTCCAAAATGACTGAAACATTAGACTCTTTTGGGATTTTCTAACTGTAAAATTCTCACTACATTCTTACATACTGCACCTTTAACCTGAACAGTTGCTTGTTGACATTTTGAATATTGATACTAATGTTATTTATGTCAACACAATAAAAGTCAACAATTAGATTAATTTATGATCCTTATCATGCTGTAAGGTAAATACCACGGTGACTGTACTCCGCATCACGTGCCGTGTCTGCTGGGTGCACTTGAAAGACATGACCTTGTATATTTCTCTCTCTTATCTCATCATTTGAAGAAATGCCCATTCTTCTGCTTATTCTTGGTATAAAAACTCCTTTTTGAAGCCCTTTTTAGTGATCATGGATGATCACGGACTGTTAACGTCGTAATCTCATCAAGCTAGTTTCCAAGATGGGATCCTAATGAGTTATGTAATGTGTGAATGGGAAGTTGACTTTTGAGCTGACATCAGTTCAGGTAATTACTTATCCATGTGCTCAATGACAACAGTAGCTAATATTATCAATTCAGTTGATAACGACAATAAACTGGATGTGAGACACATGTGCTGAGGTTAGACACCAGCACATTATCGGATGTGTCACTGAGGGCTAATATTAGTTTATTATAGCGGCTATCACCATCTTTCACCTATCACCAGGCTTCTTTCACTTGGTTGGGAAACAAAGTTTATGAATCATTTTTAATTGAATCTTCCCCCCTTAGGTTAACTCTACAACTGTGGCCTAAAGTGCAAAATAAGTTCAGATTTTTTTAAGTCCCCCCAAAATAAAAACATTTAAAGAAATAAAACAAGATCTTAAACCTGGTTTAGCCAATTTTTCTCCAAGTTCTCACTGGCCAATAAAAGCATGATTAAATTGAGCAGAGATATAGATGGACATATGGCCTATAAGAAGTTTAACTTTGGCATTGGGCGGGGGTGCCTGCTCATCATCACCCCCAGCAGAAAGGGGCAAACTCTGGGAAATGGTGATGGTTGTACCCCTTGTGCAACAGTACTGGGACTAGAGTGAATAGGGTGTGTATGGGGACCATGAGTGGGTGTCTAGCATTCATTTTTGTAAGTCTTAGGCTGTATGTGTATGTGTGAGCATGAGGGAGGGAGTGTGTGACTGTGTCTGTGTATGGCTGTATATGTCAGGTGGGGTCTTGGACTCCTCCCCTCTCCTCGGACTTCTTGTGCTGCTACACATCTTTGCCTACCCTCCCCTGCTACATTTGGTGTGGAGTGTGGTGCCTTAAGCCTGGTTTATGCTTCTCCGTCAGCTCCGCAAGGGACAGACACGCACAGATTGACGGAAGCGTTTTGCTCTCATACTTCTCCGTCTCCTGGAGAGTGTTGCAAAGCAATTGCCCGGCAGGACAGCAGAGGGCGTAGCGCTGTTCTTTGGTATCCTGTCATGTATCGGTCCAAGATCGTGTGTTTATATTGTGTTTTTGTGTATATAAGAGACTTTTAACACAAACTTATTTGTCTCTCATTCTCCCACCGCTTCATGCGCTCCCCACCTCTAAACCCACGTTTCCTGTCATTTCCGTCCACAAATAAAACGCTTGCTGCGCATCTTTTCGCTCCTCCAGTCACGGGAGGATGAAACGTTCATATTTTTAGAGTTTTTTCGCGAGGTACTCTTCAAGCTTCTCTGTGTCTGCCGCTAGTTATCCTCGGCTCTCTTTGCAATGGCGGCGCTGTAAACAACAGCGGCGTCCTGACCAATCACAAGCTTGCGTAATCCGTCTCGTTCGACGGATGTTTAAAGAAGTGGGCTCACCTCCATAGATACTTGCGTGCCTGCCGGAGCCCTACGCAAGGACGTTGCGTGTCTCCGCACTGACGCAGACGGAGAAGCATAAACCAGGCTTAAGTCTGCCTGAGTGTTCGCGGCTCCCTGATCAGGGGGGTTTAAGATTTTTGGAGTCTGCCTGATTAATCCCGGTGGCTGCCTGGTGAGATCTGAGTCCCTGGGCTCTGTTGGGTCCCCGGCGGGGCTGGTCGCCCCTAGGTGCCGGGTCGCTGGGTTCCGGGCTTAGCCGGTTTGGGTGTGGGAGGCTGCGGGCAGGCCTGTGGGCCCAGGACTCTGCTGGCTGCTGGTTGTGATCCCCCGGGGCAATCCTCTGCGCCTCTCGAGAGGGCGCTGGGGCTTTTCTGGTTACATTCTCTCTGGGGTCCCTGCGCTCTGGGACAGCTCCTGGATCTCTGGGACTTGGAGCTCCCTCCATCTCCTACACATCTTTGGGGGGCAGATCTGTAGCCCCTCACACTCTCTATTGGGCGCTCCTATAGAGAAACCTTACATATGCAAGCGCGTGTACACACACAGATGCTCACATGGTGCTCTCATAAGTATGGAGACATGTCTTGGCACTAAATGCACCGTGATTTATTATTGTGTGACTGTTCAGCAAAACAATGTTGATTTTATATTTCCTCATCAGGTTGATGCAGTGATATCTTGCTCTAGTTGCATTGTTGTGTGTGTCCCCCCCCCCCCCCCCCCCCCTTTTTGGTTTGTTTTTCTCTTTCTGCAGGTCTAGAAGCAGACTCTTGTTCATCATTGATTGTTTATTTTTTGTGGACCCACCCGCCCCCCCCACCCCACCCCCACCCCTGTTTCTTCCTTTCTCTTTCACCTCTGTCTCCGTGTCTGGTCGGACTTATAAAGCATTCAAAAAAACACTAACAATGAAGTTTTAAGTATCAGGCGTGATTTTAAAGCAGAAGCTTTGATGCTCCACCTGAGAGTGAGTCTGTAAGGCTTGTCACCAGCATTCAGACATCGATTCTGTTTGCTTCACAGCCAGACAGGACACAGGGAAAAAATAAAAAAAATAAAATACGAAGTTTAACTTTGTCTACCTCTTTGACGAAGAGTTGTTTTCAGGCTCCCTATTTACACATTAGGTAAGGTGGACACAAATAGTGCCAAGGTGTGCGGAAACCTTAGATAACTTCCACAAAAGAACAGAGATAAGACATTTATTAAGGTGTTCGTCATGACCTTCGTCACTAGGCTGATAAAATCTGATAATGAGGGTTAAAATACAGGACACCCAATAGAATGGATGCCTGTGAGTAGGTAAACTTTTATTATGTAAGATAAGATGAAAACCACAAAATGCCTCACAGATACAGAAGAGAAATAAAAACAAAAGAAACATCCAGCAACCACAGCATAACTCTTTAGCTGCCTATCTAGTTATCTAGTTAGTTCAAAGACCTCAGTGCTAGAGCAGCCTTTCTCAAATGGGGGTACGCGTACCCAGGGGCGTAGCACCAAATTCTGGGCCCTAGGTACAAGTCTTCCAGGTGGGCCCCCATGCTCAATTACTCAATATCTCTCTTACACATTTTTTGTCATGCTATAAGACAAGATAATAAATATGATCCTAATTTAACCTCTATATTGAGCAAATACAAATGCCAGCATAATAAAAGTGAAATGCCCAGACTTCACATAAAATTATTTTTATTTGCCAACAATGTGTTCAAACAAAAATCCTGGAATTTATTTTCCAGTAAATGCCCACTGACGGGTCTTCATGTTAGCAAAATCACTTATGAGATCTTTAAAGTCCAATCCTTTGGCTAATTGGCTTTCAATAGAAAGAAGAGCTAGGCTGTTCAGTCTATCCTTGGACATTGTTGATCTCAAATAATTTTTCACCAGTTTCAGTTTGCTAAAAGCCCGTTCACCCCCAGCAACAGTCACAGGTAGTGTGCAAAATATCCTCAGTCCAATACAAACTTCTCCAAAAATGCTCTGTAATTGCATCCTGTAGATGGCATTAAGCAGCTCAAGAGGAGACCGAATGTGTGGGAATGTGGCACCATATATTGTTCTCAGGTGTAGCATCTCATTCTCAAATTCAGCTGTGAGATCCTTGTAATATTTTCTCATCAGTGCCTGGCATGATATCTTCATCTGCTCTTCAGTCATGTTTGTCATGGTTCGTGATGTTAAGCTTTGCTAATACTGATATATCTTGATATATTAAATACATATGACATGAAATAAACCAGGTTCTCTCTGTGAATGTAAGGTACTCTAAATATTATAATCCCTGCATTATCAGCCAAATTATAAGATTGTCCGTTTTCAAGATCAAATATAAAGAAATTTAAAATAGGCTTAAAATATCTAACCAAGTCAATAACAATCCTCTAACACCAGTGTCATCATGCTATACGAAAAACAGTGGCAGCTTCACATTCCTGAGATTACCACGAATCCATCGATACCAAGTTTGTCCTGGTCCATGACTGGGAAGGAGCTGAAATATCCACACAGAGTGAACCTGTTTTTACTGCGAGGTCCGCGAATTAATTGGCGGCGGCCGCCCGCGATAATAATTCTGGTTAATATATATATATATATTAATTAGTGTTTTCACTGACAACACTAATTAATTTATATTTGATCTTGATGGTGAAACTAAAGGCGTTTAACACTGAACACCTAACATGATTGCAGCTTCTGAGAGCTAGCTAATATCAGCTAAAACTGTGTTCTGCTGCTGCTGCTCACCGTCCTTCTACTTGCTTCTGTTCAATTAACCTTTTCTCCTTCTCCTTCTTTTCTTTTCTTTTCTGGAAGCCAGATTTCCCTTTCTTGGGAAAAGACATGACTGACTCTCCTGCCTCCAGCTCTGGCTGTCGGCATCTGCGATGTCTCATTAGCTGTACATGCGGCCGTGCAGCCCCTGGCCGCTGGTGTGGACTAAACCACTTTGCACATTTTTAAGGGGTGATAGATTTCTCAGAGATTATTCAGTTATTATTTTTAAGGCGAAATTCTGTTTCTTAACCTCTTTATCCAGGTAAAGGGAAGTTTATTAAGACATTAAGTAAGTTGGGGGGAAAAAAACAACAACAATAAAACATTTTTATTCAAAGCTGTCTCAGGGCCCCTCCCTGCAGTGGGCCCTGGGTAAACGGTACCCTTCCCCCCCCCCCCCAGTCCGACGCCCCTGCGCGTACCCCTGGGGGTACGTAAAGAAACTCCAGGGGGTACATCAGAGAAGCAGACTGTGTCTAAAAAAGAGCTTGATCACAGCAGTTGCCTCCCTGCCACCAAGGATGAAAAAGATCCTCAGTGAAGCACAAGCCCAAGTGTCTCACTAAAAAGTCTGTAAAAACACTCCGATCAGTGCAGTAATGATAAGATTTCAGTCTTCTTTTTGATTTTTAAAAATATATTTTGAGATTTACATTTGTTTTTAGCAATTGTTATTTAAAATGACGTTGATGATTTCTTTTAGAGAACAGATATACTATGATCCCAAAAGAGAACACTTTATGTTGATATGCTTTTTATGTGCACAAATCTTTAATTATAATTAGCTTAATCATTTCTTTGGCCTGTATTTGATATATTTTTTTAAACATTTCTAGTTATATATATTTTTTTTTTCCAAAGAGTTCAAGACATACTACAAAAAATGTGCAGTGTTTTGCACATTTATGGATTTTTCAATGGGTAATCTAATGGTTTTAAATGGTTTTATGGTGACTGTTTTCAATTAATTAATTAGAATCACATTTTAGTGATGAAAAATATTTCCAATACATTTAGTTATGGAGTATTAACAATGAAAATATTCGAAATAGTTATTTTTTTCAAATGGTTGAATTTTGTACTTGTTTATCAGTTTCAAAGTTTAATAAATCAGTCACTGAATGCACCTATTTAAGGTCTTGTTTTTTTACAACCAAAAATGTTTTTGCGCTGATTAGGGGTACTTGGCTGAAAAAAATATTTCACGGGGGTACATCAGTGAAAAAAGGTTGAGTACCACTGTGCTAGAGGAAGATTGTTTCAGAGTCTAGGAGACACAGAAGAGGAGTCTCTGTCTTCTTTGGTATTTCTTTAAGTGTTTAAATGCAGACCATGGTCAAAGGACCTGAAGGACCTGAGGGGAGTCTATGTATGCAATAAGTTGCTGATGTACTCAGGAGTTCATCCAAGCAGCGAAGACAGAACGAAGATCTTGAAGTGCACATGATAATTCAGAGGGGTTTTATTGGGGGAAACTGCACTTCTTTGGTTTCTTGAAGACGTTTCGCTTCTCATTTGAGGAACTTTATCAATTCAATTCAATTCAATTCAGTTCAGCCAAAGAAGTCCAATTGCCTTCATTCTAACGCCTTTGGATTACTATGACTTGGATGACTGAAAACCTTCACTAGCATATGCATATTATAATGTACAGGAAGCCAACAAAGCTGCATAAGTAGTGGAAATGCGTGAGTCAATGTGGGTGACCTGGTCAGGAGTCTGACAGCAGCATCATTTTACAGTTTGCAAAAAGTCTTTAGAGGTTTTAGTTCAAAATGTGTTAAGTGCATTACAGTGGACCCCAAGGTAGATTTCACCAGATTATCCAAAGGCTCAAGGATCATCTGTGTATCGAAAATTGTTATAATTTCAAAACAATAAAAAATGTCCCTTTTGCAAGTCTGTAAAACAGTAAGCCACAATAATTTTAGAACTAAACTATGTGCCACCATCAAACTATGATAATTACCATTCATAAAAAGTCTGAGGAATGAGATGCTTCACTTCTCACATCTTCTTTCAGATCAATGAGTTGATGAATCCATCGACGTGGTTGGACGCAGGAGCTCAGGTTTTCTACTCATTCTCCTTGGCTTTTGGAGGTCTCATCTCCTTCTCCAGTTACAACTCTGTTCAGTACGTAAAAACATCACTCGCACAATAACCAAGGATTCCTGCAGATAACCTTCCAGAATCTCCATTTATGATCTTCATTATAGGTTGAGAATTAAACTGAACAATGCTGAAGAAAAAATGATTTAACTGTTGTCAGAACATTAACTCATTCACGGCCAGCCGTTTCCTGATCGTTAAAGCCCTTCGCCGCCAGCGTTTCTCACCGTTTTTACTGTTTTTTTAAGAGTTACAGAATGTTGCACGGTAGGATGATGTCGACGCCAAAACAACCAAAACAAAGCGGAGACTCACCTCTTACATCAAGAAGAATCCACGTGTTTCCAGCGTTATCCGTTATTTCATAACCCGTAGTCAAATTGTGATCGGCAGACGCTTTTCTGGTTCGCACCTCACTTTTATTTACAGGAACAGCCCAAAACGATCTCCTAGCACATGGATGTTCTGCTTCCTGATCATGTGACGTGTGACGTATGTGGATGAAGATCAGCTTCAGAGCTGAGATGTTTGTTCTTTCAGCGCTGGGGTTCGTTCCGATGACCATACAGTAAAAAAAAAAATGCAAATGACGACTTTAGTCACCATTGGCAGTGAACGGTTGGATCTAAAATGATGACTTTAGTCGTCAATGGCAGTGAATGAATTAATAATGCAAGCTCTTTTACAAATCAAACTACTCATCGTCCTTAGGGCTTTCAATGTGTAGTGTTATGCAAGGAGTTTAGATCACATTCTCGAAGATGTAGACAGCTGTAAAACTCTCTGTGGATCAGACCGAGATCTGTGTTGTAGATTTAAAGAGTTGACACATCTGACTTTGGTTTATTCGAGAATGCATTCATTTGACAAGTTTGTGATGTTCTCTGTCTAAAATGTGTACAATCTTGTCCTCAAAAGAATGTTCTTTACACTTGAGATGTACATGGACTTCTGAGTGCGGACCTGAAGATTTGGTTCTCTATTGAATGCCGTTAGTATTAAGGGCAAGTTTTACATGACAAGGATATAAGACTCTCTTGCTAGGGGCTGATGAGCTCAGTGGTCCAAGAGCAGAAGAAAAGGAGATTCCTTGATCAAAAAAAGAAAGATCAGCATTAAACAAAGTAGGGCATACAGTAGAAGGGTGTTATAATCTAAAATGTACAACGGCGTTTTAAATCATATCCACAGACAGTTTCACAACAATGAATACCTTCACTGGTGTGTCCATGATCCATGACCAGGACAACAAAGACCTTAATGAGCTTCTTTGGGAATGATCGAGATTGGAATGACAAACTAGCTTGCATTAACAAAGATCTATTACAGTTTAAAAGCTTAAGTTTGAATTGAAAAAGTTCCTTAACTTGCTTTTTTCTGAACCTACTTTGATAACTTTCTCTGGATGACTGAGAACTTTCACAAGAACACTGAGAACTTTCTTTCAGCAACAACTGTGAGATGGATGCTGTTCTGATCTCTATCATCAATGGCTGCACCTCCGTCTTCTCTGCCACAGTGATTTACTCCATAATTGGCTTCAGGGCAACACAAAACTATGATGACTGCATGGATGGGTGAATTACAGATTTACTAAGAAACATTTCATTAACTGAGACTGAACTCTGATGACATATTTGTTTGTTTTACAGAAACATTTTGAAGTTGATGAATGCTTTTGACTACCCTGAAAACAACATCACTCAAAGCAACTATAATGGGGTTCTGGCCCACTTAAACCAGACTAACACAGACATAATTCAAGGACTGCAATTAAAGACCTGTGACATGAAGTTTTTCCTAAGTCAGGTTAGAAGTTCTTTTTTTTTGTTTTGTTCATTTTTATTATTTTTTCTTGGCTCAGTACCTAAAACATTTGGTCTACTTCCTCAGGGTGTGGAGGGAACCGGTTTGGCCTTTATTGTGTTCACTGAAGCCATCATCAAGATGCCAATTTCTCCTCTGTGGGCCGTTCTCTTCTTCATCATGCTTTTCTGTCTTGGACTCTCCACTATGTTTGGGAACATCGAGGGGGTTGTTGTTCCTTTGCAGGATCTTAGAGTGCTGCCCAAGTCTTGGCCCAAAGAAGTCTTCACTGGTACCTTTCTTATGAGAAACAGTTTGTCTACACCATAATTTGTGATTATAAAAAGCTCAGGTTCTATTTGTTTGACAAGAGCCTTAGAGTTCACATGGGTGATTTTGCATCGGAGAGTGCTGGCCTTCTTTGGGGTGTACCACAGGGGTCCATTATTGGTTCTCCTTTGTTTGTATTTATTTGGTACCTTTGGGGGCAATATTCAAGAAGCATGGCATTAAATTCCACCTCTGAGTGGGTGATTGTCAGGTTTATTATCCTGTAAAGTCGGCCACTAATGGACAGTTACTGCTGTTAGTTGCTGAATCGCCTTTCGGAGGTCAAAGCCTGGTGAATTGGTGAAGATCTCTGCTCATTTGAAGGCTATGTGAAGGATATTATCTCCAATCTGGGAGTAGAAATGAATGCAGTGTTCACGTTCAACGCCCAAATTAATTTGGTTGCCTAGGCTTGATATTTTTCACCTGCATCAATTAGACAAAATTAAGTCTAAAATCTCTAGGGTGCACTTGGAATCAGGCTGGATTACTGTAATGTAACTCTTTATATGCAGACTATTCTCAGACAATACTGTCCAAGCTACAGATGATACAAAAAAAAGACAGCTAGGTTTTTAACTGGCACTGAGATGTTTGATCATATTTCCACTAATCTGGCTGCCCTTCACTGGCTTCCGGTCCAGTTTTGGGTAAATTTTAAGAGCCATTTATTTGTATACAAGGCTTTGCAGGGTACCTGCCCTCTCTACCTGTCAGACACCCTATACCTGCAAGTACAATGGGTCCTGTCCATTGTGGGTACAATGGCACAACTGAATTTAGGGGGGGGGGGGGGGGGTCTTCTCGGTCATGGAACCTGAACTCTGGAATGTTCAACCAATGCATATTAGGCAGCCTCCATCTTTCTCAATTTTTAATGCAAAGCAAGGCAGCGTTATTGTTATAGCACATTTCATACACAGAAGCAATTCTGTTTGCTTTCCAGGTGCAAGAAAATAAAACATTAAAATCAACATGACAAAATTCAAACTGCAGATTATAAAATCGATTTTAAAAATACACAATAAAATTAGATATAAGAATAAGATAAAAACGGCAAATTGAAGAATGATCAGTCACAGTGCAGAAGGTGCAGCTCAAGAAACATTTATTCATAGGCTGATGAAAACATGAAAGTTTTCTATTTTGATTTAAAAGTTACTAGAGTTGGGACGCATTTGAGGTCCTAAGGAAGCTGTTTCCATTGGTGTGCAGCATAGTAGCTAAAAGCAGCTTCACCTGGTTTGGTTCTGGCCCGGGGTTCTACTGGCTAAGGATGTCAGAACCCTGCTGGGTGTTTAAACTGCAAGGAGACATGTATTTTGGCCCCATGTCATCGAGGGACATATAAACTAGTAGAAACACTTTGACATGGATTCTGAAGTTTACTGGTAACCAGTGTAGAGATTTAAGAACAGGAGTAATGCACTTGGTTTTCCAGGTTCTTAAGACTTCAGCAGCAGCATTCTGAATGAGCCGTAGTTGCTTTAACCCTCCCTCTGTTTTCATGGGTGACCCCGCAAAGAAAGTTGACCATTGTGCAGGATTAATGGTTTATTCCTTGAGGTCCATGTGGCAGGGGTGAGGAGTGAGTACCACCTTACACCTGTCATGTGGACCTCAAGGGATAAACCATCAGTCCTGCTCAATGGTCAACTTTTTTTGCGGGGTCACCCATGAAGACAGTGGGACGGTTAAAGTTTTTTTGAGAAGACCTGTCAAAACACCATTGCAATAGCCCAGCCGGCTGGAGATGAATGCATGAATGGGTTTCTCCAGATCTTGTCTGGACATAAGACCTCTGAGTCTTCCTATTTGAGAAAATGATAAAACGCTGATTTAGTTATAGCCTTAATGTAACCAGTGAAACTCAGGGCGGAATCAGTTATGACACCAAGACTTCTAAACTGAGTCTTTGTCTATATTCCTCTGGAGCCAAGCTGAGCAATAACCTCCATCCAATCCTTCTTATTTCCAAAGACAATAACTTCAGTCTTGTCTTTGTGTAACTGAATGCAGTTTGACTGCATCCAGTCGTTAACTCGGTCCAAACACTGACAGAATGAATCCATGGGACTGCAACCTCTAGGTGATAGGTAGATCTGGGTGTCATCTGCATAACTATGATAGGTGAGGTTGAAGGCTTATTAATTAGCTTGTAAATTACAGTATAAATGGCTCATGTGTTGTATTGTCTAATTATTGTGAATTATGGATTAGAAGTTGTTTTGACTGTTCTTAATTTGATTTAAACATTTTTAATGTGGTATGTAGCACTTTGGGCCATTCTGAACACTGGTGAAAAGTGCCATATAGTAACAGATAATGATGATGATGATGATGATGATGATGAAGTTAGGGTTGGGCATTGACTACAGATTGGAACCAGGACTCTCACTTTTTCCTGGAATTGTTCAATTTTTTTTTATTTCAACGCTGAGAGCAGTATCACGCCCCCCCCTTTTGGCACGTACAGACAAACGTCTCAACAATTGCATCTGCCGAACTTTCTCAGTGATGTAAAGTTTAATTCCTGCAGCAAAGAATACAGCGCAGAGGAGGCTCGTTAAAAGGACAGCAGCTACATCTACGTTTCAGTTTCCCTTCTGAATGATTCATTGCTGCAGCATGTAGGTGTAGATCTCAGCCATCCTGGACACGATCATCATGAGTTTTAGCTGAAAACAGCTGGGGTCTCATTTATCAAACATTGCGTAGAATCCTTATTAAAACCGTACTTCATCTCAGCAAAAAAAATGTACTTACGCCAAGCAGGTTTGTGATCAATCAAACATGGAGGACGCACAGCTGCACGCAATCTCCGCTTCATAAATCGGAGACTAACAAGAATGTTTCTCAGCTGCATTTTAGTCACATCCCGCCCTCACCACGCCCACTTACTGCCATAAATAGTCAATGCAACGTGCCTTGTGGATCTCATGCATGTACATAAGCTGGCTGTTGCAGCGCTCCGCCAATGACATGGCGACCGTAGATCAAGGCAGATCAAGGAAGCGTAATTTCACAGAAGCGACACACACTGTCACAGACGCATGAGATTCTGTCTCAATCTGTCCCCCTGCTGATATTCCGCATTCCGTATTCTGAGCTTCAGGCTGTGTGTGTGTGTGTGTGCGTGTGCGCGCGCAAGTGTGTGTGAGTGTGTGCGCATGTGTGTGAGTGTGTGTGCATGTGTGTGTACACATGCATGTGTGTGCGTGTGGGGGGTCTTGTTCTGTGTGAAAGAAGCAGTACAAGTGATAATGCTGCAGGATTTCATAATTGTATCTTCTCAGCAGCAGCACTGCAGGTGGTCTCCATGTCCAACATGTGTGTAAGCCAGGTCCTTAGTCAACTTAAAGTTGCGCACATTTTTCCGCTACGTAAGTTTGCGTGGAAAGTTGCTTACGCAGTTTTCCGACCCCGTTTTGTGCGTTAGCAAGCTTGATAAATGAGGCCCCTGGACGTTTCTGGTTATGTTGAAGACATTTAGCCTCTCATCGCAGAGGCTTCTTCAGTTCCCAAACTTTGGCTGTGGTCAGAAACACTCTGATTATGCTGCAAGTCTTTTTGTTTCTTTCTTGAAAACAAGTTTCCATTCTAAATGAAGGTGATGTTATTGTCCATAGAATTAAAATTCATGAAGAAGTGCTGATTATTTTATCAAGTAAGACCTGTGGTTAGCAGGCTCATTTAAAACATCCTGCCTCTTGAAAGAATCAGAACCGGGAATCGATAGGACTCGAATCAAAACAAGGAACTGGAATCAGATTAGTTCAAACTGAAGCAATACCCAACCCTAATGACGACGATGATACTGTAAATAAAATGAAATGACAAGCTTTTTTGTGTTTTCAGGTTTGACTTGCTTTCTTTGTCTTACCGTTGGGCTCATATTTGCTCAACGCTCTGGCAACTACTGGCTTGCTCTTTTTGATAACTTTGCTGGCTCTATCCCCCTTCTGGTCATTGGCTTCTGTGAGATGATTGCAGTTGTCTACATCTATGGCGTGGATAGGTAAGTCCTTCAGACGTGATTACAGTTATATTTTATATAAACCAATTAGGTAATCTTCTAAGATTCTAAGCATTTGTGTGATTTAACCTCAGAGGTTTTTAGAATGCTCTGGACATCTTAAATGAAGTGCAGTTCATACTTTTTCCATGACTGTTTACAGTAGGTAAGAATGAAAGTTTCTGGCCTTGAAGTAGTGATAGCATGAATAACAAAAAGTACAGAATGTGATTTTTGGTGGAAAAAGGTTAAATTTATTTATTTTTTGACATATCTTTATAAAGAGGATTAGCCCCTTGAGATGAAACATCTTGTTTTCAAGGGGGTCCTCCATTACTTCAAGTCAAGAATGTACAAAACAGCAGATCGGAGATCACAGACAGCATTACAACCTCAGTATATATAGTCAATGGTTACAACACACACACACACACACACACACACACACACACACACACACACACACACACACACACACACACATGCACACACACACACACACGCACACACACACAAAGGCTCACAATGCTCAAACCCACCCCCAAGCACAAACTCCACTACAGACATGAAGTAAAGACAACCACAGGTCTGAAGTAATGAACAAACATGACTGAAAAACAAAATATGCACCAGTGAGAGCAAAAGTCAAGTAAACATAATTAGTAACAGACAAATGTTCTGAAGATGATCACTCAGAGCTCCGCGAAACCTTCTAAATGAAGATGTGGACCGAAGAGATAAGGGAAGACTATTCCAATCATATGGGGCCTTAAACCAAAAAGCTTATTTCCCTACCTCCCTTTTAACTCTAGGAACAACAAAAGATCATTATGTCACAGACCATGACATGAGTTGTAACGCACCAAATGTAACTTACGTTAATCAGGGTAGTTAAAGTAAAAGAATATGAAGAATGTGGGAAATATCATTTCTTTTGTAACATTTAAAATAACACCACACAAGACAGCAAAATGTGACTAACTGTAAAATTTCTGTTTATGAAATGTAAAGAGAAAATAATTTTTAATTGTCCCTGAACCCTTTTGTGTTTTATTCATTTGGACTAGTAACTCAAAGCGATTTAGATTAAATGGGTTGGTTGGACCAACAGTAACTGATTAGCGACGTTACTGATGAAAGTTCAAGGTCGTGTTTTACTAGTGATTTCACACATACTCATTACATCTCCTTCTTATTGCTCCGGAACAGGTTTAACAAGGACATTGAGTTTATGATTGGCCACAAGCCCAATATCTTCTGGCAGGTGACCTGGAGAGTGATCAGCCCGCTCATCATGATCTTCATCTTTGTTTTCTACTTTGTTACCCAAGTCACAAAGAAACTCACCTATTTGGTCTGGGACATGGAGACGGTACGTGTGGCGTTCATTATCCTGGTGTCCGAATGGCGGTTATGAACAAAGTTTTAAAATGCTACTTTTACTCTCCCTGCAGGAGGGCTTTCCCACCCTGGATGCGCAGCCCTACCCCAGCTGGATCTACGTCATCATCTTTATCCTGGCTGGAGTTCCCAGTTTGTTCATACCATTATTTGCCGCCTTCAAATTCCTAAAGAATAAATGTTGCAAGAAAAATGATTACAGTGATGATGATACAATGAACACGATCTCTGCCAAAATACAAATGAACAATAAAATCAAGTTTTAGGCAGAATTAGCTTATTAGGAATATTTATGGTGACTGAACTTTTTTATGTATTGAATTCCTTCAGATTTTTCTTACAGAAACAAGAAAACTGCACAGAGGTTTTAAGCTATTTTGGGTGAAAAATTTTGAAGTACAGAAATTTTAAATATTACATTTACTACTGTGACCGTATTATGTCAAAAATGCACAAAAACACATAATGAACTGGAATCTAGTTGTCATCCAATCACAGCTGTGCGTTCAGAATAAATGTTGTCAGTTCTCCAGTGCGGACAGAAGCTTTCTCCTGCAGTTGTATTACATCCAAATGTGTTTAACCCTTTAAACAAGGGCCAATCAAGCAGATCAGTGTTAGGCGTTTTTCACACAAGCTCACGGACTGTATCTACGTTTTGATCACAAAATAATGAAGAAAATAACGCCACAACCATATTGTATTTTTGTATAAATTATGTGTTTGTGTAGCTTCTTGTAATACAGATGTGTTTAAGTGACTTGTATACAGTACATCTACACATATAAACTTAATATTCCTGTTTTAATGCTTTATAAATAATAGCAGACTTGTTTTGTTTATCGGCTGTTTCTCTTCTGTACTGAAACCAGCAATGAGCATTGTGGCCCTCAGAAAGAAGATGGCGTATGCTTTAGAGTATTTTTTTTTTATCTCTGTGTGTTTGTTACCTCTCCCGTAGTGACTTCCAAGAAGTGGAGCAATTCCATTAAAGACCTGTTTTCAATGCTCTTATCATTTATTTCATCAGTTCCTTTAACTCTCCATAATCTGAGGTGGATTTAGTCATTTGGGTTGAAGCACAGACCGGATGGTCCAAAATGTGTTATTGGTGGAGGTTTTTAGACAATTGCAAAGTGTAAGAGTAACATAAGTATGTATTTGGGTGCTTTTAAAGCTTGATATATGACCCTACACTTTGACCAATATGATGTGAATTTTCACATAAATATGGAAATCCAGTCTGTTTGGTCTTTGAATGTTTAACCAGAAGATTTAGAAGTCTTTGTTTATTCAGGTATTGTCAGACACTTCGTATTAATTCAAGAAGAGAGTCAAGTTTATAGAGTAAGAAATTTATTTTCTAAAAAATTAAAAACATGACAACTAGGACACCTTATGTGATGAATGAATCTAAGTGCATGGAATGTGAGGTGTGATGATGTGTGAATGTGAGGTTATCAGAACCCTCATATCCGGAGACACTGACTTCTGAGTGGGAGTGAATTTGGTCTGCTATAAACTATAGTGATGGTTTCTAAAACCACATCAGACGCAATCTGTCGAGTCTACTTACCCTCGAAGACCCCCGTGGTAGATCCAGAATGTATTGAGGTCCGGGAACCCCAGAGGTACCGAAGTCCATAGAAGAAACCGCAGTGCCGACTAGACCGGTCTCGAGATGTCTCCAGGTCACAACAGTTGTTATTTGCATCTTAGGAATAACTCTTAAGGAGTTGAAGTTGGTTCAGCTTTATTCTGAAGGAACCATTTGCGGTCAGCTGTAGCATGCAACAGGTTTTTGACAGCTTGTCAAGAGATGCTCTGGGTTAGAGAGGCTTTGCTCCGGATGGCAGGTCTTTCTCAACAACTCACAAGAACTGACTTACGGTGAAGTGAGTCCTGTTTTAATAATCGTCATATTTTGATTTATTAACAAATCAGAATTTGACATGTTAAAAGGGTTTTACCAACGAACCTCAGAAAACATGCCTCGGGTCAGATACAGGAGTTCTGATTGGTGGAACAGAAAGCAATGTGTCCGGATATTAGCTTAGCCTTGTCATCGTCACATGTCTGAGTGTGAGAGATATCAGCAGATAGTGATTCACTTGTTAAATCTAACTTTACTGATCATAACATAATAATATTCATTTCAACCACAGTAATTTAATCAAAGATTAATCAAAACATTGCTTTTATTCTTCAACCACTATTCATACCACCACCACAACCGAGCTCTAGTATCTCTTACATTGTAAGATAGGTGTACAAAAAAAAAAATCTAAAATAACCACTTTTCAACCACTTACTACAATTCGGTGATCAGAATCTGATAGGCCTACCTTTGTTGATATTGAAATGCTGTGAACATTCTGTTATAATACAGCCTAAATGAAAACACAAAAGGGTAAATGAAGCACATTTATTGATTTTACATTTTTCAGTTTATATCCAAGTCAACACATTACTTCTGTTTATTTCACATTGCTTGTCTTTAAGTTAAACATTTACATTGTATTTTCATTACACGTTTTCTTTAGATGTATCATATTCACCAGGGGCGTAGCACCAAATTCTGGGCCCTAGGTACAAGTCTTCTAGGTGGGCCCCCATGCTCAATTACTTAATATCTCTCTTACACATTTTTTGTCATGCTATAAGACAAGATAATAAATATGATCTTAGTTTAACCTCTATATTGAGCAAATACAAATGCCAGCATAATAAAAGTGAAATGCCCAGACTTCACATATACTGTAGTTATTTTAATTTGCCAACAATGTGTTCAAACAAAAATCCTGGAATTTATTTTCCAGTAAATGCCCACTGACGGGTCTTCATGTTAGCAAAATCACTTATGAGATCTTTAAAGTCCAGTCCTTTGGCTAATTGGCTTTCAATAGAAAGAAGAGCTAGGCTGTTCAGTCTATCCTGGGACATTGTTGATCTCAAATAATTTTTCACCAGTTTCAGTTTGCTAAAAGCCCGTTCACCCCCAGCAACAGTCACAGGTAGTGTGCAAAAAATCCTCAGTCCAATACATACTTCTCCAAAAATGCTCTGTAATTGCATCCTGTAGATGGCATTAAGCAGCTCAAGAGGAGACCGAATATGTGGAAATGTGGCACCATATATTGTTCTCAGGTGTAGCATCTCATTCTCAAATTCAGCTGTGAGATCCTTGTAATATTTTCTCATCAGTGCCTGGCATGATATCTTCATCTGCTCTTCAGTCATGTCTGTCATGGTTCATGATGTTAAGCTTTGCTAATACTGATATATATATATTGATATATTAAATACATATGACATGAAATAAACCAGGTTCTCTCTGTGAATGTAACGTACTCTAAATTTTATAATCCCTGCATTATCAGCCAAATTATAAGATTGTCCATTTTCAAGATCAAATATAAAGAAATTTAAAATAGGCTTAAAATATCTAACCAAGTCAATAACAATCCTCTAACACCATGCTAAACGAAAAACAGTGGCAGTTTCACGTTCCTGAGATTACCACGAATCCATCGATACCAAGTTTGTCCTGGTCCATGACTGGGAAGGAGCTGAAATATCCACACAGAGTGAACCTGTTTTTTCTGCGAGGTCCGCGAATTAATTGGCGGCGGCCGCCCGCGATAATAATTCTGATTAATATATTGTAATGACCTGGCTGGGGTTGTAAGCCAGGTGCATTCTGGGTATTGTGTTATATGTGTTTCCTATCCTTCTGCTAGTTTCTATGTGTTGATTTGAGTGTTATGTTAATGTAAGCCACAGGGAAGGTGATGTGTGTTCTGTGGAGCGGGTTGAATTAGCATGGTTAACTGACACCGTGACTCTGTGTGGTAGGAGCGTGATAGAAGTTCGGTGTCTGTAGTGTTACAAAGGGTTGAAGAAGAAGCCCAATAAAGGTCTGGTGTGAACCACTACTGCCTCCTGCTGGTTGAGTTGGGGACTGCCGCTGAGATGCTCGGGGTCACTACAATATATACATTAATTAGTGTTTTCAATGATAACACTAATTAATTTATATTTGATCTTGATGGTGAAACTAAAGGCGTTTAACACTGAACAACTAACATGAATGCAGCTTCTGAGAGCTAGCTAATATCAGCTAAAACTGTGTTCTGCTGCTGGCTGCTGCTCACCTTCCTTCTTGAAAAACCTAGTCAATATTTGCTTCTGTTCAATTAACTTTTTCTCCTTCTCCTTCTTTTCTTTTCTTTTCTGGAAGCCAGATTTCCCGTTCTTGGGAAAAGACATGACTGACTCTCCTGCTTCCAGCTCTGGCTGTCGGCATCTGCGATGTCTCATTAGCTGTACATGCGGCGTGCAGCCCCTGGCCGCTTGTGTGGACTAAACCACTTTGCACATTTTTAAGGGGGTGATAGATGCCTCAGAGATTATTCAGTTATTATTTTTAAGGCGAAATTCAGTTTCTTAACCTCTTTATCCAGGTAAAGGGAAGTTTATTAAGACATTAAGTAAGTTGGGGGGAAAAAACAACAACAATAAAACATTTTTATTCAAAGCTGTCTCAGGGCCCCTCCCTGCAGTGGGCCCTGGGTAAACGGTACCCTTTCCCCCCCCAGTCCGACGCCACTGATGTTCACTCACGTGGCTCTCTGACCTTCACTAATGACTTATTACACAAATTTGTTGCAGATTTTGCATTCTTTAACACTTTTTTGGAAGGAGTGTATTTGCTGGCCAGGCCAGAGTGGTCGATTTTACATGACAGTAAAGCACAAACGGTGCTGTTTTCTAATGACATCCTATTCTCTGTAACAATCTTTCTCACCATACCAAACACCCTTTCAGAACTGGAATTGCTGTGGGGAATGCAGAGTAAAGCCTTCATTAATCTTGGCAGCTCACACAAC
Organism: Nothobranchius furzeri; assembly: GCF_043380555.1. Lineage (NCBI taxonomy): Eukaryota > Metazoa > Chordata > Actinopteri > Cyprinodontiformes > Nothobranchiidae > Nothobranchius > Nothobranchius furzeri. The sequence continues at coordinate 22,872,354 of NC_091751.1, read as the reverse complement.
CTCACATCCTTCCCTAGCAGGCCCCAGAATCTGTCAATGTTGTCTTCTTGGGGGAGGTGCTTGCTATCTGTCACCTGGTAGTCAATGAGTTCGTCTCTCAGCCTATCTTCACTCAAGCTCAACTGAGGGAGCATGGCCCATAGCCTTTCCACTGTAAAATAAAGAAAGTGTTGCAAATCTAAACCATGCAATATTTCATCCATTCAACGTTCTATCAATGGAGAACTGCCCCTAACATCTACCTGTCCCTGGAGGGATGTCGAGGCGAGCAGCAGGGTCCAGCTCTTTCAAGTCCCTCAGGAGTGGATGGTCAAGGGGAAAGGAGGAGAACATCTTCTGAAGCGCTGCTTCATAGAATCTTCTCACAGATCTACAACAGCGTAAGAGTTAAAAACTGCATTAGTGGCAGCATTTTAGGCACAGTACAGCATATTCTCTCATACTGATGATGACAATTATAAAACTGCTGGGTAATATACTCACTGAAAGATTTTCTTCTCAGTGGACATGGGAAGCTCTACGCTTTTCATGAAGGCCTTTGTGTCTGCTCCAATATAGAGCTCCTCATCAGCCAACTGATGTCCTTGTCCATACTCCACCTCCCTGAGAGGTATACCTACGATAGCCCTGGCTGGTATGAGATAGCCCAGGATCCTCCTGATCAGCCTGCACATTTCCTCTTCAAGTTTGTGAATTTGTGCTCCCTAACCCTAACCCTAACCCCCAATCTCCGGTTGTTTTGGGACATGACTGGTTAGTCACCCATAATCCTCGCATTGATTGGAAGACAAGTCAGATTTCATCCTGGAGCCCGTATTGTTTGTCTCACTGCCTCCTGTCTGCTAACCTCTCTGCCCCGTTTCCAGTTTCTAGTACACCGACTCCTCCTGATCTGTCTCTGGTTCCATCAGAATACCACGATCTTCAAGCTGTGTTTTGTAAAGACCGAGCCGCCTCTTGCCACCCCATCGCCCTTACGACTGCTGTATTGACCTCCTACAGGGAGCAACACTACCCTCCAGCAGGTTGTATAGCCTGTCTAAGCCTGAACGAGAAAGCATGGCCACCTATATATCTGAAACATTAGCTGCTGTTGTAATTTGCCCATCTACATCTCCTCTGGGAGACAGATTTTTTTTGTTTCCAAGAAAGATGGTTCCCTGCGCCCCTGTATTGATTACAGACGACTTAACCAAATCACTATAAAAAACAAGCAATCCTCTGCCTCTGTTATCATCCACTTTTGATCCTGTTCAGAAAGCCACCATTTTCACCAAATTGGATCTCCGTAATGCCTACCACCTGGTCCGTATCCGAGAGGGTGACGAGTGGAAAATGGCTTTCAAGACCCCCTGGGCCACTATGAATATCTAGTTATGCCCTTTGGCCTCACCAACTGTTTTTCAGTCACTAGTCAACTCTGTTCTCCACGATTAAATTGATAAGTTTGTTATCGTCTACCTCGACGATATTTTGATATTCTCCAGCACCATCTCAGAACACCACCATCACGTCCGTGCAGTCCTGCAGCATCTTTTGAAAAACTGCCTCTTTGTGAAAGCTGAGAAATGTGAATTCCACGCTTCATCTGTGAAGTTCCTTGGATTCGTCTTGGAGAGTGGGCGGTTGAAGATAGATCCCAAGAAGATAAAAGCAGTTCGTGATTGGCCCATTCCCACTACACGTAAACGGTTGCAACGGTTCTTAGATTTTGCTAACTTCTATGGACGATTCATCCGCAATTACAACCAAGTAGCATCACCTCTCACACGTTTAACATCCACTAAGAGAACTTTTGTATGGACCCCTGAGGCAGACACTGCATTTTTAGATTTAAAGTCTCGTTTCTCTCAAGCTCTGATCCTGTCCCGTCCCAATCCCACTCTTCAATTTACAGTTGAAGTGGACGCCTCAGATTCCGGGGTGGGTGCTGTTCTCTCCCAGAGATCTCCCTCTGATAATCTGCTTCACCCCTGTGCCTTTTTCTCCAGGAAACTCTCGCCTGCTGAACAGAATTATGATGTGGGTGACCGGGAGTTGCTAGCAGTGAAACTTGCATTGGAAGAATGGCGCCATTGGCTGGAGGGAGCTGAGCACCCCATCATAATTTGGACTGATCACAAAAATCTCATCTACCTGAAGGAAGCCAAAAGACTCAACCCCAGACAAGCCCGTTGGTCCCTGTTTTTTACTCGTTTCAACTTCACCATCTCTTTCAGACCCGGAACCAAGAACGTGAAACCCGACGCCCTGTCCCGACAGTATTCCACAGACAAAGACCAAGAATCTGCTACCATCCTCCCTCCGTCCTGTGTTCTTGGATCCATCACTTGGGACATCTCACAGAAAGTACTAGAGGCACAACAAGCTGACCCTGACCCAGGAAACGGTCCTCCCTGAAAGCTATACATACCTCAACAGGTCCGAGGGTCAGTCATTCACTGGGCACATATGGCAAAGTTCTCGATACACCAAGGAGTTGGTCGTACCCTCGCTCTCGTCTGTAGGTCCTTCTGGTGGCCCTCCATGTTTAAAGACATCAAGGAATACATCAGTGCCTGTCAGGTTTGTGCTCGCAATAAAGGAACTAATCAACATCCCTCTGGATTACTTAGAACTCTGCCCATTCCCTCTCACCCATGGTCCCACATTGCAATAGATTTTGTTACCGGTCTACCTCCCTCAAAGGGGTTTACAGTTATACTATCTATCATCGACAGATTCTTTAAAGCCTGCCATTTTGTCCCCTTAAAGTCCCTTCTTTCCTCCGCCATGACTGCTGACCTACTAATAAAACAAGTTTTTCAACTGCATGGCATTCTGGATGAAATCCTGTCAGACCATGGTCCCCAATTCCTCTCCAAGGTTTGGAGGGAATTTGCTGCATCTCTAGGAGCCAACGTCTCCCTGAGCTCCGGCTATCACCCCCAAACCAACAGCCAATGTGAGGGACTCAACCAGGAGTTGGAGGCCATGCTTCATTGCGTGTGCTCCTCTAACCCAACTAGCTGGAGCACCCAACTTCCCTGGATTGAGTACGCTCACAACACCCATATTTCATCCGCTACTGGTCAATCCCCGTTTGAATAATCTTTAGGCTATCAACCTCCACTCTTCCCGTCTGATCTTCCTACCACCACCACCGTGCCACAGTTCATTCGTAGGGCCAAGAGGACATGGAACCAGACTCGTGCGGCTCTGCACCGAACGGCCGAGCGTAATCGACAGCTGGTGGACCGTTACCGTCGTCCAGCTCCACATTATGCTTGTGGGCAACAGGTATGGCTTTCCACCAAGGATATCAAACTTAAAGACACCAGCAAGAAACTCTCCCCCCAGTTCATAGGCCCCTACACCATCAGTAAGGTCATCAGTCCCTGGTCAGTCCATCTCTCTTTGCCCCCCTCACTCAAGATCCCCCCTGTCTTCCATGTCTCACTCATCAAACCAGTATCATCCAGTACGTTGTGTCCTGTCTCTGCCTCCGATCCTCCTCCACCTGTCCTTCTTGCCGACGGGAGCCTGGATTACCGGGTTCATCGCCTCCTGGATGCCAGACCCCGTGGTCGGGGTCGCCAGTTCTTGGTGGACTGGGTAGGTTATGGCCTGGAACATCGTCAGTGGATCCCCGGTTCTTGGATCAATGACTGGTCCCTCATCAGGGAGTTTGACGCTTCACGCGCCTCCTTAATATATATATTAAATCCACAGCACAATATCATAATTTACGAGTCAAATATTACAACCACAAACACTGTTGGATCTTCATTATTATTATTATTATTATTATTATTATTATTATTATTATTATTATTATTATTATTAACTTTTCTGTTATTTATTAACATACTATTTTATACATTTAGTTACTTATTCCATCTTATTCACATGAAGGTGTCATATTTTAGCTACTCACACACACAAATCTATGGGTGGATTAAAGTTTGTCTCATGGAACGTACATGGAGCTGGCTCCATAGAGAAAAAATAAAGATTTTTGATCAGCTAAAGAGAGTGAAAGCAGACGTAATATTATTACAAGAGACTCATAGATCTGCCACATCCGCAGATTAACTTAAAACACCTGACTTTCCCAGCATGTTCTCTGCCTGCTATAACTCTAGGCAAAGAGGTGTAGCTATTTTAATACACAAAAACATCAATTTCACAGTATTGGACACAGTCTCTGATCCAGAGGGTAGATTTATAATGTTAAAAATATCTGTACAGAATCAAAGCTTATGTATTGTCAGCATATACTGTCCAAATATTGATGACCCTTCATTCTTTCATAATTTTTTCTCTGTACTCTCCGAACACTTGGACTCTCCACTTATACTTGGAGGCGATTTTAATTTTTGGATTAACTCTTTAACAGACAGGCTCAGCACAGCTGGGTCTCAGCGCAATTGGCAGTCCATTAAACAGTACATGAGTGATTATGGGCTTTGTGATGCATGGCGATCTCTTCATCCTAACCGTAGAGAATATACTTTTTTCACACGTCCATCACCCTCATTCACGTTTGGATTATTTTCTATTCAGCAGCTCATTGTTGGCTAACATTTCAGACACTGAGATACACCCCATAGTTGTCAGCGACCATGCTCCGTTTTTTTTTTTTACTCTGGTAAACAAGAAGACAATCCCACCAAGCAAAAACTGGAGGTTTAATACATCACTGCTTAAAGACGAAGGTTTTATAGAATTTTTTAAAAAGGAGTGGGCTTTATATTTAGAACATAATGCCCTGCCTGGAACATCAGCATCTGTTCTCTGGGAGGCAGGAAAGGCAGTGATGAGAGGTAAAATAATCTCTTTCTCATCACATAAGAAAAAAACTGAAAACAAACGTATTCAGGAGTTAGAGGAAATCATTAAGTCTTTAGAGGCATCCACAGAAGAAGAGTTAATGAGCAAATTACGTAAAGCTAAATTAGAACTTCATGGAATTATTGACAAAAAGACAATTTTTAGCACAAAGACTACGAATAGAAAACTTTGAACATAGTAATAAATCAGGTACATTTTTAGCTAGCCAGTTAAAAATAAATAAAAAGAAAAGTACCATATCTGCTGTTAAAGATTCAACCGGGAATATAGTTTATGACCCTGGAAGAACACTTTCAGAGACTTTTACCAAAATTTGTACTCACCACAGAAAAACCCATCAGATAACGAGATCAATGAGTTCCTTGACAGGATAACACTTCCTAAATTATCAGACAGCCAAGTTACAGTCTTGGACTCGCCACTAACATCAGCGGAGCTCCAGGAAGCCCTTAAATCCATGACTAATAGGAAAGCTCCAGGTCCAGATGGGTTTCCAGCAGAGTTCTACAAAGAATTCTGGATCATTCTGGCTCCAATATTTTTCAGAATGGTGAGGGAAATCGAAGAGAGTGGCATATTACAGCCAAACATGAACTCAGCCAATATTAGTCTCTTGTTAAAACCAGGCAAAGACCCTGCATTTCCTACCAGCTATGGCCCAATTTATCTTATTAATGTTGATCTCAAAATAATTTGTAAAGCCCTGGCCAAAAGATTAGAAAAGGTAACCCCTTCATAATGCACCCTGACCAAACTGGTTTCATCAAGGGTAGACATCCACAAGCTCACGTAGATTACTTAATTTGATAGATTTCTCTTACAGTAGAAACATAGAAACTAATATATTATCTCTAGATGAAGAAAAGGCTTTTGATAGAGTTAACTGGAAGTTCTTATTTGCAACTTTACATAAATTTGGGTTTGGGAACTTCTTCATAAACATGCTACAAACATTGTACAGTTCACCAACTGCACGTGTCAGGACGAACGACCAAATATCAGTTAGCTTCTGTCTTCAGAGGGGGACCAGGCAGGGATGCCCACTCTCCCCCTCACTGTTTGCTATCTGTATTGAACCACAAGCAGCAGCAATTAGGCAAACAACAGGTATTAAAGGGATAAAGTGTAAGAAAATAGAGAACATAAGATAAGTCTTTATGCAGATGATGTTTTAATCTTTCTCCGGAATTCTCAATCCTCTCTCTCTCATTCAATAGAACTGATAAACTCTTTTTCAAAAGTTTCAGATTACTTTATAAACTGGTTAAAATCCACAGTTCTACCAATTAATTTCTCTTTTGTCAATTTACTTAATACACAATTGGAGTCAGGGAATATCACATACCTGGGAATTAATGTCTCTCCCGAGTTTGCAGATCTAACCAAACTAAACTACATCCCATTTATAAAGAAAGTGGAAGATGATCTTGCAAGATGGAAATCTTTACCGATATCACTCATGGGGAGAGTTACTACACTTAAAATGATGGTCTTACCCAGAATAAATTACTTATTTTCAATGATCCCAAACAAACCACCAGCTGACTGGTTTAGATCTCTGGACTCCTCAGTTACCAAATTCCTTTGGCAGGATAAACCTCCACGAATTAGCTTAAAAACGCTTCAGAAGACCAAAGACAAAGGAGGACTGGATCTACCCAACTTTTATGTTTAGCCAAAAGGCTGCAATATATACCAAGATGGTTGCAAGATAACCCACTAGATGAGTCTTGGTTAGACAGAGAACAGACACTTTGCAATACGATAGAGCTTTCAGACTCACCATTTATTAGCTCAAGCATAAGAAAATATGAAGGCTTCAAAAGTATTAGTATCAGCACCTCTCTGACAGCATGGTGGGAGTATCTTAAAATGACAGAGTCTTCACTAGTACCATGCAGACGCACACCTATCTGGAATTGTCTTGACATTTTGCAAAATAACCAAATGATGAACCTTCCGGACTGGAAAAATAAAGGAATCCTATACCTGGAACACATATATGAAGGATTGAACTTCATCCCATTTAATAGAATAGTCTCCCAATTTGGAATAGATAAGAATAGCTTTTTAGAATACCACCAAATTAAATCTGTAGTCAAACAAAAATTTAAGCTCAATAAAATAGAATTACAAACACCATCAAGGGTATTAGACTTCTATAATCTCAAACCCCCCAAAGTACTGTCTAAAGTATGTAAGACACTGTCCAGAATAGACGATAGAATAGTAATCCCTATTGAAAAATGGGAGGTGGATCTATCAGTCAGCTTTGACCAGGACTTCTGGTCCCAAACGTGTTTAAAAACTTTTAAAATGATCAGACACTCCAATTTACAATTAATTCAGTACAAAATCCTACACAGAGTACACTATACAGGTCATCAGATGTTCAAGATGGGGTTTGTGTCATCTGACACCTGTATACACTGCACAAACAACATTCCTGACAATTACATTCATGCACTGTGGTCCTGTCCATCTGTCCAGGAATTTTGGGGTAGAGTATGTGAGGATCTGTGAAACTCTCTGCATTAACCAGTATAGAAATATTTTGTTAGATCATATTACACTTGATTTAGCCTCTGCTTCCACTTCAAATCAATCTCTCTGGGCTCCTTTGATCGGTTCCATCACATAGCGATGATGGGGGACCATTGATATTGTCCTGCGGGATGATGTGGGGGGGGGGGGGGGGGTCTGAGTTTGGAGTATGCGGCTGTTCCCTGCAGGTGGGTTCACTGGGGGGTGTCTGGGACTGGGGGGCCGTTGCCCCCCTCTGGAGGTGCTTGGGTTGCCTCGGGGGGTGGACTACTGGCGGTTGTGAGTGGGGCCCCTTGGAGGTCTTAGCGGCGGACATGGGTCACTGCCTGGCAGCTGCATTGCCCCTGGGCGGGTCTGGGTGGGGGCCTGGGGGCTCGGGGTGTGGGGGTGGCTCGCCCCGTGTGGGGATCTGGGCGGGGCCTTGGGGGTCAGTTCCTGACGTATGCTGCCGGGAAGAAGGCAGGACCTCTGTCTCAGTGTCTGGTCGGAATTAAAAAGCATTCATAAACAATAACAATAAAGTTTTAAGTATCAGGCATGACATTAAAAGCAGACGCTTTGATGCTCCACCTGAGTGTAAATCTGTAAGGCTTGTCACAAGCATTCAGACATTAATTCTGTTTGCTTCACAGCCAGACAGGACACGGAGAAAAAAGAAAAAAAGAAATAGACTCATTGGATTCAAACCCTGCATGCCAGCCCCGTCGCTCGCCCCTGACCGCCTGCTCTCCAACCCCCACCTGCAAACCTGGACATCTCGGACTCTGGTGCTCAGCTCCCAGCCATTACTTCTGACTCTCACTCGACTCACTCAGCCAGCCTTTCAATTCAATTCAATTCAATTCAATTCAAGTTTTATTTATATAGCACCAAATGACGACAAGAGTCGTCTCAAGGCACTTCACATAATAAACATTCCAATTCAGGTCAGTTCATTAAGCCAATCAGAAATAATGTTTCCTGTATAAGGAACCCAGCAAATTGCATCAAGTCACTGACTAGTGTCAGTGACTTGATGCAATCCTCATACCAAGCAAGCATAAAGCGACAGTGGAGAGGAAAGCTCCCTTTTAACAGGAAGAAACCTCCAGAGGATCCTGGCTCAGTATAAGCAGCCATCCTCCACGACTCACTGGGGATCGAGAAGACAGAGCAGGCACACACACACACACACATACACACACACACACGCTCTCACGCTCAAACCCTGTGCTCCGACCGACCCGCTCTCACACTCAAACCCTGCGCTCCCTCTCCAGCTCAGGAGATCTCCCTTCTGGATCATCCTCGGCTTTCTACCTCCCCTCATTCCCCAAACTAAATCATCTCCCATAAGTCCCCTCTCAGTATTCCTGCCTAGACTGTTTATCTCCTGGACTCACCTCTGGTTTGCTCTCCCTCAGACCCTGGTTCCCGTTTTCTCCCCCGATCCGCTGTCAGTGCGCCCTAAGTTCCCCTTAAATAATAAATTCTGTTTTACTTACCTTCATTCTGTGTATGGAGTTGTGATTCTGCATGTCTTGGGTTAAACTCATCCCCAAAACCATGACAATGCTAATCCAACAACAGCAAACACAAGGGATGCTTGGCAGTTTTGGCTCGCTTTAAGCACACCCTAGTGTGTTAGTAAAAGCAAAAGTGAAACTTTTCTCCTTGCTGTGCGTTCCACTTTTAACACCTTAATCTAACTCCTGAAATGTCTCCCAAGCCTTTATTAGTGTCTATAGGAGCATTTTGTAGGGTTAAATATTTTTGCTTTTAAGCTTAATATATTACCTTTACTTATGACCAATAAGATGTGATATTCTACATAATATAGAATATCAACCTGCCTGGTCTTTGAATGTTTAATCAGAAGATTCTAGGATTCTTTGCTTTTTCAGGAATCAAACACACTTTGTATCAATTCAGACAGAGTCAGGTTTATAAAAGAAAAGAAATGTATTTTCTAAACAAATAAAAACATGACAAGTTAACCAAGACTACTGTGATGGATGAATCTAAGTGGATGGGATGGGATGTATGGTGATTGAATGGTGTGTGCTTATCAGAACCTTGTATCTAGAAGAACTGAGTTCTGGGTGTGGAAAAAGATTTTGGTTTGTATTAAACAATGAAGTTGATTCTTATCAAAACGGCATCAGACGCAATTCATGCTGTGTCTACCTCACCCTTTCTTTGGAGACCCTCTTCGCGGATCCGGAGGTCAGGGAGGTCGGATGACCTCTGGGCACCGAGGTTCAGTAGATTAACTGTAGCACCGACGCTCCAGTCCGGAGATGTCACCCGAGTCACAACAGATAGATGAAATTGTTTACGTCTAGAAGGACACAGGGAATCGGAACTGTATCAGCTTTGTTCTGCAAGAACCGTTTTGTTGTGTCAGCTGTAGACAGCTTTTAGCTTGTCGAAAGCTTGTCAAGAGATGTGGTGTGAGCAGAGTTTCCCTCCGATGGCCAGTGAGAGTTAGCTCAACTAACAGAATGCTGAATCTCACCCAATGTTGCAATGCTGAATCACTCCCCGGTGATTCTGTTTTAATATTCTCATTTTATGATTTACTTGGCCAATTGGGATGTGCCATGTTGAGGTGTTAACAAACAAACCCTCAGAACATCACGCCTTCTTTCAGATACAGGATGCTCTGATTTATGGCTAAGAAAATATCTATGTGCGACGACGTTACTTTAGCTTATATCTTATGAACATTGTGTATGAGTGTAGATAATGATTCACTCGTTAAATCTAGAATTACTGATCATACCATAATAATATTCATTTCAACCACAGTAATTTAAGCACAGATTAATCAAAACATTTCATTTAACCATATTGTTCATTTCATTTCATGATTAATTGACTCATATGAGATGAAAACGCTCACTTTATTCAGAGGCATGAGGAATCCTGTAGAAGTGATAGGCCTTGAAATGGGAACAGTGTGTTGACAATATGTTATCATGTGTTCAGAGCTGCAGAACCTTCTGGGCTTGTTGGAAGGCAGAATGTAAAATCCACCTTAGAGAATGGAACTCATGTCTGTAGATGACCGGTGGCATGTAGATCAATCTGTAGGTGAAAACTGACCATTTCTGGATGTCACAATTCCATCACTAAATCTTACAATTCTGCTGCATTGACATTTTAAAACAAGCAAGAAACAAGCTGGAAGCAGGGTCCAGTGCTAGCATGTCAGTTTTGCATTATTAACACAAAGGTTGGACCTAACAGGCCTGCCAACTCTGAAGTTGCAAGTGTAGTATTCTAGTCACAGTGGGTGGTGGGGCCTGTGACATTTCATTAACCTTGTAAATGGTAATTTTAGCACATACTGGCTCAATTAATTAAAAATATGAAAAAGTAACATAGTGTACCTTTAAACTAGTTTTGTCATGTTGTGGAGTTGCTAATGCTAATGGTTAGCTTCTACTATGTAAGACGTGCTCGGCTCTCTTCTGAATCCTACATCAATAGCAGTCTTCCTCAGTTGCGCACTAAGATGGGCAAGTCCATGAATGTTAATTTTCAGTGTTTATCTGAGTGTCTTTTCCTAATCAGAGCATTTACTAGTCTTTGTTCAATGGGCAGCTAATGAGCAATGGAGTAGAAGATTATTTTCACACTCATCCTGCACGTTAAACTCAGAGTTACCAATCATATTTCAAAAACAAGTTAAAAAGGGTTTTCGTAGTGGACTTGGTCTTTAAGGTTATCAAATTATGACTGTTGTGTGTGGGTCTGTGTGTGTGCATGTGCATTGGTTGAATTATGGGATTTTTTAAATAAAGTTTCAATATTCATAATTCCATTCATGTTACAACTAAAACATAAAATGAATAAAAACTTTACGTACCTTAGTTAAGTGCATAAACCAGAGTTGTAAAGGATCATAAATTTTGTAGATTGCAGAAACTTCCTGTATGCATGTTCATATCCGTGCACACAAACTCACTGTAGTCAAGCAGCAGCAGACACCACCTATATGCATCAGTGTCCATGCTGTCAACATGAGACTGGTACTCCCCAACCCAGGACTAGACCTCCGAATCCCTGACTATGAGGAGTTGGACAAAAAAGAAAAGGAGGAGGCAGAGCAGCGGCCCCAGTGGGACAACAAAGCCCAGTATATCCTAACCTGTGTGGGCTTCTGCATTGGTCTGGGTAACGTGTGGCGATTCCCCTACTTGTGTCAAAGTCATGGAGGAGGTAAGCTGATACGAACACAGCCAAAGACACGGAGACAAGACGACAGCACCAACATTGCAGAGTATTGCAAACTTAAGGAAATTGCAAGTATTGCATAGACAGTACTGGGTTTTGGCAGTGGCTGCAAAAGTATTATTAAATACTTTGATTGCAACTTTTAGCATTTTCATTTTTCCTGGGGCTAAACTGCACGTTCAATACATTACTTATTAATGGCTACAGGAGAGCGTTTCATCAATGATTTTCAATTTTGCTGAAACAATGACTAACTTTTGTCTTGCTTTGTAGAAGAACTACTTTAGGTTTAGCTGCTTTTCTCTTACGCTCAAAAATATTTATTAAAAAATGGGTCTTTGGTTTAGAGAGTGAGCCACAGGGCATGCAATGGCTTCAAAACTTCAAAGTCTATTCTATTTCTGTCATGTTTAACTAGCTTCAACGTCATTAACTTATAAAACATACAAGAGTAACTTAATATTTTATGATCCTCCTGCTTTTGATGTTATCCAAAGCAGCTGTAATATAGGGATGATTACCAAACATCTCAATAGAGTACAGTTTTATGACAGCTATATTTATAACTATTCATCATCAACAGAACTAATTTTTAGACTGAATTTCAGTAGTCACTGGTGTCAGAAATGTTTTTCTTTAAACACATTAGCAAGCATCTAACCCTTCAGGTTTTCCTCTTGTGTCTTAAATAAATAATTGTTAAATCAACAAAGCTCATAAAAGTGACTGATCCAGAAGAAAAGAAATTATCATTTCTATAGCGCTTCTCAAGATAGAAATCACAAGGCGCTGATCTGATGGACTTGGCGGCCATATCGTATCTCAAAAGGCCTAAAATGTAAACACGCTCACCTGGACAATGATAACAGAGAAATGTGTAGCTTGTATACGACCCATGCTTATCTGGTGGCTAATATAATGATGTTATCCTTGAAGTTGCTTGGACTTCAAATAAGACATCAAAGAAATTGCTAGTTTAATCTTATCAGAGCATTTGCACCTAAAAAAATGACACTGTTATGGGATTGCATGAATTTGTTAGAACATTTACAACACAGTCAAAGATTATCCAATGTATACCTGCTTACCTTTGGATAACAAAACGAATTGGGAAAAACTAAAAATATATGTTTGTTTCATAAATATGTGGGCAAGAATATTAATGTTTGCATAAAAGTCATGTCAGAAACCAGATGTTTAACCTAATGTCACTGCTGGAGAAGACCCAGAAGGAAATTCACTGACAGAAATAAACAAAAGCCAGACTGGAATTCATCTAAATTCTTGTAGATGGGAGTTTATTTGCAAGTGGCATCAGCTCTATGGGAACCAACCTAAAAACAACACTTTGAAATGAAGGACCATCTGATGTTGGACATGGCTCAATGGAGTCTCAGAACTACCAAGGCATAGAGGGAAACTCTCCATCCATTGTCTTGCTTTTTGAGCAGCAGATTGATAGTTGGAGCTGCATCTGCAGTGATGGGGGTGTTGTACTGGTCTGGTGAAGAGAAACATGAGCTGGAAGGCCAAGCTCTCAATTTACCGGTTGATCTATGTTCCAACCCTCACCTGTGGTCACGAGCTTTGGGAGTGATCCGGCCAAAATTTGTTTTCTCCAGAGTGTCTGAGCTCTCCCTCAGAGATAGAGTGAGAAGCTCAGTCATCCAGGAGGGGCTCATAGTAGATCCTCCACATTGAGTGGAAACAGTTAAGGTGGATCGAGCATCTAGTTATCAGGATGCCTCCCTAGTGAGGTTTTCCGGGCACATTCAACTGGGAGGAGACCTAAAGGAAGACCTGGACACTCTGGAGGGACTTTTTAGCTGTTTCTCAGCTGGCCTGAGAATGCCCCGGAGGAGCTGGCCTAAGTGGCTGAGGATATCTGGGCTTCTCTGCTTAGGCCAACACATTCTCACACCCAAGGCGTCAAAATATGACGCGTGTGACCAAGCCTTAATATATGACGATTCGGGACGCCCCAGCGCGTCAGGACACGACGATCAGGGACAAACAGCTGATGCAGCGTCCCAGAGCATCGGTATCCGGCGCCGGTGGTGAGACTGACATTATAACTACTTGAGAACTACTCAACCTTCCCCTCACCCCAATCCTAACCTTAAGGTCACAGTTTATGGACCTTAAGTTTAGGATTGGGGTGAGGGGAAGGATAAATAGTCGAATAATGTCCGTGTGACCGCGCGCATCAGACAGTGACGCCAGCGGAGCCTCGTGAACCAGCGTGTCCCTGATCGTCGTGTCCTGACGTGCTGGGGCGTCCCGAATCGTCATATCTTGAGGCTTGGTCACACACGTCATATTTTGACGCCTTGGGTGTGAGAATGTGTTGCTCAGGCAGCTGCCCCCGGGACCCAACCCCAGATAAGCAGAATAAAATGAAATGATGGAAGATTTACCAAAGCTTTATGGAACTAAACTCTCACAGGTTAATTAAAAAACACCTGAAACCTATTTGTTACCATTTTATAGGAGAATCCTTATTTTTAGGTGGTATTGTTTCTTTAACCTAAACAGCTGTTTCCAGGTGCTTTTATGATCCCCTACCTGATCCTGCTGCTGCTGGAAGGAATGCCCCTGCTGCTGCTGGAGTTCGCCATCGGCCAGCGTCTCAGGAAAGGCAGCGTGGGAGTTTGGAGGGCCATCAGCCCCTATCTGACTGGTATAGGTGTGGGCTCCATGCTGGTGTCCTTTTTTGTTGGACTTTACTACAATACATTGATAGCCTGGATCTTGTGGTATCTCCTCAATTCCTTCCAAGACCCTCTGCCTTGGACCCAGTGTCCTTTCAATGAAAATAAGACAGGTATTTATTTCTACATTTGCAAGCACCACATACGGAACAGAGCATCACTGATAGATATATATATGTATGTGTGCTTTCTACTTTAGAATTTGTGCCAGAGTGTCAACAGAGCTCCACTGTGGATTATTTCTTTTATAGAGTTACTCTGAACAGCTCTGCCTCCATAGCTGATTCTGGGGGAATTCACTGGCCCATTGTGGTCTGTCTTCTAGCTGCCTGGACAGTCGTTGCTATCTGCTGCATTCGAGGAATCAGCACATCAGGAAAGGTTCGGTCAACATTTTCCATAAAACACAAGGCTGCACAAAATCTGCATTTAATAAATAATTTTGTCCTGAATAAATCAGTTTTAAGCGACTAAGGTGAAACATGTCTGTCAATGATTTATAGAAAGAACAGAGAGATGTCTTTTCTCGGAATGCTTGGTAATTTGATGTATTATATTAACTATTACGTTTTAATTAAATAGAAATGGAGTAGGGAGGGAAAGCCCAGTCTCTTTCTGGATCATGCTGTTGTAGTTTCCACTTTTAGGCCGTTTACATCACAGCCATCCTGCCGTACATCGTTCTGGCCATCTTCCTGATTCGAGGACTAACTCTGAAAGGAGCACTGAGTGGAATCGAGTTCCTCTTCACCCCAGATGTGTGTCTCAGATATCTTTTCCACACATTTATCCTTGTATGAATGTGATCCTCATCCATGTGATTCTGTACTTCCCTTCAGGTGAATGAGTTGGTGAAACCAACAACTTGGCTGGATGCAGGTGCCCAAGTGTTTTATGCATTTGGTTTGGCCTGGGGAGGCCTGATCTCATTCTCAAGCTACAATCCTGTTCAGTAAGAAACGCCCATTTGGATAATATATAATGATGAATAAAACTACAGAAAAAGACACAAAGAGTGTCACGATTTGGTGTAGGAGGATGTTTAGGACCCAAAATGCAGAGAACCAGATGAACCAGGCAGAAGGTAGATGATGAAAATAAATCCTTTATTTAGGAGTAATCCAAAGGCAGGGAGCCAAAAACCAAAAATCCAATCATCTAAACTGCGTAAATAAAAACACTAGAGGACTAGAGACACTGGAAACACTAGATGCTAGGAACAGGAACAAGACTGACAAGAACTACAAACAAACATTAATGGACCGACACAAGACAGAGAGAATACCGGGCTTAAATAGACTGGGAGACGAATTAAGGAAACAGGAAGCAGGTGTGTGGAGTGAGGGCTGGAGGGAAGGCAGGTGACACTAATCAACTCAATGGGGAAAACAGAAACAGAGGAGGGCAAATACCTAAACACAAAACTAAACAACAATTACCTAAAGACAGAGGGAAGGACTCACACAAACTAGCTGGAGGAGGACATAGCACATACACACACACTGAGCTGGGGACAACGAGGCTGGAGCTGACCTGGGAGGAAAGAGTAGAAAAGATAACATAAGACACTAAACTGACACGCAGAAAAAGGACACATGAGGGCGCCAAAGGGCTACAACATAAGACACATAACAGGGATGCAGACAGCGACACATGAGGGCGCTAAGAGAGCACAAGGGGGGAACCTGGAGTGGAGCACAAGAGGAGCTGGGGAACAAAGGGACACAAGAGGGAATCTAGAGAGGGATGGAGGGCACCAGGAGGCACAAAAAAGGAAGGGGCTGATGCAGACCATGACAAAGAGTGGAATATTTGGAACTTTGTTTTTTGTGTAAAGGCTAAGAATTATTATCATCTTAGCCTTTATAGCCATCTTCCTGACAGTGGCAGATCTAGGATTTTTCAATGTATGGGGCCATTAAGGTGGCCAAGTACATAAAGCCTGGGTCATATTTACCCAGCAGCAAATTTGCCCTCATATGCACACATATTGACAGTGACATTTTCTATTTATACACTGTTGGTGTATCAGTGTTTTAAAGTTATTTTCTGCCAGGACAGTAAGGAGCATACAACTTTTCTGGCGGTGTCTGCCTACCATTGCAGTGAGGTCTCTGGTCGACGACAGTTTATTCATAATGGAGCTCTACTGGCCATCCTTGAGTGTCTGTTGGAGAGTCCTTGCTCTGAGAGACAATGGTGCTGTGTGTCTCCACACTTCTGCAGTTGGAGAAGTATAAACTAGACTTTGGTCCAGTGTTTCCCAACCCTGGTCATCAAGGCACACTGACCAGCATGTTTTCCATGTTGCCCTTTCAAACACCATTGTTTCCCTGCTGCCACACACCTGACTTCAATGAATGAGGTATTTACAGGCATCTGCAGCACTTGATGTCCTCCTGAGGAGGCAATGTAAATCAGGTGTGCTGAAACAGAGGCATGGAAAACATTTGGGTCAGTGTCACGTTAAGGGGATGGTTAGGACCCAAAAATGCAGATACCCAGGATGACTCGAGGCAGGAGTTGATGTAAAGAATAAATCCTTTTATTTGTAGGATGACAACAAAAATAAATCCAAAAGGCTGCGAGCCAAAAATTCAAAAGTCCTGGAGCACAGGACACCGAAAGCTCACTTAGAGCACAAAGTCTGGGGACGAGACAAAAGGCTCACACAGAGCACCAAAAACGCTGACATACAAAACAACAATGGACTGACACGACACTGAAACAAGACAGGGCTTAAATACACTGGGGCATAATGGGAGGATGATGAGCTGCAGGTGTGAGGGAAGAGAACCAGGTGAAAGTGATAACTAATCAGGGAGGAGGAGCAGGAGAGGACACCAGACCTAACTTGGAAAGGACACACACACACACACACACACGCGCGCACGCACACACACACACACACACACACACACACACACACACACACACACGCACGCACACACACCTAGCTGGAGGAGGACATAAACACACACACACACACCACACAAAACTGGAATAATAGACCTATGGAAATTATGGTGGGGAGACTGAAGGAACACAGGACCTGAGAGGGAATATCTGGAGGGCTGAAGACCAGGGGACACAAGAGGAACACAAAGAGACACAGACACAGACCATGACAGTCAGTGTGCCCTGAGGACCAGGATTGGGAAACACTGCTTTAGTCCAACATCCTTACACAGGATTTCAAGCTAGAAATTCCTATTGGACTCAATAGTGCCACTAGTGTTCGGACTTGGAAATGGATCCATCTATAATTGGATCGATGAGTAACAGGGGTACAGGTAGCACTTCAGGGGGACAATCCGATTTCAGCAGGGTCCAATGCCCTTGTGGCCCCACCCCTTGAACCACCAGTGCTTCCTGAACAGCTTCCGTACAGAGTCATGAAATTACAACCTTCATGACTCATGGGTCCAAGTCCAAAGTAAAATGTATTGGTCTGGTTTTTTAAAAAGCATAAAAAAAACATCCTGGTTAATTTGAATGTATTCTCATTTGTCAGCATCTTCAGTTTAGTTTACACAGCTTTACAATTCTGTGGTTATTCATTAGCCCACTCAGGGACCTCTCTGGCAGGCATGGCAATACAACTTCACCTGAAATAGCCAAGAATTGTATATCTGAAAGCAGTGTAAAGGTTTAAAATAAGTAAAAAATATATATTCATGAATGCTTAAAAATTTTACACATCAAATACCTTATGAACCTGATTCAGTTATTACCTTTATACAAATGCTTAAGAAACATGATTTCTAAAGATTTCTATGTTCACTTGTCGATCGTTAACTGCTGAGTTGGAAGCAGGAAGCCAGGAGTTGTGAAATGCTCTGTTACTTTTATAAGAGAGTTTGGACTACTCGTTTGCCTCCCTGAATAAGACAGCACCAAGCTAATTAGAGGAGTCTTTTATTACTGGACTTTGATGAAAGAAATACTTATCACTGGGGTGAGGGAATGAAAGGGTTTGCTGTAGCTGGGAAACCACCTTTTCTCTGTATGCAGTCTTACATTCTGTATTCAGACAAAACGTCCTTTGAAGTAAAACTTGAAACCTAAACTACTGGTGTCTTGAGAAGTTTTGGTAAAAGAGGTTTTGCTTAAACTGCAGGGAAAATTTTCCTGACATCTTGGTCCTTCGAGCCGGATTCCAATATCTGACGATCTCTTCAGAGGAGGCCTGGGGCTGCTGTGAAGTCCATGAGTGGCTGAGCCCTAAATCCAAGTGTTCATTTAGGAAAGACCTCTGTCTGTACTTTAGGTTTAAAAAGTAGGCCAGCAAGCACCCCTGGTTTTCCTTCCAGAGACAACTCAGTGATGGAATTTCACTTTTCACCATCCTGCCTTACACTCAGTGAGTATAAAGAGTGTGTAAATAGTGAAAAGCCTAAAATAGGACAGAGATCATTATCATCAACAACCTTTACTTATAAAGAACATTTAAACGGCGACAACGCCAACCAACGTGCTGTACACGACAATACGTCACCAAACTAGATACAGCAACATAAAATAGATTAAACAAATAAAAACTATAATAACATTAAAAAAACAGGAAAGTACAAGGGTTAAACTTTCTCAGCCGGGAAGGCCAGGGAATAAAAATATGTCTTCAAGCGTACTTTAAAAGTGGGAAGGGAGGGGGCAAGTCGGACTGTCAGGGGGAGTTGTTTCCAAAGTTTAGGCGCACAAACTGAAAAAGCTCGTTTGCCACGGGCCATATAGCGGGCAGGAGGGACAAGCAGAAGGTGCTGGTCAGAGGACCCAGAGGACCTCAGGGTTCGCGCCGGAACATAGGGACTCAAAATATGTGCCAAATAAGAGTGGGCCATTTCATGAATAGATTTGTAAACCAACAGGAGTATTTTGAACTTAATACGAAACCGAAATGGAAGCCAGTGTAAATTTGGCAAAACAGGGGCGATATGCTGCCATCGGTCTATGCCTGTAAGAAACCTTGCAGCAGCATTCTGTACCAATTGGAGGCGTACCACTGAAGAGGAGGGAATACCATATAAAAGAGAGTTCACATAGTCCAGACGTGACGTTACAAAAGCATGAACAACTGACTGAAGATCTTTTTTGTTCAGGACAGATTTGAGTTTGGCCAGCCGGCGAAGATGAAAGAAACATGACTTGACTACCTGATTTATCTGTGCATCCATTTTAAAAATAAGCGTCCAGAGTGACCCCAAATTTGTAATTGTCGGCTTCACCAAAACTAACAATGACGGGGGCAGAGATGGCTCCACAGTAGAGGGGGGACAGGGGGCAAAGAAAATAGCCTCCAGTTTGGAGCTGTTAAGACGGAGAAAATTAGCCGAGAGCCAGGACCTGACTTCACTCAGGCAGTCAGTCAGTGGTTACACAGGGTCAGCGGATTTGGGGAATTGTGGCATCAACAAGCCATGTTTTTCTTCAACTCAGCAACTACAGGTGCTGGCCAGTAAATTAGAATATCATCAAAAGGTTGAAAATATTTCAGTAATTCCATTCAAAACGTGAAACTTGTACATTATATTCATGCAATGCACACAGACCAATGTATTTCCAATGTTCATTACATTTAAATTTGATATTCGTAAGTGACAACTAATGAAAACTCCAAATTTGGTATCTCAAAAAATTAGAATATTCTGAAAAGGCTGAATATAGAAGACACCTGCTGCCACTCTAATCAGCTGATTTACTCAAAACACCTGCAAAGGCCTTTAAAAGGTCCCTCAGTCTTGTTTTGAAGGCACCACAATCATGGGGAAGACTTCTGACTTAACAGCTGTCCAAAAGACAATCATTGACACCTTGCACAAGGAGGGCAAGACACAAAAGGTGATTGCTAAAGAAGCTGGCTGTTCGCAGAGCTCTGTGTCCAAGCACATTAACAGACAGGCGAAGGGACGGAAAAAATGTGGTAGAAAAAAGTGTACAAGCTCTAGGGATAACCGCACCCTGCAGAGAATTGTGACGACAAACCCATTCAAAAATGTGGGGGAGATCCACAAAGAGTGGACTGCAGCTGGAGTCAGCGCTTCAAGAACCACCACGAGGAGACTCATGAAAGACATGGGATTCAGGTGTCGCATTCCGTGTGTCAAGCCACTCTTGAACAAGAAACAGCGCAAGAAGCGTCTCGCCTGGGCCAAGGACAAAAAGGACTGGACTGATGCTGAGTGGTCCAAAGTTATGTTTTCTGATGAAAGCAAGTTCTGCATTTCCTTTGGAAATCAAGGACCCAGAGTCTGGAGGAAGAGCGGAGAAGCACAGAATCCACGTTGCATGAGGTCCAGTGTAAAGTTTCCACCGTCAGTGATGGTGTGGGGTGCCATGTCATCTGCCGGTGTTGGCCCACTCTGTTTCCTGAGGTCCAGGGTCAATGCAGCCGTCTACCAGGAAGTTTTAGAGCACTTCATGCTTCCTGCTGCTGACCAACTTTATGGGGATGCAGACTTCACCTTTCAACAGGACTTGGCACCTGCACACAGTGCCAAAACCACCAGCACCTGGTTCAAGGACCATGGTATCCCTGTCCTTGATTGGCCAGCAAACTCGCCTGACCTTAACCCCATAGAAAATCTATGGGGTATTGTGAAGCGGAGGATGCAATACGCTAGACCCAACAATGCAGAGGAGCTGAAGACGACTATCAGAGCAACCTGGGCTCTCATAACACCTGAGCAGTGCCACAGACTGATCGAGTCCATGCCACGCCGCATTACTGCAGTTATTGAGGCAAAAGGAGCCCCGACTAAGTATTGAGTGCTATACATGCACATTCTTTTCATGTTCATTCTTTTCAGTTGGCCAACATTAGAGAAACAAACATTTTTTCATTGGCCTTTAGAATATTCTAATTGTCTGAGATACCAGATTTGATGTTTTCATTGGTTGTCACCTATAAATATCAAAATTAAACGTAATAAACATCGGAAATACATTGGTCTGTGTGCATTGCATGAATATAATGTACAAGTTTCACGTTTTGAATGGAATTACTGAAATATTTTCAACCTTTTGATGATATTCTAATTTACTGGCCAGCACCTGTAAATCAGCTATTTAAAGGTTATTTAAATCAGCACAGTGAATTCACTTGGTTCAGTTGCTGAGCAGAACAAAAGCATGGCATGGAGATGACTTGTGTCAGGTTCGTTGGCAGATCTGAAGCGTGACTGAGAGGATCTGTTGCCCAGACGCGGAGTGATGGAAATAACCAGCGTGGTTATCTCCTGTAGGTTCGGATTGAACGTTAGAGGGCTGGTAAGCCTGGAGACTCAATACAAAGTCCGGTGAGAACGATGACTGAGTAATGAATGAAACGCCGGCACTTCCTTAAGTAGTGTCAGCGTGATGACGTCAGCCGCCACGTTGGTGGCAGGAATGATGGGAAATGGTGGCGAGAATGCTGGGAAATGAAGTCAGCGGGATGAGTTTGTGACAACTTGATGAGTACATTTTATGCAATATACCATACCAACTTTATTTATAAAGCGCATTTAAAAACGGCATGGCAGCCGACCAAAGTGCCGTACAGATAAATAGTAAAACACAACATAAAAACAAAAACACAATCAATAATAAAAGTATACAACAAAGCAATAAAATCACAGTCAATAAAATAATGCATAATAAAAATAATTAATAAAAGTCAAGGGTTTAAAATTGCCTGGTCGTAAAAGTAGGCCTTCAGCAGTAACAGGAAATGGGGGAGGGATGGGGCCAGCTTCACTGAGAGAGGAAGAGCGTTCCAGAGAGATGGAGCAGCATAAACAAAAGAATGCTGCCCTGCATTTTGTATTTCATGGTAGGAATGTGAAGCAGCAAGCAATCGGCAGATCTCAATGCCCAGTTTGGCACATAGCAAGCCACAAGGTCAGACAGGTAATCCGGTGCCAGACCATTCAGGGCCTTAAAAAGAAATATCAAAATTTTAAACTTCACTCTGAAGTTTACGGGTAGCCAATGGAGCTGCGCCAGTACAGGTGTGATATGGTCACGTCTAGAGGTGTTCGTCAGAAACCTGGCTGCCGCACTGTACCACCTGAAGCCTGTTAAGAGCAGAGGCTGGTACACCAAATAAGATGGAATATGACCAGATGTGGTCTCTTAAAAGTAGAACACTTTTTTCAGTTGGGTATGGTGTGCTCAATAGACTTTATTGTTGACTAGGGCATAGCGTAAGACCGATAAAACAAATGTAGGTGGCCCATTTTTAAAGTTAGCTCCAAACCACAGCTGGTTCTAAAAGATAATGTCCGTGCACTCGTGAATAAGTTAACAAAGAAAGTTAAAAGAAGCCAGTAAATCTACGTAGCTTTTTGCTTCTTCTAAGTCTTATTAAAATTTCTTTACATATTTTCCTAACAAGGTAGCTTAAAGTAAGTCGTAGCAATTAGCTTAAAAAGAGTGAGCTTCCCTTCTTCAATGTGGTAGGAGTGTAAGTTGAAGAAGTAGCTTGTGGAAGAAACTCTCACGATTTACGATGGGTAAAATTAACAGTAAAAATAAGAAACCTGCTGAAAAATCAGAAGCCTTGCAAAAAAATATGAGTCTAATTCCACAAGTAACTTACTCTTAACAGCACCTTCATCAGCATATATGTTGGCCTCTACCCCAATGGCGCCTTCAGCTGCATAGACAACATTTCCTCTCCCTTCTACCTCACCGTCGACCAACTCGAATGGTGAGAAGGTGAAGAGTTCAGCTGTACTGCTACTTAACGTGACTGCCCTACCAACAACTAAATGTTAATAAGGTATTTGATGTTTAAAATGATTTCAGATTTTAATGCTTCAGTTTATACATTCAGTTTCACAACAACCACTGTCAAACTTGAGAGAATGGACTTTAGAGTTGTGTCCATTTAGCTCATATATTTGGTCTGAAATCATCAAAACCTAAAGCTGTCTTCAAGCAGCCACATTCCCTTACATTTCCGTGAATTATTTTCTAAATATTTTGTTTTGCATTGTAATATTATTTGGGCAGGAAGCCCTCTACACCTGACCTCTTGATGCACCAAGAGTCTATTTGTTGTTGTAAAAATCCAGAGAATCAGAACAGCTGTCAGATATATATTCTTTCTCAACTCACTGTTCAGTAAACATGTGCATTCTTTTTACACAGAAACTATAATTGAGCAGAAAAAGTTGGTTTGATTAATTTTTTTTCTTTTTTTTTTTCTCAGCAACAACTGTGTGCAAGATGCTGTGATCCTTTCTGTAGTAACAGGCCTTACCTCCATATATGCTGCCATGGTGACTTACTCCATCATTGGCTTCAGAGCCACTGAGAAATATGACTTCTGCATCAGTGAGTGAGTACAGTTAATTTAAACATTTCATTTAATTTTAGGCTGTTATAGCAAATTTGGAAAACAAATTAGCTTAAAGCATTTGTTTCATGCCTCTTAATGTTCTAACATAGTACAGCTATAAATATATTGTGGAGTAACACAAAATTTAAAAAAATGTATGAGGTGGTTCTCTCACATTTGTCTAAAAACCTCCGCTAATAACACAGTTTGGACAAAAGGCAACTATCCAGTTGTTCTCACCAAACTGCCACACTTACCTGGATCCTCTATTCATTATGCACTCACATATTTAGCAACAGAACACAACTTGCGTGATAACTTCTCCAACCAATATCATCAAAGAAGTAGAAACTGCTGGCTGCTACACAATTTGAAGTCACGGACCACTAAATACGTTTCGACCTAGAAAAACAACGACTGGTGTTTAGCACTTTCTCGTTACCCCTACTGTGCACTGGAAGCAAAAGCAGCACGAAACGGCACTGCTTCAAATATAATCCATTTTTAATCTTTGGAGTGTAATAAACCAGCCGCAACACGGCAGTTTTCACAAGCAGCCCAGAAGCGGCATGCTGTGCCGCGCCGCTAAAGATAGGATCGGGTTCAGTTTTTTCCGCGAGCCACTTTTGGGATGTGTCAAATACCGCAGTCGAAATAGGGCTAGACAGGAAATCACACACGGTTTCAGTGTAAAATCCCTGTACCTTTTAAAATTAAAAATATTGAAGTGATGCTATTTCATATAAATGAAGCTTATGTGTGACCCAACTGCTTATTTACTCACAGCATCATTCCAGAAGTGCAGCGGTGTGTTTTCATGGCTTTAATCCTGGCAGTGGAGAGGAACAACAGCATGTATGACATCAATCAGCGATATCAAACGTGGTTTACTTCTTTTTGGTTTAATGGCCGATTGCATACACAAACCAAATCTTTGAAGTCTCGAGGGATTGTGTGATCTTGCAAGTCGAGCATGGCAGAAAAGCCGCCTCGCTGTTGAGGCCCTCCCGATGTGCACTTCAGTTCGATGATTGTCGCGAGTAAACATTTCTGCTGCCGTTCCGCGCCACATTTGCTTCCAGTGTGCAGTAGGCTTTACTTTGATAATGTGGGTCTATGTAAATATGTGAAAATGAAACTGCAAGTCATCGAAGTGAAATATTTACTAGTGTCAGACATTCTTCTTTTCCAGAAACATCCTGACATTGTTAAATACGTTTGATCTCCCTGAGAGCAGCATCACTACTAACAACTACGACGCAGCATTGAAACGTCTCAACAGCTCCAATCCTGATATTGTTCTTGGACTGGACATCCATACTTGTGACATGCAGAAACTTCTCAGTGAGGTGCAGATCTATCAGAGTTCCACTCTTCTTCTTGTTTTCTCCTCTAATTACTTTCTCAGTGGCCTAGTGGTAGGGTGTCTGGCCTGGGACTGGGAGATTGGGGTTCAAATCCTGGGTAGGTCATACCAAAGATCTTAACAATGGGATCCAATGCTTCTCTGCTTGACAATCAGCTTTAAGGGGTTGGATTAAGGATTTAAACTACCAAATAGTCCCCAAGTGTGGCCACAGCTGCAGCTCACTGCTCCTCGTGGAGATGGGTCCAATGCATAGATGAATTTCACCAGTGTGTGATGAATTATTGGGACTTTAACTTTAATCTGCAGTGGTTGGTTGTTTGTTCAGGGAGTGGAGGGAACAGGTCTGGCCTTCATTGTCTTCACTGAGGCCATCACCAAAATGCCCGGTTCTCCCATCTGGTCTGTCCTCTTCTTCATCATGCTCCTCTGCCTGGGACTCTCCACCTTGTTTGGGAACATTGAGGGAGTGGTAGTCCCACTGAAGGACTTACATGTTTTTCCTAAGAAATGGCCCCACGAAGCTCTGACTGGTAACCTGGTTGTTCTTTCACTATTTAATGAAGACATTTAGCATTTTGTTTCCCTTGAACTGACAAACTCCCTGTCTCTTTTAGGGCTGACGTGCATCGTTTCTTTCATCATCTGCCTGTTATTTGCACAACAATCAGGACTTTATTGGGTGACTTTCTTTGACAACTTTGCTGGATCTGTTCCTCTTTTGACCATTGGGCTGTTTGAAATGATCGCTGTTGTTTACATCTACGGTATTGACAGGTTAGTTGTTGCTTCATAGGATTCAACATTACTTTGTACTATTTGAAACAGAAACTGTCTAACATATATATTTCATCCTCTCTTGTGAGACAGGTTCAATAAGGACATAGAGTTCATGGTTGGACGTAAACCATGTATTTTCTGGCAGATTACATGGAGGCTCATCAGTCCTCTGATAGTCTTGTTCATCTTGGTTTTCTATCTGGTGACTCAAGTTCAACAGACGCTCACTTATTTAGTCTGGGACCCAGATTCTGTAAGCTCATCCTGCCTTGATGCTTTAACATTGGAAAAAATGCAGCTGATCAATGAAAATCCACTGATCATACAGGTTTGTGTTCCAGGAGGAGTTTCCAGCTCTGTCATCTGTGGAGTACCCCTCATGGATCAGCGCTGTGATTTTTCTTTTGGCCGGAGTCCCCAGCGTGGCCGTCCCCATGTACGCTTTATGTAGGCTGCTTTTTGTTTCCTGCAGAAGAAAGTGATTTTTTTGCAAGGAAAAATCCTTTAAATCCAACTTTTGAATATTGAATTACGTGTGTTTAAATATGATAGCACATCTCATTGCAGAACTAAGGAGCTTTAAGAGGCTGAATCACATTTTTATCGTTTTGCCAACAGAAAACTGCTTACATCTTCATATCTGTGATGCTCTTCAATAAAGATCTTTACCGTCTCTTTTCTTTATGCTGTTTCTTTGTACAGCCAATGTGGTAAAAGGCCCGTCTTCTTCACTCTTTCATACCAGATTATTAAAACATTATCTCCTATTCAGAAATTAGTTTTAGCCAATTTGATCAAATCCAGAACAGATATACTGAGTGAAGGTCATTTATTGCAGGTGGCATTTGAGAATGGCACAAAAATCACAGGAGGAGTAGCAACCATCTTTCATTCAGACCTAATAATCAATACCTTACCAATTAATAGCTACAGTTCATTTGAACATCTTATTCTTAGTTTTCCTAATCCAGATTGCAAAACCGTAAAACCACTCTTGTTTGTAGTTTTGTATCGTCCACCAGGCTCCTACTCTGAGTTTTTTTTCACAAATAGGCATAAAAATATTTTTTGCTCACTTTGTAGTTTTTGTGTGATGTCATATTTTCTAAAATACTCACATTAAAGTCCTTTGAGCACAAAAAAATGCACTTACAAAGCTTCCTAAAGAAATATTATATAATATTTTATAAGTCCCAATTTTTTTACATGAATTTCATCCTTGGCTTCAGCCCTAACAAAATATAATAAAATATGTGTGTTTCTCAGATTTAACCCCTTCATTGCCAGGTTTATTATCAAAACCAGAAGTTTGAAAACTGTACAAAAAATGAAAAAAATCAAATAATTTTTTGTATGTTATGTCCAGATGACCTTTTTTGTGGGTAAGTTGTCACAGCCTTGGAGTGTCACAAGTTGGCATAAAAATATTTTTGCTCACTTTGTAGTTTTTATGTGATGTCATATTTTCTAAAATACTCACGTTAAAGTCCTTTGAGCACAAAAAATGCACTTACAAAGATAGCCAGTTGAACACATTATTAAAGCACATGAACAAAGAAAAAGTGTGTGTGTGTGTGCGTGCCTGCGTGCGTGTGAGAGGGGGGGGGGGGGGGGTGAGCTAACTGCTGCAGGTTAAGCACACAACTGATGAGTGCTCCTCGCACACTGCCTGTCCACATTTTCTGCAAAAGCATGCATGCAAGCCTGCGCTTCGGTATGTAGCTCACCGCGGTGGTGGCGGAGGTGAAGGCGAATAGGGAGGACAGAACCGCTCTGCTTCTCATCTGCAGCAGCTGTGGGGGCAGCTCTGGCTTGTCGTGCCTAACTGTTCCCACAAGTCACATTTTATTTTGGAGCAGCTCTTCTCCAAGGGCTAGTGATGTGAAAAAATTGTGCGTGGTGACAGTGCGGACGCTCGGTCCCACGGTGAGCTCCAGCACCACCCGCCTCCCTTGCTCCCTTTTTGCCGGGGCGTCTTGTGTCATCTTGCCCAGGTAGGGAATCCCCTAGGCATAAGAGGCCACATCGCACACCACCCACAGCTTGATGCCACAGTTCGCCAGCTTTGAGGGCATATACTACTTGGAAGTTGCAGGGACCTCTGAATCCGACGAGCTGTTCATCCACACACACATCTTCACCGGGGTTTATTAGAAACAAAAATGTTAGCATTGAAACGTTGTTCATCTACATAACTAGAATTTAAGCTGTTGCTATTCAGCTTTGTTAAATTCTGAGAAAGACCAAACGAATTGGCAATTAAACTTATATATATATATATATATATATATATATATATATATATATATATATATATATATATATATATGCAGATATTTATATAATCGATAGAAGTTCATACACCAACTGACTTGGTCTATATTTAATCCAAAGTTTAATATTTAATTGAAGAGATTTAAATTAATAGCAAAAGTTTATTTATTAATTCAGAAGTTCTAAAGAGATCTTTGCCCGTTCAATGACCAGATATGCACCACTCTGTCTTTTATTCAAAGAAGAGTCAGGTTTAAAAAGTTAAGAATTTATTACTAACAATTTGAAGATGACAATTTAAAAGACAATTCATAAATGACAATTTATAAAAGCTTTGATATTAACGTTGCGTTCGATGATGCAAAGCTCCCTGTCCCAATTTTGCAATTATATGCCCACTTGTGTGTCACGCACTTGACGCCCTTCTTCCAAGTCCGCTTTGCTGAAGACCGCAGGGCGCAGTGTGAGTATTGGGATTGGGCCAAATTCCCATAGGATGACCTGCCAGGCTAAGGCCTAGTCCACACGTAGCCGGGGGGTTTTAAAAACGAATATCCGCCCCTCCAAAAACTTGCATCTACACCACCTTGTTTTAAAAACAAACTCTGTCCACACGTACCCAGATAAATTTGTTGTTCAGGACATGCCAGACCTGTAGGCGGCAGTACTTCCCCCGTTCTTAACCTCGTCCTTCGTCTGTGGTCTTCCGCAAGGAGCAGTAATTCCGCTTGCAAAAACAAACAAGCAGAAAGCGCTTGGACAATTGATGGATCGGGTAGTGACAGAGCGCAGCTCTGAGGGCTTCCTTGATGTCGGCTAGTGTAAACACAGGTCGCACACGTGATGTCAGCATTTTTTTGTCGCGGAAAGTGACGTTGCGGGCCTGAAAACTCCGGTTTGGTCTGTCCACACGCAGACACCCAAAACGGAGAAAACACAGATCTTCACTTTGGCCGGAGTTTTTAAAAAGATCCATTTTCGTGTGAAAAAACTCCATTTTCGTGTGGATGACAGGCCAAAACGTAGAAAAATATCTACGTTTTGGCAGATCCCCGGCTACATGTGGACAGGGCCTAAAACTCTCAAGCAACATTTCCATCCACCTGAACAGCCCACACACTTCTTCTGCAGTTTATGTAAAGTTCAACTTGAGCCTCCACCGTCCTCCTCCTACACCAACAACAAGTATATGAAACATAAAATATAATAGAAATATTTTTTATTTGTTCTGTTTTAGTCTCTTGCCATCTAGTGGTTATCTTGTACCTATCAGCTGTGAGCTCATTACCTTCATTCTCAGGTGCTTCTGATCACCAGGTTTTAACAATCATCCTGAATCTATTAATTGCTAACTGACCTGGAGCAGCTGTGAGCTCTTTGTATAAAAACTGTCTTGTTGTGATGAAGGGATGAAGGAGGTCATAGCAGCAGGAGGTCAGGGATTCTGACATGTGACGATATTCACTCATAGAGCTTCATCTCAGGTAAGAACACAGGAAGGAGCAAGTCCAGATTCTGAATAAAAGGAGTTATGATTTGGTAGGAAACAACTTTTGTGCAGTTTTATTGGATTGTCAAATTGGGTTTCATATGAAAATGACAAGGAGGTAATAAAATGCTAGGCAGGGAAAGTTAATTATCTGCTGGTCAGCTTGATTGACTCTTATATCTGCTTAAATCACTGTTCTTTGTGTCTGAGCAGAAATGGAGGCTTTGGACGGGTTGACCGCTGGAGTTGAACTCATAGAAACAGCATTACAAGCTGGTGTTCTCATGAGTAAATTCTCAACACATCGTCAGTGCAGCATTCATGTTACAAATTTTTCAGATCACTATGTTCTTGCAAATCCCGGGTAAGGAGCCTCTAAGAGCTTTTTAAGAATTTAACTTGTATTTGGTTTAGTAACCTTTTTCTTTTCCAGGATGTATGTCTGCAGAGGATGCTGTGTTGACACATTTCCTCATAGAATCTTTCCATCCTCATCTGGAAGTGCTGTTTTTCTCAAGAAGTCCTTTACGGGTCGAGGATTTTTTGGCGTGGTCACCTTTGACCTGTTTGATACATCCACTCAGAAAACCACTGAACAAATGGCCGTCCTCTTCAAAGTGCCTCATAATATAGACATTTCTTCTGAGTATGCCGTGGGAGTTGTGGATTTTGGGAGACTGTGTGATAAAAGTCTTTTTAAAGAGATGATGGAAGGTACAAATGTGGCGTGTGTCAAAGGTGACTCTAAAGGCTCTTCTCTGACTCTCAGGAATCAACAGTTTTCCATCAGGGCCATGATGTTGGATGGCTTAAGTCCAGTGATGAAGGTGCATGTGAGCACAAATGAAGAAATTTAATAGAAGTCCACAGAAATGTATAGGTCATGAACTGAAACAAGCAAATGTGAAGAACTGAAACAAGCAAATGTGAAGATGAGGAGAGTGTTGTGAAAAATTTTATTTCACTCACTTTTTTTATTTATTTTAAGTTTTTTTTTTTTTTTTTTTTGACCCATCCGGTTCAGTTGCTCTACACTAGAGACACCACTGGCTAAGTTTTGAGGGTGTTGTGTTTGAAACTTCTAGTCTATGTTGACACATGCTGGGTGCTGTAGGTATTTAAATTATAATTATTTTTGGAAACTATATTCTCATTAAAAAAATTTGAACACTTTAGATTTATTTTTTGGATCTAATATTTTTTTTACTTGTCACAGCATTCCCCCATTACTCTGTGCTCATTTGCTATTCATTTTTTACTTTTTTTTTTAAATAAAAGGCTTTACAAACTTACACTCTGCATTATTTTAATTTACATGAATATATAAATCAGAACTTTAAACATCCTAATTTTTCAATTTGACCATTGTGTGACTTGATGTTTGAAATTATTTTTCATTGTGGTAGAATGGCTTAGAAACACTTAGGTAGTTTAAAGGGCAGGTCACCCCCTACCAGAGATTTACTCCACTCCCACTTCCTGTTTGGAAAAATGCAACAAATGCTGTTGCCAGGCAGACAAAGGGTAGAGCCTCTACCAAATACACACAGGCACACATTGTGACATAATGTACCAGCTAATTTAGTGTACCTCTTAGCTAACCAGGATGGCAGATTAAAATTCAAATGTTGTGCAGAGTTTTACCTGACGACGATACAACACTGACAGTTTAAGGCAGAATATTTAAAACTTAAGATGTACTTAAAAGCCAAATTCTTGACTATACGTGTCTACAGCATGATTAGACACTCTTTTATATAGTTACTCGGCAAAAGTTGTTTTGGGGGTGACTTGCTCTTTAACCCTTTAAGCGCCAAAGTCGCAGAATTGCAGCAATGTTGGATTTAATAAGCCACAGCAGCAGAAATACCGTACATAGTTATATATGTCTACATAGGAATATGTATATATGTATCAAACAATAAGAAAATAAGACAAAAACAAAACAACAAAAATCTGCAAATGTGATGCAATCCAATATGGCTGCTACCTGATGTCGTCATAATATGCCAATTATGTGAGTGATTTTTTCTCCTATCACAAAATTTGGCTCATACTGAAGATTTTTCTAATTTACAATATTCCTCTATCTCTAAACAGATTTAAGCTACAAGCTCTTTAAATAGTAGTGTAAAAATTTCATATTATACTGAAAAAACTATGGCGCCTAAAGGGTTAAAGAACCTCCTTGGTATGAAAGGTGGTGAGCAATTTGTAAATTACCCCAAGGATTTCCAGGACTTTGTGAATCCAAAGCAAATGGCTTTGTTATAAACTTACTGAAGATTCTAATGACAGTATTGATATTATGCAAAACTCACCTTTTGCTACATATTGTGACATCATGTGGGTCTGCACCCCCTTTTAAACACAAACTTAAAAGGGACTGCACACCATCAGAAAATGTAACTCCACCCCTAATCAAGATTTGAAAAATGCCATGAAAGTGGGCGTTGCCAGGAGGTACAAAGTGGCATGGCCAAGTGTGGGGAATTTCCACCCTGGGAGTGAGGGGGGAGTGGGAGGAGACTGTACCGATGACGTGAAATTGTTCCAGCCCCAGTCAACCACAAGTTTAAAATGCAGTAGCCACTTTTCTGCCACAGGGGGCAGCACTAAGACGTTTTTAGACCTAGACTCTAGATTTAATTAAGTTTACACAAACATGTAAAAAATGCACAGAAACAGAGATTGCATTTGTAAAGACCCAGTTATACAGTTAATTAGCAAAAAAAAAAATTTAAAAATTAAAAACCTGTTTATTTTGGGGTTTAATTACTCTTTAAAGAGGGGTGTAGAGCATCAAACAGGGCAGCAGAGGGTGCTATATGTCTGGCTGATCAATGACTCAGACTACAGCATGTGACAGGACAATTGATTTGTTGACAGTAAAGTCAAAGGTTGATCAGCTGCTAAAACATTAACTCACATTACACATGATGCAAAAGCAGCAATGAAGTCATGGATGTCAGACTGGCTGAGATTCCTGCAGGGACTATATATATATATATATATATATATATATATATATATATATATATATATATATATATATATTATAAATCAAACTTGTCGATTACCTTGTATAGGACCAGTAAAATGTTTTGGGTGTTTTAAATTTACAAATGCTTCATGAGCTCAAATGAAATTTTGAGATCTGATTTCATTTGGTTTCAATAATATTTTGGACATCTTGCAGGATCAGCGTCAAATCCAGATATAACTTTGGTGTAAGAGTACATGGAACAGGAATGGCATTTTTCTGAATTAGGGATCCTTTGAATATGGAGAGCAGTCACTCCTTTAAGGACTCCTGTAAACCACATCATCTGAGATTTTCCCTTTTTAATCTGCTTTATGCCATTTATAGTTTAACTCTGAGGCGCCGATCCTCTGAACTCTATCATTAATAATTCTAACAGGGTAATTGTGTAATAATTAATATCAGATCATTTGTAACAGGGATACATTCACCCATTATGACACTGAGCCATCAACCCCAGTGTGCTCTCCATAATTATAATTAATGCTTCCCTGGTTTCTGGTCAGGTCCCTTCTGATTTTAAGAACACTGTAATCCACCTGCTTCATAAAACACCTCCAAGTCCATTCTGCCTTAAACCCCTAAATGCATTGAAACGGCCCTGGGTGTGGCACTGAGCTTTGAGGTCATCTGCATTGTTTCAAATAAGAATCCATGCATAGATTGTTGCTTTAAACAGATGTGGTGGATAAATCTACCTAGGTTTTCCTTTTCAAGCACTTTGTTTTGTTTTCTTGTTTTTTATTTGACTATTTTCCTGTCCCATCTTTCTCTGATCTTCCTGCATCTCTTCTCAATCCTGTAGAAAAACTGCTTCCAGGATTTCCGACTTTTTCACCCCATGAGCTACTTATGAACCAGCTTAATGCCATTTACCGACCACAAATAATAAATAGCAAAGATCCGCAGAGAGGTGAAATCACCGAGTACAGGTCATGAGCTCCGCTGAGTGCGCCAGGCATGAATAGTACTAGAAAATATGAGCAGAAATAAACGAATGCATGTTAATTAATTTCTTTAGCTGGTGCTACCCACTTTGAGAATGTTACTGTGGCTGTGTGCAGGTCAGTGACAAGCATCTGGAGAACATTGATGATCAGCGCTCTCCATACTTGAGGAGATGCTGAAGCGAGCGTGAGAGGCACACAGACTTGGAAAAAAAGGTGGAGTAACTCCACATCTAAAATAAAGTCGTTTTACTGATCTCACTGGTGTGTGTGTCATGCCTGATAGCTGAGTCGGTATGATGAACGTCTCAATGATGTTTTTCTGTTAGACCTCTATAATTCCCTTTCCTTGGGCTGCTCACATGGGCCCCTGGTGGGTGTGGGCCGCTGGGCCCATGCCCATAATGCCCATTGGATAATCCGGCCTTGCCTCCAAGATCTTGGAAAAGACTGTGGCTAAAAAAATCACAGCTGCTCTTGATGAACATAACATCTACGATAGTTTCCAGTCAGGTTTTGTAGAGCTCATTCTACTGAAACAGCTCTTCTTAGGGTCTCAAATGACCTTCTGACTGACAGTGATGCAGGGGACTGTTCTGTTCTGGTTCTGCTGGACCTGACTGCAGCCTTTGACACTGTTGACCATCACCTGCTACTGGAAAAGCTGAGAGACTCAGTAGGCTTATCAGGAAACGCTCTGGAGTAGATCTCCTCTTATTTGTCTGAGCGTTCTTTCTCTTTGGCCGTCTCGCTTGGCCCCTCCTCCACCTCCCTCACCTATGGCGTCCCACAAGGATATGTGCTAGGACCTCTACAGTTCCTCCTGTATCTGTTCCTTCTCCAGCACCTACTGAGCTCTTTTAATGAAATACCATACCATCCTTACACATGACATTCAACTGTATATCTGCTATTGTCATAAAGCAGGTAGAGACCTCCCACTACTGTACTTAAATATCCAAATCACAAAACTGGTAAGTGCAGATTTTGGACAGCAAAGGGCTACAGATTGCTGTCCAATGTGAAGATGCTCAAGTTTCTAGCTTTTTCAAGAACAACTAAAGTTTCAAAAATAGCATAAATTGGTAAAAACTCCAGTTATTTCATGCTTATTTGCAGTTTATCTCCTCAAATTTCTGCTACAAATCATTATATCAATATTAGTATTAGAACTTTTAAATTCCAACATAAGCTTAAACAAAAGGAAATTTTCTTTATGTTGTTTATTATGTTTAATGCTTGATCACACTGATCATATAAAAGAGCAGCAGGTAAATGCACCTGTTACTGAAACAGTAGAAGAAGAAGAAGAAGAAGAAGAAGAAGAAGAAAACATCATACCTATAGCGCCTCAAGATAAAAATCACGAGGCGCTTCACAAAAACAAAAAATGTAAAAATATAAAAAAAGCATTTAGAAAATGTTTAAAAATATATATATATAATGAGCAAAAATAGGCAATTGTGATTAAAAAAATGTTGAGAGAGAGTGAACAGGAAAGAGGGAAATCAGTGGATCCTGAGGAAGGTGGAATAGGTGGGGAGAGCAGAATAAAGAGAGAGTGGTGAAGAAGATCATACAAAAGCCAGCTTGAACAAGTGAGTCTTCAGCTGCTTTTTAAAGGAGACCACTGAGTCCACTGATCTCAGGCTCAGGGGGAGAGAGTTCCAGAGGGCCACAGCAGCAAATTATCTGTCACCTTTGGTCTTTAGCCTGGTGCTGCACAACCAGTAGGCTTTGATCACTGGACCTCAGGGACCTGCTGGGGGTGTAGGGACTAAGAAGATCACCAATGTAAGATGGTGCTTGTCCATGTAAGGCCCTATAGACCAGAACCAGGATCTTGAAATGAACCCTGAAGTTGAATGGCAGCCAGTGAAGCTGGAGGAGAAGCGGGGTGATGTGGGCGTATTTGGAGGACTTGGTCAGAAGCCGAGCACAGGCGTTCTGAACCACCTGTAGACGGTTCAGGGAGGTTCTGCTCAGGCATGTGAAAAGAGAGTTACAGTAGTCTAAGCGTGAGGAGATGAAGGTGTGAAGAACTGTCTCAAGTTCAGAGCGAGACAGAATGGGACTCAGCTTAGCAATGTTCCTGAGATGGAAGAAGGAAGAGCGAACAAGAGAACTGACATGAGAATCCAGGGTGAGAGCTGGGTCAAAGGTCATGCCAAGATTCCTGACAGAAGATTTGGTGTGGGAAGCAAGCTGACCAAGAAAGTCTCTGACTTTGGGAACCAGCTTGTCTGGGGCACAGATGAGGATCTCAGTCTTATCTTCATTCAGCTGAAGAAAGCTCCCAGCCATCCAGGTTTTGATAGAGTCTAAGCAGCTGTGTAACAGCTGCAGCTTAGACATCTCATGGGGCTTAAAGGAGATGTACAGTTGGATGTCATCTGCATGAAGATGGTAGGAGATTCCTTTGAAGGAGCTCAGGATGTGCAGAAGAGGAAGCAGATAGAGGAGGAAGAGCAGAGGCCCCAGCACAGAACCTTGTGGGACACCATGGGTAAGAGAGGTGGTGGAGGACCTAAACTTGGAGACGGCCACAGAAAAGGATCGCTCAGAAAGATAAGAGGAGAACCACTCCAGAGCAGATCCTGATAGGCCTACTCAGTCTCTGAGCCTCTCCAGTAGCAGGTGATGGTCAACAGTGTCAAAGGCTGCAGTCAGGTCCAGCAGGACCAGAACAGAACAGTCCCCTGCATCACTGTGAGTCCGAAGGTCATTAGAGACCCTAAGAAGAGCTGTTTCAGCAGAATGAGTTCTACGAAAACCTGACTGGAAGCTATCATAGATGTTATGTTCATCAAGAGCAGCTGTGAGTTGTTTAGCCACAACCTTTTCCAAGATCTTGGAGATGAACAGAAGTTTAGAGATGGGTCTGAAGCTGCTATGGAAAGACGGGTCAAGACTCGGTTTTTTAAGAAGCGGGTGGATTACAGCGTTCTTAAAATAAGCAGGGACCTGACCAGGAACCAGAGAAGCATTAATCATAGAGAGCATGCTGGGACCGATGGACTGAAAAGCACTTTTAAACAAAGATGAGGGTAAGATGTGGAGGGGGCTTGCAGAGGTCTTCATAGAGTTAACTAGTTTGGTTAACTCAGGCAAAGAAACAGGAGCAAAGCTATCTAGGATGATGGGTCTGGTTGGAGTCGGGAGAGGCAGCGATAAGGCTGAAGGAGAGATGCTAGATCTAACCTTATTGACTTTGTCCACAAAGAAAGACAGAAAGTTCTCACAGTCTGCAACAGAGTGGATGGAGGCTGTAGGAGAGGCATGAGACACGATGCTGCTGATGGTGTTAAACAGCACCTTGGGGTTCCCTTTGCTCTGGGACACCAGGTTGGAGAAATAGGAAACCCTTGCATCTCTGACTGCAGAGTTAAAGGATGTCAGAAGATCCTTTAGGTGCAGCAGATGGACGTGGAGATGGGTATTCTTCCACAAACACTCAATTTTTCTGCATTGGCGCTTCAGGCTGCAAAGGATGTCATTAAACCAGGGAGTAGGGTTCACTGCAGGAACTGATCTGGTTCTGACAGGACAGATGTTGTCCAGAATGGAGAGGCAGTGCTCGTTAAACTGAGAAGTTAAGGAGTTTGGGTCGTTATCAGAAGAACAGGGTGGATCAAAAGCAGCAGAAAAATTGCTAGCTGTACTCTCATTAAGAAAACGAGAACTAACCATATGGCGAGCAGGAGGTGGGGATGCCGAAACTGACAAGTTAAAGAAAATGCAATGGTGATCTGAAATATAAACGTCCTCAGGACAAACACTGTCAACATTTAGACTCAGGGTAAAAGTAAGGTCTAGAGTGTGCCCCCTGGTGTGTGTGGGGCCATAAACATGCTGGGTAAAGCTGAAGGAGTCCATAAGGCTGGAGAAATTCATGGCAAAGTTATCAGAGGGATCATCAACGTGGATGTTAAAATCACCAACAATCACCAGTCTGGACAGCTTCACAGTGGAGGATAGAAAGTCACTAAACTCCTGAAGGAAAGAACTGTTTGGACCAGGTGGACGGTGGACCACAGCACAGTAGAACGGGTCCTTACGCCCGACTTTAATCAGCTGCAGTTCAAAGGAAGCAAAGTGACCAGAGGTTGTAGAGCTACATGGAAGATGGTCTCTGAAAACAACAGCTAGGCCTCCACCACGACCAGAACCCCGGGGCTGGCTAAGAAAAGAATAACCACTTGGGCAGAGTTCAGTCAGACCAGAATAATCAGATGTTTGCTGCTAAACTTCAGTCAGAAACAGAAAATCCAGGTTTTTAGAGAGAATTAAACCATTGAACAGGAAGGAATTATTGTTAACAGAGTGGGTATTTAATAGAGCCATGCTGAGTGAGGTGGAGGAATCAGAAACTACAGAAACAGCTGGAGTTAGTGGACGTAAATTAGCAGGGTTAGATTCACGGTGTTTATAAAAACCACTCATGGAGGGAACAGGAGGAGAAACCACTGAGGAATGAGGATAAACCGACCTTAAAAAACTTGGACGGATGAACCGCGCTGCAACGCGGCCTGGCGGGAATGCGGAAGTGGCGCTCAGGTCACCAAACAAAGGACAAGAAGCTAGAAGATCACACCGATGTTTACTAGATAAACTATGCTTTAAGAGAAGTCTTATTCTCACCTGGATTCCTGCTCGTTTACCTCTTTTCCTCCGACATTTTCCCGGGAGCGGACAAACGTCGCTGGAGGTGCGCAGCTCGTGACCGTGGTTTGGCTCCGGGCCAGTGCAACACTCGGGTAAACAAACAGGATGGTACGTCCTCGGTGCATCTTGGGCGATCGTGAACGAACGGAAGGACAAAAAGAGTCTGGCGATCATAGGAGATGGTAGCAGGGACACTACTGAAGAGGATCGCAGACAGGAGCAATGTGGAAAAGAGGAGGTTAGTGGAGAAAAGTTTGAAAAAGTGGCCGGTGACTGCGGCTAAGCCAAGCACAGGCAGACTGAAAGATCATAAACATGTCGATTTTCCTGAAAGCTCTCAGTTTGAGGTTAGCTTTCAGGTGAGAAACCATGAAGCTGGGATTTCCGAATCTAGGACTGGATGAACAAAACCCGGACTACAAGGAACTGGAGAGGATGGAGCAGGAGGAGGTCGCTGAACGGCTCAAATGGAACAAGGCCGAGTGCATCTGAATATGCGTAGGATTCTGCATTGGAATCGGAAAAGTGTAAAGATTCCCTTATTTGTGCCAAAGTCTTGGAGGAGGTGAGCTCAGATGAACATGTGTTAGTCATCTGTTTGAATTTTCATGGACTGATTTATTGCAAAGTAAAACTAATCATCTTTATGTAGCAGTGAATCAGCCAGACAATCATCCTGGATAGTTATTCTTGTAAAACCCTTTAGAAATGTAAAACGTAAGTAAAAGATCCACACTTTTAGACACAAAATAATATTACTTACAAGTAAAAGGGCAACAAAGCAAGGTCATCATCACTCCAGAATTTTTTTGCCTCCTTCAACTCCGTCAAACGAGTGTAGACTGCGTCGATATTCACTATGGTTCACTTACAAAGACTCTTAATTTTACTTCCAGCCTCTGCTATAATGTCAACAAAAAAGTAAAATGTTTCCTTATATTATCCATCCATCCATCCATCCATTTTTTGAACCCGCTTGTCCACGTAGGGACGCGGGGGGTGGGGGTGGGGGTGTTCTGGTGCGTATCTCCAGCAGTCAATGGGCAGTCGGGTGGGGGTACACCCTGGACAGAAAGCCAGTCCATGCACACACGCACACACACACACACACACACACACACACACACACCTAAGGACAATTTAGACAGACCAATCAACCTAACATTAATCATGTTTTTGGACCGTGGGAGGAAGCCGGAGTACCCGGAGAGAACCCACGCATGCACAGGGAAAACATGCAATCTCCGTGCAGAAAGATCCCGGGCCGGGAAGCGAACCAGGACCTTCTTGCTGCAAGGCAACAGCTCTACCCACCGCGCCACTGCGCAGCCCAAGTCAGCAAAC
Organism: Nothobranchius furzeri; assembly: GCF_043380555.1. Taxonomy (NCBI): domain Eukaryota; kingdom Metazoa; phylum Chordata; class Actinopteri; order Cyprinodontiformes; family Nothobranchiidae; genus Nothobranchius; species Nothobranchius furzeri. The sequence goes on along the minus strand of NC_091751.1, from coordinate 22,832,815 downwards.
CAAAAAAGCTAATTGCTAACCTTTATATGAGCCATAGGCATAGTAAACAAGTATTGCTGTAAAGCAGGTAGAGACCTCCCACTAGCGTTCTTAACCGAACCACAAAACTGTTAAGTGCAGTTTCTGGTGCTGTGCAACGGGGCGAGTCTAGAGGTTTCAGGTGCTGAGCATTCAGAGAGATCGGCCAGGCAAAATAAATGTAGCAGTTTTGTACAGTTTACAACAATTTCATTCCCGTATTTGTGTAGTCCAAGTTTGAAGAGTCCAGGTCAGTGGATCCCAACCTTTGTTCCACACAGAGCCAGTTGCCTGTGTTCAAGACAAGCCAGCATCTTAAACAGAAATACAGTTATAACTCTTCTACAGAGCTTTGATTACACCATCGGGTGTGATATTTGAATTTTATAAATGTAAATTTTACAGGGTTGCGAATGACCACAGTCACCAAATCTTGTCATGTGTCTTGCCCATGTATGTCTGATCTCTGAATTGTGTGTACTGAAACTCTAATTTCCCTCTAGGATTAATAAAGTATCTTTGATTTGATTGATTGATTGATTTGATTGAAGACGTGTTGAAAATGCCCAAGTCCATACTTATGAGAGCACCATGTGAGCACCTGTGTGTACTCGAGCTTGTATATGTAAGGTTTCTCTATAGGAGCGTCCAATAGAGTGTGTGAGGGGCCACAGATCTGCCCCCCAAAGATGTGTGGGAGATGGAGGGAGCTCCAACTCCCAGAGATCCAGGAGCTGCCCCAGAGCGCAGGGACCCCACCCAGGGAGACTGTAACCAGAAAAGCCCGAGCCCCCTCTCGAGAGGCGCAGAGGATTGCCCCGGGGGGGGGGGGGGGGGGGGGGGTCACCACCAGCAACAATGAAATTATTTCAACTGGGTTTGGCTTGTCTGAAACAACAAAATCCCAACACCTTGTCTGTGATGCACGGTTCTTTGGGCGTCTTTAGCACCAGCCTGTCCAATGAGAAACAGCAGAAAGAAAGGACTCTTCCATTTTGTGGAATTTTATTAATTGTACTGTATGCTACTTTTTAATGAAGCTGTGTTAGTTTGAAAAAGTCTGCTTTTTGTACATACTCTGTAATTTAAGACACGTACTGATTTAAAAAAATGTTCTTTTGAGCTCATTAGAATGAACACTATCCACTAAATTCAGATTTTGAACGCTGGAATATGCCACTAGGTTGGTCAAAATCAAAACATTAGTAAAAGTTTTATATTAAAAGTTCTGGGGCCTCATTCATAAAACTTTGTGTGGAATCCTTACAAAAACTCTAATTAAACTCAACTGGTTTTAAATCAACAACCACTAGATGGTGGTGTGGTTCTTTAACTGGAAAGAGCAGACATCACCAGACCCTTGGAGCATAATCTAAAATTATCCATAACTACTGGCTGTCTCATAATGATTGGATAGCAAAGTACAGGTAACTCATACTTACTTCAGGGGGTAAACCACCAGGATTGTTGTCTTCTCCTGGGTTGACTTTCCTGCTTTCCCCAGCCAAAGAACCTCCCCACCGTTTAGTGTTGTTTTTTTTTTAATATATAAAAACATTTATAAGGATTCCCAATAAAACAATCGGATTCCTCAGCTTTCATTAAGCATTTAACTGTACGCCCACATCTGAGCATACATGGTACAAAGAGCTTCAAAACTAGGGATGAACCGCGATACTCGTACGAATAAAGCATTTTTGACAAAAACGAGCATGAAACGATAAAAACTCGTAAATATCTGTAATCGTGCTGAAGGAAACTCCTCATTGGGTAACTGACTGTCTTCTCGCTCTGTGATTGGCCAGTCACATATAGCGCCCGCCCCTCTCTACACACAAAGCTGTGCAGCCGGGAGCTCAGTCCGTCCCATGCATCCACGCACGCACACACACACACACACACACACACACACACACACACACACACACACACACACACACACACACACACAGTAACGGATCTCTCAGTGCTTGCTTCACTGCCTCACGTTTCTTCAGTACTCCTTAGGAATTCTCCAGCTTGCCTCTTTTTCGGTTGAATATCTAAAGTTACTTTTTTCTTAACGTAAGTGGTGCATTTGACAAGACAGAGCTGACGTTCGGCGTCGGTCACTGCCTCCGCTCCGGTAGGGTTTTTGTAATTTTTTTTAACTCTTGCTCTCTCTCTCTTTCACCCTCTCTCTCTCTCTATCTCTTTCTCACACACACACACACCTTAATCAACATTGTTTTGTTTAACTTTGTGTGGGAAAAATGCCAAGAACGTTAAGAAAAAATCAGTTTAATCAAATTAAAATAAAGAATACATAAAGTTGCGTCTGGTTCTAGTATTTCATATTTCCTAGTTCCTACTGCATGAGTTCAGATGCATTAATTCATGCACTTAAATATTAATGTTCTGATTTTACTGAAAAACTTGTTCTGTAATAGTTCCTTTAGTATTGTGATAAAAATATTTAATGTCAACTCTGAGGCTGCTCTGTAAATAGTTTTCAAATAAACAATACACATAGCAACTTCTGATCAATCCATATCAATTTCAGATTTAAAATAATGTAATGATGTAAACCACACCCACTTCCGGGTTATGCCACGCCCACTCCGAGTGCAGCTACAGATACAGACAATTAAGGTGGTTGAACAGCTACAGATACAGATAGTGGTGTACTCGCTCATCCTTATTCAAAGCCATCAGTGTAACTGTAAACAGCTCTGTGTAAAAGCAGTGTTGTCCTTTTTGCATCAGGCGATTTGTGTGTGCGTATTTAACAATTTGCATGTGTGGCATCGATTAGCGTTAATATAAATATGTGTTCTGTGTGAGAGTAGAGGCAGTGAAATGTGCTGTTCAGCACAAAGGGACCGACTGCAATAACAGACGTGTTTGTCTTTCCCGTTTGACTTTCAGAACTAAAAAGAATATATATTTTTTTGTGTACAATTTGAGTTTCTTTTTGTGTGTGTGCAACATTTACATCCACATGCTGATCCTCCACCCTAGACATATCTAGACTGACCACAGTAAAAGCAAATGATTTTTCTTTGCAGGTTGGTCTAGCTATGCTCCACAGGAGCCTCAGCAGGCCACAACAGTCCTGCACTGATTTAGTGGGCAGGATGACGTGACGGAGCATAAAAAACAAAGAGGCCTCGTTTGACACGTAACATTTTTAACACTGATTTAATTTTTGGTAGAACCTAAATGTATAGTGCTAGGGACAATTAGCAGTAGGATCTAGGGGTTGTATGCACTAGTCGACTTCACTGCTCTGTAGTGACATTTTATGCCTTTCATCGACTAGTCGCTGTCACGTGATAATGACCGAACAGATGCAGTCCTTGGAAAAGACAGCACATGATGAGCCCCTGCGCGTTGGGAGGCGACGCGCTGTGCCAGAGCGTCGGTATGTATACGCCCACCGTAAAACGGACATTTGACCGAATTGTGACCTTTACCCTCTTGCAATTTAACCTTCCCCTCACCCCCATCCTAACCTTAACCATGTGTTTTCAGTGGTCCTGAGCACGGCCACAGTAACATTATCAAATTAGGTGTCGCCACCTCAAAAACAAATGCAGCAGCAACTCTGAGAGGCTGCAGGCGCATCAGTGAGTTTGCGGTCGCTGCGCGGGGGAGGGGGGAGAGGGCTGAAGCAAGATGCAGAAACTACCGTTGTTAAAAGAGATGTTTAACTTACAAAATGTGGGCGCAATTTTAATTGTCAAAAACTCCAGTGACCCCCACCCCCCACCCCCCGTGCGCCTCAGGTGTGTGATGTCATCATCACCTAGTCGATTTTCATTTTCATTACTTGACGGTCGACATAAAAATAAATTAAGTCATGCAACCCCTAGTAGGAACACAGGAAGGAGCAAGTCCAGATTCTGCAGAAAGGGTTATGATTTGGTAGGAAACTGCCTTTAGTGATCATCAAATTGGTTTTTTTTAAGTGTTTTTGTTGTTTTATATAAAATGACAAGGAGGTAATAAAATGCAATGCAGGGAAAGTTAATTATCTGCTGATCAGCATGACTGACTCGTATTTCTGCATAAATCACTGTTCTTCGTGTCTGAGCAGAAATGGACGCTTTGGACGTGTTGACTCTACGCTGTGGAGAGGGTGAGCAGCTTCCGTTTCCTTGGAGTTCATCTGACTGAGGATCTTACGTGGCCAGTGCACACGAACAATACAGTGAAGAAGGCACAGCAGCGCCTCTTCTTTCTCAGGAGACTGAAAAGATTTGGCATGAGCCACCGCATCCTCAGGACCTTCTGTCGCTGTGCCATTGAGAGCATCCTCACTGGATGCATCTCCGCCTGGTATGGCAACAGCACCGATTAAAACTGCAAAGCTCTCCAGAGAGTAGTGCGGTGTGCAGAAAGGATTATTGGAGGTGAGCTTCCCTCCCTGCAGGACATCTACAGGAAGCGGTGCTCGAGGAAAGCGGGGAGGATCATCAAGGACTCAAGTCAACCCAGCCATAAACTGTTCAGACTACTTCCATCAGGAAGGAGGTTCTGCAGCATCCGGTCCAGAACCAGCAGACTGACAGACAGCTTTTTCCATCAGGCCATCAGACTGCTGAACACATCGCAGACACCTCACCCTCACTACTGAAACTCCAACAGTACACGCTCCATACTGTACATTAATGCCACTGTTTTGCACATACCAGCCTCTGTATGTTTTATATCTCTTATCTTATTGTTTACTTTATTCATTTGTTAAATATGTATATACACACTATACACACACTCACATGCACACACGTAGAAAAATAAAAAATAAAATACTAGCACACACATTTAGTAATGTATGTACCTTAAATACTATATATATTATTACTTAGATTAGACATTTTTATATTTTGCTTGTTTTTACGTTATTGTATTTTGCACAACTGTTGCTGTGAAACTCGCACACAAGAATTTCACTCGCATGTACTGTACCAGTGTACCTGCACATGTGACGTGACAATAAAAGTGATTTGATTTGATTTGACTGCTGGAGTTGAACTCTTAGAAACAGCATTACTAGTTGGTGGTCTCATGAGTAAATTCTCAACACATCGCCAGTGCAGCCTTCATGTTACTAATTCTTCAGATGGCTATGTTCTTGAGAATCCTGGGTAAGGAGCCACTAAAAGCTTTTTTTAATGTAACTTTTTTGTTTATTTTTAACCCTTACTTCTTAATTTCCTGGATGTTTATCTGCAGAGGATGCTGCGTTGACACGTTTCCTCATAGAACCCTTCCACCCTCATCTGGAAGTGCTGTTTTTGTCAAGAAGTCCTTCACGGTTCTTTTGTACGTTCTTGCTGTGTTTGTCTTCTAATTCCATTTTTGGTTCTTTTTTACGGGTCGAGGGTTTTTTGGCGCGGCCACCTTTGACCTGTTTGATACATCCAAGAACAAAACTGCTAAAATCATTTAGTGCAAAGAGCTTTATGAACATGCTTTTCTAGACTACAGAACTATTATAAGTCATGTCTTAAAAGTTTGGTTTATTAGTTTGAGGAAGCAGACATCTACAAATGTTAAGAGTTCTGATAAAGAAAAATGTCCCACCTTGCTTCTCATGTGATCCAAAAGAGCAAAACAAACATACACTTGTTTTTCTGTTTAACTCGGTTTTTTTTCTGATTAGCGTTTCCAGAACATGTTTGAAGTCGGCTTGCTTTTATGTTATTTTTAGTTCTTGTTTTTAATTCCTGTTTTATTCCTTGTTAGGGCGCTTTTATTCATAGTTGCATCCCTTTGCCTTATGCTCTACGTTTTATGTTCTATGTTTTAACTTCTTTTTTTATGACTATGTCTTTTTACAATGTTTTCTAGTGCGTTGGGCCCCCAAAAAGGGTTTTGGAATGCCCTGTATATAAATAAAGCTTTGATTGATATTGGAACCATTTCTGTCTCATGCTTTATCAGCATCTTTTGAAGTCATCCAGAGTTGATTAAATGGTGTCCTCTGTGTTGAATTTGTTTGAAGCTTCCTGGTAAAATCAACCCACCACATAATTTTCCTCCCTTTTGGATGAAAACATGCTGCATCTGCAAAAAGCACACCTGTCTAATTGCACAAACTGATCTCAGATCTGCTCCGTACACCGAGAACATCGAACGCATGACAGCTTGTCCTGTACAGATGGCTACCTACAAAGATTAAACACGAAATAAATAACGTGCTGTCAACTTCCTCTTTAAATAAAAACCAATATTGGAGTTTCCTCTGCAGTGTGTAACTAAAGGACAGGTTGTGGTTGTGGGGTGTCCCTTTACAGACAGTGTGTGCTCAGCTTCCTGTAGGTCAGTGTAACACAGCATCACCAGGTTATCCATTAATTTAGGCTGGAACACTCCCATTTCAAAAACGGTGGGAGGTGTAACCACTCAAACACAGCACCAGGTGCTCCCTCTCCCTCTTGGTGACTGCATAAATAAAATCTGTGCTTCTGACTCAAAGCTGCAGCCAGTTATTGGAGTCAGGAGGACGAGCACCCAACATCACGCTGACCACACCACAGGAGTGACATTCTGCAGGGAGACAATGAAGACGGAAAACTTTAGATAACATTCAATAACCAACTGACTGATTGCCATCTGACTTAGACTTGCATCTTTCATCAGCTGAATATGGGGGAAACTAAAGAGTCTGGAGTGGAGGAGAGACCCAAATGGGACAACAAGTTTCAGTACCTACTAACGTGCATCGGATTCGCAGTAGGACTTGGGAACGTGTGGCGGTTTCCCTACCTTTGCCAGATCTACGGAGGAGGTGAGATTCTTGTCTGTTACACATTTAAATATTACATCACGTCTTGATATTTCGTCAGCTCACAGAAGCAGTAACACAATAATTAAAGAGCTTTAATCCAGTGGGGAAAATTCTGGGTCATTCCTGTTTTTACTTCCTCATTGTTCCCAGTGTTGAGCCCTGCAGCCGCAGAAGCCCAAAGAGCCTCGGTCAGGGTGGACTTACGTGAATGGGTGTTTTCTGAAAAGGCTCTATCAGCCTCACATATTGACTTACAGATTCAGAACCACAAAGGAAGTGATGCAGGCTCCCTCCAAGCCACCAGCTGGTCACGTTTACCTCGAGTTATCGCAATCTAAATCTGTGTTATTACGTTAAATTTGATAAAAGTATATTCTCCCAGGTGCATCTCTGAATATCTATTGTTAGGATGATAATAAAAGCATTCTTACTGTATGAATCTTGGTGATTACAGTCATTCCAACGTTGCTTTACTGTTCTCAGGAGCTTTCCTGATCCCCTACCTGATAGCGCTGGTTTTTGAGGGCCTGCCGCTGCTCTACCTGGAACTGGCTATTGGACAGAGGCTCCGTATGGGCAGCATCGGAGTCTGGAACTCCATCTCTCCTCTGCTGGGTGGAGTCGGTGGGTTTCCTGAAGTCATTCCAGAACTACTTAATAAATACCTGGTTGAGATACTGGATTTAAATGAAGATAAAATCTATTTAACAGGAACATTTTTATTTGAATGTAACTGACTGAGGTACTTTCGGTTATTTTCCCGCGTCCAGGCATTAGCTCCATGCTGGTATCGTTCCTGGTGGGCATGTTCTACAACACCATCCTGGCCTGGGTGCTTTGGTACTTCTTTCACTCCTTCCAGAACCCGCTGCCATGGAGCACTTGTCCTGTCAATGAAAACCAGACTGGTGAGGAGAAACACTCTCATTTATGACAAACTCGGATTATTACACAAAGATGCCTCAGGCATAATGTCATCAATCATCAAACCCTGGCTGAAGCTTCAGGTCGGATTTAATATGTAAGCAGCTGGATTGCTACATGGCCACAATATACAAGTACTTGTTTTTCAATTCGGATGAGTTTCTATGACATGTGGCTTAATAAGTAACAGACAGAAGCCTCGGCTTGTCTTCCAGGGGCAGCTTCCTACTTTTGGAGTACAGATAAGGGGTGGGGCAACAGTGGCACAGGAGTTAAGTGCTCACCCCGTAATCGGAAGGTTGCTGGTTCGAGTCCCGCTCAGTCTGTCGCTGTCGTTGTGTCCTTGGGCAAGACACTTAACCCACGTTGCCTGCTGGTGGTGGTTGGAGGGACTGGTGGCGCCAGTGCTCGGCAGCCTCGCCTCTGTCAGTGCGCCCCAGGGCAGCTGTGGCTACATTGTAGCTCATCCCCACCAGTGTGTGAATGTGTGTGTGAATGGGTGAATGACTGATTGTGTTGTAAAGCGCCTTGGGGGGTTCTAGGACTCTAGAAGGCGCTATATCAAATACAGGCCATTTATACAAAAACTGAATCTGGGGATATTTAACAGAAACACTGATGGTATAATAATTTAGCCTTTATGCATGATTGTACTCACAGGATACAATAGAGAGTGTGAGAAGAGCACTCCGGTGAATTATTTCTGGTACCGTGAGACCCTGAACATCACACCTGACATCGAGGCCAGTGGTTGTCTGCAGTGGTGGATGGTCGTCTGTCTGGCCACTGCCTGGAGTGTGGTCTTCATCTGCTTCATCAGAGGCATCGCGTCCATGGGAAAGGTGAGGTCCTGAATTAAAAAACCTATTAAAATGTTCCTGGGGTACATAGTTCAATAGTTTTAAAGTGACTTCAACAATTTTCTAAGTGACATTGTGTGCTTTTCTTGGCGATAGAGGGCAGTAGATACCTAAATCATTGCAAGCAAGCAGTATTTTTGTGTTGGAGTAAGACCTTACCAATGGATACCCATCAGGGTCAAAAAGCCTTGGGGGAGTGCAAACAAGCACATCAGACTCCCTCCCTGCATTGGGCTTTTAAGAATGGCGAAAGTTTTGTAACAGTTTGTTACAAATCAGTAAATGCATTTTGTCCTCACGGGCTCCTGTGGTAGGAAACATGGCATCTAATATGGCATCACCCAGATACTTAGGGTGGTTCTCAATGCCAAAGAACCTCGCCTGGATGTCTTGGTCTCGCCCTGGTTGCCTAGGAGATATGTCATCAGGAACCGTCAAGGCGTGTTCCAATGTTCATGTTCTACCGAGGCATCTGTCCTCCATTTGTTACCTGTTTGGCTAGCTGAGCAAGGATACACGAGGAGTGTCGCCTAGCCTTGGTCAAACATTTCCAGGAATACAATATTTTCGAACGGATGGCGGATCAGAAGCCGGCAGCTACTTCAGGGGCAAATTTCAAGTTTAAATGTCAACTACACATTGTCTCTTTAAATGTGACTATCTGACCCTGTTCTGTGTTATAAAGTAGGCATTCTTTCATCATTTTTATTTCCCCTAAGTCCCTTACCTGGCCTCTACAGCAAAACAAATCATTTAAGCAAGCCTAGAGCGTTGACCAATAGATTTGCGGATCCTTAAGTAGGAGCTGTCAATCAAAGAGAATGAGCCCCAGTTCCTAGCACTCACTGCAGGGTCAGCTTAGCACAACAACCTAGCTTAGATGCTAACCTGACATACATTAAATTAATGTCAGTCTGTAAACTTCAAGCTAACTGTGGAAGAGTGGGGGGGGGGGGGGGGGGGGGGACGAAAAACTTTTGCGTTGGAGCAAAGTGATGACTTTAGCGTTCAACCTTGTGCTACGTCACAGTATTGTTTTAGCCTTTAGTGGAGTTAGCAATGCTAGTTAGTGCTGTTTTTAGTCGTTTCCCTGCTTGAATGCTACAGATTTGATAAAAACGAGTGATTAGTAGCAGTGGCGGCTCCAGAAATTTTTTTCATCAGGTGCAATGAAGGAGCTATAGTCTTTTTATCGAGGGTGCTATAAAAGAAGTGGTCATGCGTACCTATTGTTCTCTAAAACACCTTAAACATTAGCAAATACACATGCGTGCACAAAACCTCAACAACACCTGAAACAATCATTAATATACACCATAAACATATGAACAATTGCTGACTTTTCCATGAAATCATAAACACATACAGCCACACAGAAAACCATCTATAGTGTTGCAAGGTTAGCTAACGTTAGTGTTAGCATTTCCAGCGGCAAAACCCTCGACTGCTGTGGCGGTTGAGGGTTGACTCTTCATCCAGATCTGTAGGTTTTTGTGGGTCTGAGATCACTTTAAAAGATTCATTTGTTTCTGACTGAACACAATCTGGGCAACAAAAACCGATCCATTTTACCACTAGCTCTACCTTTCACTCGTTCACAGGTGGAAAATGAGGTCAAAGGTTAACATCAATTTCCTGTTTTGGTTTAAGTTTTTGCTATCTATATGATAATTTACTGATTATTTTTGTTTAGCATGTTAAATATTATCACATCCACACATTAAATTAAAATTAAATTGTTAAAAAAAAAGTCTAATGTTTACTTGGGGGTGCTATGTGTCGTGTTTTTATCAAGGATTCCAGTGACACCTTGTCGAGCACCCAAACTCCAACTTTTATTGAATCATTTCCCCTCTCTCCCCCTTCACAATAAAACCCAGTTACACTCAAACAGATTACACCACATCCTCTTTTTGCTGAAACATCAAACTTGCAAGAACGTTTACTGCATATAAGAACACTGTACTTTTTTTTTCCTTAGAACATTTCGTAGAAACTTTTTCTACTCTTCAGCTTATAAGAACTTCCCTCTTTTTTTTCTACTTCACAAGTCCAGTTATTGTGGTTTTATGACAACCCTACCAGCCCTAGTTCTAACAGGGCCTGCGTCTGCTATCTTACGAGTCAGCGTAGTAGCCGCCGATAGGTTTGAAGCAAACAGGGCGTTCTCTGTTGGACTGACTGGCGTGCTTGGGGTTTGTAACTTTGGTGTGGCATCTGGCAATGGCTGAAGGTGATGCCTGTTTCTCCTGATGGCTCCTGAAGGGGTCTCTACAATGTATGAGCGGGGTGTGGAGTGAGAGGAGATGACAGTCCCTTCTCGCCTGCTGTCTGTAATCCACACTGGTTGCCCAGGAGAGAGCGGAGGAAGTTCTGTCACATGATGTCTCCTGTTGTACGCAGCACTGTCCTTCATCACTCTCTCTCTCGCTTTTGTCAACACTGTAGCTCCGTTGGGAAGGCTGGGATTGAGTAAAGAAGGAAGCTGGGGAACTGGCGTGCGCAGTCTACGTCCCATTAGTAGTTGCGCTGGGCTATATCCATTAGCCAATGGGGTCGCTCTGTAGGCTAGAAGTGCCAGATATGAGTCTTTTGCTTTCTTTAGTAAACTTTTCACAGTTTGGACATGACGCTCAGCCTCACCATTGCTTTGAGCAAATCCTGGACTGCTCGTTACATGCATGAACCCATAAGCTGCTGCGAAGTCTTTGAACTGTTGGCTTGAAAACTGAGGTCCGTTGTCGCTGTAGAGAAGCTCTGGAATCCCATGTCTGGAAAAGATTGACTTTAGATGCACTATAACATCCTCCGATCTTGTGGGAGTAAGTTTGGCTATTTCCACAAATTTAGAGTAGTAATCCACCAGAAGCACATAGTCGCTGTTGTTAAACGTAAAAAGGTCTGCTCCAACTTTTTGCCATGGTCTCTCTGGGAGTTGACTTGGCCTTAAAGGTTCCACTGGGTTGGTACGCTCTTTGATGCATATGGTGCAATTTTTCACAAAGTCATTTATTTGCCCACTCAGACCAGGCCACCATACTGTCTCCCTGGCTCTCTCTCTGCATCTAGACATTCCTTGATGTCCCTCGTGTAGGGCAATGAGGACAGAGTGGCGCATAGCAGTAGGGATCACTAGTCTGGTGCCTTTGAGTAGCAGATTGTCGTGTACTGTTAATGTGTCTCTGTGTGGCCAATATGCTTTAACTGGGCCTGTGAGATGGCTGTATTCAAGCCAGCCTCTCTGACAAAAAGCCATGACATCTGAGCATATGCTGTCGGTTTTAAGCTGTTCCCTTAACTGTGTGATGTATGACGGGGTAGCAGGCATGCACTTTATTTCTTCCACATATATATTTGTGTCCTCCAGTAGTTCAGCTGTAGCCTTAGAATCAGGGTCATGGTCAATGGGTGCACATGACAGCGCATCTGCTGTGAGGATTTCTTTGCCTGGAATGTGTGAGAGGGTGTAACTGTATCTCATGAGCCTTAGGAGGAACCGTTGGATTCTGGGTGGAAGCTCAGTTTGAGCTTGCTGCCCTAGCAGGCTGACCAGCGGTTTGTGGTCCGTCTCTAGAGAGAAGTGTCTTCCGATAAGAAAATCTTTGAATCTCTCACAACCCCACGTTAGTCCAAGCGCCTCCTTCTCCACCTGTGCATACCTCTGTTCTGTTTCCATTAAAGAACGAGACGCATATGCTACTGGTCTCCATTGCTCTCCCTCTTGTTGAAAGAGGACTGCTCCCAGTCCATAGGAGGAAGCATCTGCAGACAGTTTTAACTCTTTGTTTGGGTCATAGAGTGCAAGAATGGGAGTTGACGTCAGATCGCCTTTCAGCTGATTGAATGCTTTTTGCTGTGCGCAGCTCCAAACCCACTGATTTTTCTTTGAGAGCAGGTCTCTTAGGGGCTTGTCTTTTTCGGCCAGTCCTGGGATGAATTTGCCTAATTGGTTAACCATCCCGAGAAAGCTGCGCACTTCACTGATGTTTGACGGCTCTTTCATTGCTGTGACCGCTCTAATTTTTTCTGGGTCTGGCTGTACTCCCGCTGCAGACAAAACGTGTCCGAGGAACTTCACTTCCTGTTTACTCAGGTCACATTTCTCCAGGTTTAGAGTGACACCAGCCTCTTGCAGTTTACTGAGCACTATGTGCAGCCGGGCGTTGTGCTCCTGATCCTGTCCCCAAATGAGAATGTCATCCATGTGACAAACCACACCTGGCAGCCCATTAAGGATCACTGACATTCTACGCTGAAAATGCTCTGGGGCGGACGCTATTCCAAAGGGAAGTCTGTTGAAGTAGAAGCGCCCTAAGGGTGTGATAAATGTTGTGTAGTGTGCTGACTCTGGTGACAGCAGAACCTGCCAGAAGCCTCTGTTTGCGTCCAGCCTACTGAAGACTTTTGCTCCCGCCAGGGATCCAAGTGTCTGTTCAACAGAAGGCAGGATGTATTTTTCTCTGCGCACTGCTTCTTTGAGGTGAGTAAGGTCAACGCAAATGCGGACAGTCATTTTTTGTTGGCACTGGGACCATACCTGCACACCATTCTGTTGGTTCTTCAACTCTGCTGATTACTCCCATGGACTCCATTCTTTCCAGTTCTCGTTTCACCTTCCCTAACAAAGGGATGGGGACCCGTCTTGGGGTGGCCAGGGAAAAAGGCACAGCATTTGGTTTCAGCTTAATAGCATAAGGTTGTTGCATTAAACCTAATCCCTGACACAGTTTTGGTAGTTCTCATTTAACACATTCATGTCAATACTGTCAGCTCTACACACAAGGTTTAGCTTTACACTTGCTGGCCTGCTTAACAGTGCTATGTGCAAATCTTTGATAATGTACACATTTTCCTGGATTTCCTGTTCACCTTTGCGTATTGTTTCTCTGCTCATTCCCAGCACATCAAGTGGAGTGCCACCTGGACCAAACAATGGTCTATCTGGTTCACATAACTCTGTATCATGTTGGTTTATGCAGTAATACATTTGGGCTGGGATAACAGAGACGTCAGCTCATGTGTCTATCTTAAATCTAACCTTGTGGTTTCTGATAGTAAGGTCTGCATACCAAGGGTCTGAACCTGCGTCTACAGAACCAAGGAACATGGGTGTATCATCACCTTCCTCTGTTTCTATCACATGCACAGATTTAACAGATTTACACACTTTACTGAAGTGTCCTCTTTTACCACATGAGTGACATGTTGTCTCCTTTGCTGGGCATTGTCCTTTACCATGCGCAGGGGTTTTCCCACACCTGTAGCATGATCTCCCATTTGGTGTTTTATCCATTGTTGTGTATTTACGTTCTCGTCGGGGCTTGAATGTTGAACGCTTTTGTTCCCTGTGCTTCGCTGTCACAGCATCTATCCCCAACTTATTTTCCCCTCTGATGTCCATCTGTTGTTTTTTGATGACTTCCGACTGCCGCGCCTGATTAACCGCTTTCTCCAAAGTCAAATCTTTGTCCATCTGAAGTCTCTCTGCTAAGCTGATGTCCCTCAGTCCCACTACGAGGCGATCTCTTAGTAACTCATCGTGCAGCGCCCCATACCCGCAGTTTTCAGCTAAAGCGTAAATATGCTTGCTGTGTTCTTTGATTAAAGCGGGCTCTCTCGTAGATAATGTTTTTCCTGGGAACAAAGTAAGTATCCAAAGCGTCTCTTACTGCTTGGTACTGCTGCCTTTGTATGTCCGATAAAGCTTGCCCTCGGAGGATATCATCTGCTTCATCCCCCATGCAGTAGATGAGTGTGTTTACCTGGTTAGCCTCTGAGCTAAGATGCAGGCTGCTTACAAGTCGGAATCTTTCAAACCTCCTTATCCACTTTTCCCATTGCTGTGGCTTTGAGAAATCAAACTGCTCTGGACACTGGATGGTGAATGTGGCATTCGGGGGTGAGTTGACGCTCGCATTGTAGATGCCGTTAGCTTGCTGGTGAGGTGGCATGCGAGGCTGTGTGGCCGTTGCGCTAGCTCCCGCTTCTTCGTCTGACATCTTATCATCTGGGGAAAAAACTCTTTAGCTCTCTCAAATCTGCTTGCTGTCACTCCCCGATGACAAGGGACTTACTGTGATCCCACTTCTGACACCATGTCGTGTTTTTATCAAGGATTCCAGTGACACCTTGTCGAGCACCCAAACTCCGACTTTTATTGAATCACTTCCCCTCTCTCCCCCTTCACAATAAAACCCAGTTACACTCAAACAGATTACACCACACTATGGGGGTGCAATGACTAATCCAGGGGTAGCTATAGCGCCCCCCTGGCACCGCCACTGATTACCAGCTCCTGGAGAACCCGATGAAGGCTAAGATCATTCAGCAGTTAAAATCAGGTATATTGGAGCAGTGGAAAAAGGACTCGTGTGTGTATGTGTTTGAGTGTGAGGAATGAGGCGTGACTTTCAGCTTCCTGCAGAAGTGGAAGGGGAGAAGGGGTGGGAGCTATAGCTGTTCAAATTTCCAAATCTCCTCCTTTATTTGACAACATCATGCTGACATCTCTTGATTTCTCGTTTCAGGCGGTTTATGTAACAGCCACATTTCCATACCTGGTGCTGACCATTTTCCTGGTCCAGGCCCTGACTCTGCCCGGAGCTACTGATGGGTTAACCTACCTCTTCACTCCTGATGTGAGTTCTTGTTATTAAATGTCATCTAAGGTTGAATTATGTCACTGAAAGTGTCAGTCTCCTCCCTGCAGTGGGAAATACTGAAGAACCCACAGGTGTGGCTGGATGCTGCCACCCAGATCTTCTTTTCTCTATCGGTGGCGTTTGGAGGTCTCATAGCGTTCTCCAGCTACAACGCAGAGAGGTAAGACCTGACTCACCTGGGAAAGGTAAGGTGTTCACGAAGCTCCATCTGTTATCCTCTTGTGTTTTACAGAAACGACTGTGAGAGGGATGCCATTCTAGTAGGAGTAATAAACAGCGCCACGTCTCTCTACGCATCCATTCCCATTTTTTCCATACTGGGATTTAAAGCCACTAATGGATTTAACGCTTGTCGACAAGAGTACGCAAGCATCTCTATTTCTTTGCATACAGATGTTGGTTTCTGTAAAATCTGAAAGTAGAATTGATGACATCTCTGCAGGAACATCTTGACGCTGACGAACCACTTTGAGTTTTCAGACCAGAACATCACACTGGAGAACTACGACCACTGGTTTCAATTTCTGAATCACAGAAATCCAGATGTTGTTTCCAATTTGTCCCTGAGGGATTGTGTTCTGAAAACCTTTCTAGACCAGGTTGGACTTTAAACACGTCGACTAACTACATTATTTTGGTCGGAGTCTCTTTCCATATAGTGACAGTATCGTTTCTCTTTGATGTCCTTCTCTAAGAGTGCTTCAGGAACTGGTCTGGCTTTTATAGTCTTCACTGAAGCGGTCTTAGAAATGCCTGGATCTCAGATATGGGCCATACTGTTTTTCGTCATGCTCTTTAGCTTGGGTCTCTCCTCCATGTTTGGCAACATCGAAGGCATCCTCACCCCCATCAGTGACCTCAAACTGATCCCCAAGTGGATTCCCAATGAACTTGTGACAGGTACCAGTAATTCAGCTTCATCCTTGGTTAAAATAATAAAAAAATAAAACAAGAACCACTTCTGATTTTTTTTTCATCTTTAGGAATCATTTGCTCAATATGTTTCTTGTTGGCCCTCATCTTCGCCCAGGGTTCAGGCAACTACTGGGTGGAGGTCTTTAACAGCTACGTGGGCTCCGTACCTCTGCTCATCATCGCATTCTTTGAGATTATTGGAGTCATTTATGTCCATGGAATGAAAAAGTAACTTTATTCCTCATATTTAGTTCTCCGTGACCCTTTGAAGCTCGTGGAATTTTAAAACCAGGCTTTCCCTCTTTCTCCTCCTTCGACAGTTTCAGTGAAGACATTTATTTCATGACTGGGAGGAGGCCAAACATCTTCTGGAAGGCGTGCTGGATGGTGATCAGTCCACTCATGCTGCTGGTGGTATTAGTTGCTTATGTGGTCGTCCAGGCACAAACATACCCCACCTATCATACATGGAACCCAGACTACGTGAGCAACTAAACACACACACACACACACACACACACACACACACACTCCAACCCAATGTGACAAAACCAACACAAGTCATGTGTTGGTTTGACATTCTGTCATTTTTACAAGGGATGATAAAAACTGACCTCCGGTCTTTATTTCCTCTGTACGTTTGTGGAACAAACTTTATCTGCCCATATTCCACCTCCCAGGCATTCAAGCTTTCTAATATTTTAAGCCACTAAAATACATTCTGGTTTTTGAATTTCCATACATCTAATAGAAAAAAAGACTAAGCATTATGCCGATATTAACAACCGATATTTTTTCCATTTAGTTTCCATTTCATCTGTTTCAGAGGGTGAGGGGGGCGATGTGTATTTGTTTAGTCATGTGACAGTGATTGTAATCATCTCAGAAGGGTAAATGTGTGTGGTGTTTGTACATAATAACATAAATTCAGCTTTACAAACTTTGCTGATTTTAGAAGCATTGATGTCAGTATATCGGTATCGGCAAATATCGGTTATCAGCCACTACTGTGATGTTAATATCAGTATCGGCTCAAAAATGTCACATCGATGCATCACTAATGAAAAGTTCCAATTTGCAGACTACTGTTGCAAACTAGCATAAAACCATAAAGCAGAGGCGTCCAAACTGTTCAACATGTAGGCCAAAATTATCAAGTTCATGTGATTTTTATTTCATTTCAAGACATCCTTGTAAGAGATTTTCTAATCTCAAAGGATTTTCTTTCCCCAGATAATTAAATATTTACTTAAATAAAATTAAAGATGTGGTTGACTGATTTAACAGTTTTTAAATCTTATTTCTGACTATAATTGGTCACTGAGTTTTTCATGCAGGCTGAACATGAAAATAGTCTCCTACACCTATCTCCTGCATTAGCTAGAAAATAGACGGTGAAACTCTAGGATTAGAAAATCCTGACAGATCTACATCGCACTGTTTCTTAACATTTATGGAATCATCGATCTGGACTCATGAGGGGGAAGGCTGTTGTTGGTTTAACATCTGATAATGAGCAGCGGACATCTTGGCTAGTTTAAGCTAACCGTTAGCATTAGCAACTTCACTACACAGCAGACGCCCTACAGGCTTGTGTTATTATAAAACACCCATGTTGCAAGTCAGTGGTAGAGTTGCATTGCAGTCAACCACCCTGGGGCAAGATGTCCAAATATCAGGAAGTAAGAATCACATGAGATGATGGAAGTGAGTGTGGTCACAGCTTTTGTTCCTTTCCTTTAGGCTAGTACCTGCACGCTCAACGTGGGTCGGCTTAAAGTGGTTTGCTGTAATTTTTCTGTTGACCATCATTTGATTGCCATTATTGTAAATAAATAACACAGATATAACATTACAGTATGGATTATTGGAAACGCGTCACGGATCAAAATCACCTCAGATGGCAGCGGCTAAACAAGTGGATCAAAGTCACATCCTGTTAGCATGTTTACCCCATAGTGGTGTAACTGCAGGTGGAAATGGTCAATTTAATTAGTCACAATAAACTAAAACTGATTATTGCATGTTTTAATTAGCATTAGACAATAGTTCTGTTTTTGTATCATATATCAGTCAACAAGGGGGTAAGGTTTGATCTTTTCTGCTAAAGTGAATGTTATATTTTCTCTCAGGTAAGATCTAGTAGATCTGGGTTATTAAGGGAATACAAGTTTTAAGTCTAAACATAAACCCACACATTTTCTCCTCATTCATTTCAGTGATTTCTTTATTTTTGAAACAAAACCAATCCCTGATGACAGATCTAGAGATGAAGTCGTGACGACTGAACAGCTGTTTCTCCCAACTAATCTTGAACAGGAAAAATTTTACTTCAAGTACAAATAAAATAAATATCACCAAATACTGTGCAACTACATGTAACCAGATGTAATCTCAATAGGTTAAGCACAACATACCCTTAAGGCTACCCTGAAAATAAAAATATTTCAATATTATCCAACGTTTTTCTTCTTTTTCAGGATCAGTTCCCTAAAACGGAAGTGAAGTCTTACCCTGACTGGGTTTTTGCTATAATCGTCCTCCTCTGCGTTGTTCCTGTGGTTTCCATCCCTCTGGTGGCGCTCTACAAACTGATCCGATCCAGAACCACATCATCAACACAAGTGGAGCTGAATCCCTACTGGAACGAAGGCTTCGAGGTCGAAGCACAAGATCAGAGGAAACTAAGAGTTTCATAAAGAGCAGAAACTCAACAGACCCCAAATAATTGTAACCTTTCCTTGTGCATCGGCGTATTAAAACATCAACATGTGTACTGTACTAAATAACTGTGGGATTCATGTAAATAACTGATTCTACATCTCTCCTGTTTCCTTTGTGAGGATAAACCAAAGGTCAGCAGCTGAGGCGATAAACCTGCTGTGACACAGTAGCTGCCTGTTTTCAGGTTCGTTCTGTATTGACTTCCTCATAGCGAGTCTTTATGACGCGGACTTATCCCCTAAATGTTATCTTCGATGACTCAGGAGTTTTTATCGGTTTCCTCATATGTCAGGGAGAAACGGATTTATTTGGTATCCTGACAGGTGAGACAAATCCATTTTATGTTTTAGTTTGACTGAAAGTAATGAGCTGGTTAAATGTTTGATAGGCAGCGTCGTGTCCGTAGCTAATCAAACCGTTTAGCTTATTTTATCTAGTCGTGATCTGGTAGGCAGTCTATGATCGGATGGTTAGGAAGTCGGACGGCATCTTGGGACTGGAGGCCTGTCGAACCCGGGCCAGGCTCAGATCCCCCAAACGTCTCTCCAGGCTTCGCTTCCCTGTCAGCAGGATGAAATGATGGTTAGGACATGTACAGAGTTCTTATTGGAAATATGTTTGCATCCCTCCATCATATGCTGCTACTACCCTTAATTCTATTGCACAATGCTCTATCATTTTCAAAAATCGCCTGCACTGATAGCTTAATTACTTATTCACCAGGATACAGTCATGTATTTTATTTGTTGAGTTATCTGAGTATTTCTCTTGCACTATCCTATTGTATACTACTGTACACTATTTTTACTGTATATATCGTATATCTTATATCTGTTTCACCTGTTCCTTTGTCTCTCCTACTGCTTTGAGCATGTACATGACACAACAATTTCCCTCGGGATAAATAAATAAAGTTGTTCTTATCTTATCTCTTAACTTACACAATCATACAAGCTCACCTCAGATATAACTTTGTAGAAATTCGTGGTCATTTTAGAAGCAGAAGGAGCTAAAACGAGTCCTAATGATAAAAATATCTCCGGTAATGATTCTGGCTAGTACGTGGAGCTAAAACGAGGCTGATAAACAATCACAGCTCTCCGTGTCAGGTTTATTATAGGGTTAAATACACGGTTCAGTTTTAGGCCCTTCATCAATGATTTTCTCTCCTCTCTGAGGACAAAAGCAGAAATATGTTGATTATTAACAAGAGCAAAAGAAATGAGCAAATGCAGTTAAGCCATGAGAAAATTCTCGGAATATAAAGAAGTGTCCCCTGATCGGGAAAAACCAAACCAAACAAAAGCAACTCAGACGTTTAACCAGGAGCATCAAGCTTGAACCGTTATTTGTGAATCATGAACACGATTCAGACAAACAGGAAGTATGTTTAACCTGCTGTAAAAATATAAATAAAAAACTAGAATTGTACCAATTCTCATCTATTTTGTTTCATATTTAAATATTTAAAGGTGTAGAAGACTTGTTTAATCAATACATTTTGCAGTAGTCTCTGGTAGAAATGAATGCCCTGCAAGTCATATTTGGGGCACAAAAACCCCAGAAGCACCTGCAGCAAAGATTAGCACAACGTGGCAGGATTTAGAGTCTCACTTTGGACATCTCTCCTCTGATTGGTTAACAGCAACATGAGTCTATCACTGACTTGCAGCGTTGCTTTTTTATTTCCACAAATAACACAAGCCTGGAGGAGTTCTGCTGTGTGGTGGAGTTGCTAATGCTAACAGTTAGCTTCTACTAGCTGAGACGTTCTCTGAGGTGTCCTGGACGCCAAACCGACAACAGCCTTCCTCGTCAGGAGTCAAGATGGGTGAGTCCGTGAATGTAAAGTGACAGTGTGACGTAGATCTGTCAGGATTTTCTAATCCTAGAGTTTTAGTCGATTTTCTATCAGAAGCTAATGCAGGAGATAGGTGTAGGAGACTATTTTCATGTTTAGCCTGCATGATAAACTCAGAGTGACCCATTATAATCAGAAATAATCAATAAAAATGTGTTTTCAGTGGTCCACACCTTTAAAGGTTTGGGTGTTTTGAGTTATTTATCGATCATTTATTAAAAATTTTTGTGTTGGGTGTTCCGTGTGCCTTTATGAGACAAAGATTTTTTCTGAATCCAAAAATCCAGACAATTTTAGGTTCCTAAAAAGCACTTTTAGTCTAGATGACAAAAATCTCCAGTTTTACCTCACAAAAAAATCCTATTTGATTGTTCTAGCTGCGGAGAATCATAAATCCGACGTTTTCTTTGGAACATTCGTGAGATTTTCTAAACTTTTCACAAACAAAATGTGTTGTGATGCTGCAGCTTTTTATCTTGGTGTAGACAGAAACTAATTGAAATCTCACTCGAGTGCCCCCAACCATCTTAGATGTCTGTAAAATGTATACAAACATGTGTGGAGGCGTGCCATCAGGTCTCTATAGAGAGGACGGTGCTGAGACAGAACCACGAGAAAGGACAGACAAAGCAGCAGCTCCACCGCTTCACGCTGCAGAACGCCCGTCTGGTTTTTGCTGCCCAAACACAGCCCTGGAGAAGAAAAGCCACAACCATGAAACCACGTTTTTCATCTGGTGTTTCTCTCTGATGAGAAAGCGTTACCCTTGTTGCTGATCCTGATGAGCCGATTGGCAAATCCAGCCATGTCCCAAATCATCTGCAGGAAGTAAACTGGGTTCTTCGCAACTGTCTGGCCAAATGGCAAATTCTGAGCACACGCATGGAACCTGAGGAAGTAAAAAAAAAAAAACAGATATATACATTCTGTGATAAAACCAGAGGAGCTAGGACCAGCACTGGGTCAAAGACAGAGAAGCATGTGGCGGTGTGAGTCACATGTGAACCAGGAATTAGCTGTTTCTACCTGTATGCCTGCAGCAGAAGCAGGCTGTAGATGTTCCTGTAGACCACCTCAATGGAATTATTCTGAGAAGAAAAGTAAAGCAAATGGATCGTAACTAGAACGATGCATTAAAGCAACCATGGTAAAGCACGGCGGTGGCAGCATCATGATCTGGGGATTCTTGGGAAAAGGGCATGAATGTGGAAATGGTAAATGGCCTGTATTTGATTTAGCGCCTTCTACAGGGTATCTGCAGGTTTAAGGGAGCCAAATTTAAGACTTTTTAAGACCTTCTTTAAGGCCACTTTGACCAAATTTAAGCATTTTTTTTAAATTAAATTTAAAGGGACTTTACAGAGTTTTGAATTTTTATGCTCGCGATTGCCTCCTCAGGCCAAAAGCGTAACGGCAGCTTCAATAGTAGGCTCGTGCACGTGGCGCGTATGCTGTACATGCACACTCCTTAACGAAAATAATAGCTGAGACAGTCCCTTGTGTGTGTGTGTGTGTGTGTGTGTGTGTGTGTGTGTGTGTGTGTGTGTGTGTGGGGCCCGGAGGACAGAGGACAGCACGTGCAGCTAATTAATTAAATAATTTGGTTCTGTACCTTTCTCTTCAGCACAGCCGACAAAGTGAAAAGTTGAACCCACATCTTTTTTCATCTGTGAATTCAATGCCGTTCGGCGAGTCTCAAATAAATATTTTGGCATCTTACTGTAAAAACTATACCATTAATGTAAAAAAGAAAGTCTATGTTGACATACAGAATCGAACATGGGTCTCCGGCACGAGAGTCCAACATCTTACTAGGTGAGCAAAAGCACCAGTGACGTCCTTTGTATTCTGTAATATTTATATCCTTGATAACAGCTGAAACAACGTTCAAAGAACGGTTCGGAGCGAAAATGGCTATTTTGTTGCTAATTTGCAGGAAATATCTTGAAGAAAGTTCTACAGAAAGTAGCTAAGGGTCCTCAGAAATGTAGCTAGGTTCGTCACTAGGCATTAGGAACAGCGACAAAGACTAAAGCTACGGATAGCAAATGCTACGGGCGATGCCGGAGCGTGAACGCGCATGAAGCAGCCTGCTCGACCCGAGCATCTCTCTTTTTCTGTGATTTTACAGAAAAACAGGCAATCACAGTAAAAATGCCAGGGCTCATTCTACAGGACCAGGGCATTGCAGGGGAATGTATGAAGAAGACATTTATTATTTCTATACATGTTTTGGCTGTTAAACTTCCATAATGCCCCTTTAAGCTATAATTTCCAGCTATTGCCTGGAACCGGTGCTAACCACGTCGTGAACGTGGGATTAACCATCCAGTTACCATTAATGTTGCACTTCCCCATGGAGCAAACTCCCACTAGCATGCTCATCTAAAAAAGCCCCTTTCACAACCAACCGAATGTGTACGGTTCCGCTTATGCCAATATCATACACAAAAAATGCTGAACTAGAAATTCACAAAGATTTCATAGAAATAAAAGAATCTTGTTTACTGGGTCTTTGGTAATTTAAGACCTTTGGAAACTATTTAAGGATTATTTGTCATTTTTAAGGATTTTTAAGGCCTTAAATTTGGAAAAGCAAATTGGAAACGGAAATCTAGACTTTTTAAGCCTGTTCTAGAGTCCTGGAACCCCCCAAGGCGCTTTACAACACAACCAGTCATTCACCCATTCACACACCCATTCACACCCTGGTGGGGATGAGCTACGATGTAGCCACAGCTGCCCTGGGACGCAATGACAGAGGCGAGGCTGCCGAGCACTGGCGCCACCGGTCCCTCCGACCACCACCAGCAGGCAACGTGGGTTAAGTGTCTTGCCCAAGGACACAACGACAGCGACAGACTGAGCGGGGCTCGAACCTGCAACCTTCAGATTACGGGGCGAGCACTTAACTCCTGTGCCACCGTCCCCCAAAGATGTTTCCAACTTCTGCAGTGTCTGCAGGACAATTATGACGTTTTGTTGTCATGGTAACCATCCCTTTGAGTTAAACTTGTGTAAACACTTGAAGCACACTGGTGAGTAGGGTCAACTTCAATAAAACTAAGTCCATAATTTACCACTGTGGTGACACGATTAAATTGCATTTTTAGACATCAACATTAATCCACTTGGGTCCGAACCTCACTCTGTTGTTGAAGAGCCATCCATCACAGGTGAGATAAACCTGTTAACCTTTAACTTACATAAATTCACATGTTTGATTAATAATAAGCTGCAGGAGTCTGAAAACATTAAAACTACATCCTTCATCGAGTCAGCTGAAGACACACCTCACCCATTAAAGCTAAGCTCATCCTCCTGAAGACTGACCTGAGGTCTGTTGGTCATGAGGATTGTTTGTTCATTCATGACGAAATAAAGCGCCACGTTAGCATTCTAGCATGTTTTATTCACCATCTGCACTTTCCTGTTGGTTCTGTTTAAGGCAGAAAATGATGTTTCGGTCTTAACCTTGAGGTCCAAGAAGAGGGTGTGGCTTTTGAGTCTGAGGATGGACATCAGCTTCGTTCTCATCTGCAGTCCAGCGGAGTGGAAAGAACCCAAAGTCATGCAGTAGCGCAGAGACAGCCCCGAGTATCTGTGAGAAACGGAAATCTGAAGGTAAAATCACACGTGAACGTATGTTTGGGTGTACAGGAGGTAGAAAATGAATGTGTTATGCTAAACTGGGAGTTGTTTATGAGTAGGTGCAAAGTGCAGAGTCTGTTTACAAGACACCATTAAAATAGGCAAACAGTCCAATAACCTCTCATGCAAAAACACACACGATAGTGGATCTACTTTATGACTCCAGGTGACGAGAGGTTTCACCTCGAGTAATCTTTACAGACGTCCATTGACTGTGTGTCCAGCAGCAGGCCGCACCAGGGGAAGAGGCAGTGAGAGGGCAGCACGTGCACATCAAACCCAGACCATGGACGTTCTGGTATCGGAAAGTTCACCACCACCTTCTGCGGGTTGACCACCAGACCATACTGCGGCACTCCAGCCAACAAGGTCCTGCACAAGTTAAAGTTCTACAAATAAATGATTCATTACCAAATTGCTGCGTCTTAAATATGATCGAGGCGCTGTACTTGAGGAATGTGTGCGCTTGGCGTTGGTCCGGCGTGATAAGGAGGAAGTCATCCACCAGCCTCATCAAACATCTACAGACAGGAAACAAAAGAGACGAGTGTCTATGATAAGCATCCACCGCCCTGCTCTGCAGCCATCAGGAATAGTTTTTTTGGTACCCTTTTGTTGCCGACATGGTTTTGAACAGAACCCTCTCCATGTGGCCGTAGCACAAACAGCAGAGCAGGCTGGACATGATGGATCCCTGAGGGATCCCTCGACACCGGCGGTAGAACCTGCAAAATTAGCAAAGGCAGAAGCACACAGATGAGCTTTTAAACACTAGGATCGTTCAGCTGAACTAAACACGGAGCTCACTTCTTCCTGTACTGAACCACGCTGCTCGTTACCATCTGGGTGAAGAACTGTAGCGTCTCTACGCCTCGATAATCTGAACAGAAATGCTGTGAAAGAGAAAAGCGTGAGGAAGTAAAACAGCTCGATTTTATTTTACACGAGGAACCAAATCAGGACTACCTGCTCCACTGTGACAGCTGAGTGGATTTTTCCACTTTTCTGCTGAGACATCAGAAATCCCTTCATGTTGGTGGGCCTGAAGTCGTGATCCAGGAAATCCGCCTGCCAACAAAACGCGTGTAACGTCTATAAGACACCATCCTTCAGAGACATGATGTCTGGACTTAATAAATAAAACAAGTTAATAACCATGACTCAGATACGGTCCATCGGGAGCTGCACCCACACCAAGACACGGACAGAAGAACCACAAATCCTAAAGATTACAGGGCTCTTAACGACAAGAGAAAGCTCTCTAGTGGCCAAAATGAGACTCAAAACGTTTTGATTTAAATACAAAAGTTTGTTTGGGTGAAAACCTGCAGCCCAGAGAGTTTTGACTCACTCCTGATTCCAGCTCCAGATTTTATTGGTGAATTTTAGAGGAAACTGTCCACGTATCTGCGTAAGAACTGAATCTTAGAACATAAGAAGAGTCATGACGCAGCCCCTTAAAGGGCCAAGGCTGCAGCCTGGCCTGTGTAGAGTACCTTTGTCATTGGCTCCTGCAGAAATGTGGAGAAATTTAATGTTGTGCAAAGTTTTTATGCCAAACTAAGCTCCATCTACGAGAAACTTTCCATTTTTCCATGTCTGGTATGTAGTTAGGAAACTAGGGATGTAAGAAAATATCGATATGGCAATTTATCGTGATTTTTTTCCTGTGATATTATATCGATATTCAAAAGCCGTGTATCTAACTTTTGGAACAATTTACATGCTAACATTTGTGTATTTTCTTTTCTTTTGGTGCAATTCAAACACCGACCACTAGCTGGCAGCAGTGTGCAATGGGTTTTGTTTCCACCACTGAAATGTAAATCCCTCTATTATGGTTCAGATACCTCGTGTTAAACACGTTATGTATCAGTTTGGACTGTTTATTGAATTTTCCTACAATAAAAATCAGTCTAAATAAACGCTCATTTCGTCTGACTGAATGTATCGCAATATATCGTGTCATTGTATCGTGAATAAGGCGGAACGATTAATTGCATATGCAGATAAATTGCGATAATTTTCTAATCACCAAGGCTGTGATTTGACTGGAAGTGACTGGTTAGCACAATGCTAATATACCTGGAAAAACCCATTGGGACGCTAATGCTAATGTTGCCGATTACATTCTTACAAATAACGAATTAGGAACGTGCCAAATTACTACATTTGGAGTCTAATAAAAAGCAAAAACTGCCATTAATCTAATAAGTACAGACAGATATTTTAATAAAGCTAGAAAACCCTAAGAGATTCCAACTCCACTGAGTTTTGGCTAGCTGCTATGGACGTAACTGAACTATGGAAGCTCTGCATGGACAAGACGTCTAAAACTCTAAACACAAAAGACTTCAATAAACGGGACTCACTTCTTTCCTGCAAATACATTTTCACAGTTGATGCTAATACCTATGCTCCTTCAAGGGATGTGCTCCTGTAGATACGTAAACTTGTTTATATTCAGTACAGGTTACATAGATTTTTTTTTTTTGCTTCTGTTAGTTGTAAAATATGCGAAAAGCCCCTTGATAAAATAATCGTGAATTAAATCGGAACTAGATTACTTTCCAGACTTGCTCAGCTCTAATCGTGATAACCATCTTATCGCCATAATTCCACCAACACGCATCCCTATTGGAAACATCATTAATGAGTTACTTAGCATTGCATGTATAAATAAAGCAGCAAGAACATTTTATCTCCTGATTAAATGAGTAAAAATGATCTTTTTCACTCAACATTTTGATATCTGCTGATGTTCTTATGTGTCAGAGGGGATCTGAACGTACGGAGCAGCACCCGTGCAGAATCACACACCTGTCTAACAAAGGCCTTTTTCAGCCCTTCATGGGGATCCATCCAGATCTTTGAATAGCAGCGGACGGTGAAGAGTTCCTCCTGGACAGGTGACAGGACCTGGCCGATCACCTCCATGAGTTTATCATGTGGAAGGCTCTCATAGGCACTGCTCACATCCACCTAAAAAAACAAACAAAATGATGAAAGCCAGTGGTTAGGTTAAAAAATAAACAAGCATTTATTAATAAACCATGAAACAACTGGATCCGCTCACTTTAACGAAGTAGAGGTGTTGTGGTTTGTCTTTCTGAGCCGGAGCCAGGGAGCTCAACACTTTGTGGATGTCCTTCAACCCCCACACGGTGGAGCCGAGGAGGGATGGATTGGATTGCACGCAGGCCTGCAGCGCGTCCAGAAAGTTGCGTGCTTTTGCCTGATAGAGCTGTAAGATAAACCGTTTTACAGCCTGGTAAGCCATCAGCCATGGGGAGGAATCCATATTTGTGGTTCACACCATCTTCACGCATTTGGACAGCATCAGGACCAATCAGAGCAACAAACGTGATTCGTTGCAACAGAAATGGGTCAATGAGGCAGTGCTTCATAAACCGTTGAAGAGGAAGAAGCAAATACATCCTTTTTCTAAATGAAGGACTTCAGTACGTCTATCTGCTCATGCCTCAAAGAAAAGCCCAAGTCTAAATCGTCCAAAGTTGATGCTAAAGCCGTTTCAAATGAGCACCGTCCCTGAGCCAACGCCATCTTTGTAGTCGCAGCTCTGGTGCTAGGCCCGCGCAACGTCTCTCTACAGACAGAGTGCTGTGATTGGCCAAGCACAAAAACGGAATATAAGCATTCATTCCTGAACATTCCATCCATCCATTTTTATCCGCTCATCCAGGGTCGAGTCACGGGGGCAGCAGCCTGAGGCCCAGACTTTCCTCTCCCCATCCACTTGGGTCAGCTCCTCCGGGGGAATCCCAAGGTGTTCTCTGGCCAGCTGAGAGACTTATGGGCCATTCCCAACTGTACCGGGTCGGCCCGGGCCGGGTAGCGTAGGTTGTTTACATATCTGGGTGGCCTGGTATTTTTCCGAGCCAACCAAGGCTCATTCTTAGCCCTCTTCTCGAGGGGGTCTGCTTCAGGCCGACCAGGGCCAACACACCCACTGCTGACAGCAAATTCACACCTTCCATTAGAGCAAGCCTCTGATTGGTGGGTAGAATCAGCCCACATGGGCTTAAGGCAAGGATGTGTGGAAACAACCGGGCCAGGCTGGGGCCGACTGGGGCTACCCGGCCCGGGCCGACCCGGTACAGATGGGAATGGCCCAATAGTCCCTCCAGCGTGTCCTGGGTCTTCCTTTAGGTCTCCTCCGTGTTGGATGCGCCCAGAAAACCACACAAAGGAGGTGTCCAGGAGGCATCCTGACCAGATGCTCGAGCCACCTCAACTGGCTCCTGTCGATGTGGAGAAGCAGGCGGGTCTACTCTGAGCCCCTCCCGGACAACGAGCTTCTCACCCCATCTCTAAGGGCACCCTGCAGAGGAAACTAATTCAGCCACTTGTATCTGCGGTCTCGTTCTTTTGATCACTACCCAAAGCCAGTGACCATAGGCGAGCGTAGGAACGTAGATCGACTGGTGAGTCAAAAGGTTCGCCTTCTGGCTCAGCTCTCTCTTCACCACGACAGACCGGTCCAACGCCCGCATCACTGCAGATGCAGCACCAACCCGCCTATGGATCTTCTGCTCCACCTTTCCCTCACTCGACCCCGAGATACTTAAACTCCTCCACTTGAGGCAGGGCATCGCCCCTGATCTAGCTAGAAATATCTGCAGAACAAAATCTTATCCAGGGGTGGACATTAACTTCAAAACCAACCGGCCAGCCGGGCCGGTAACTCTGAATATTTACCGGCCCCACCAAGAATCTACCGGCCCCACTGGTCAGCTGCCAAAACGAGTCAAAATAATAACAGAACTGTTTTAAATGTAATAAACCTTTATTTTGTACACATTCACAAACATAATAACGTATTCAAGTTTGAATTTGTTTGTTCCCTCAACAAAACACGATTTTGTCGTCGCATACTTCCGGCATACAACGCAGTACATCACCAACTCCGCTTTGCTGTATTCGAGCCATCGGCTGTGTTCGAGATGAGCCAGTTCTGCGCAGATTAGACCAGCGGTGATCGGCGAGCAGTGCATGCCGGTTAGATTCGTGTCCGAATTGATGCCGACTTGCTCTGACGTCATGCATACGTAGACAACGATAAACTTGTGAGATCAAGGCGGCCGCAGATTTTGGAGCAAGGCGCTGCAGTTGCTCTCCCTCGGCTGCAAAACCTAGATGATGATGGGAAACGCCTGGCTCTCACCTGATCTAAGATCTGATTGGTTCATATTTTGATCCAAACATTCGGTGGTAGAACATGAAATGTTAGTTGTTCACATGTATTCTATAAATCACATATAGGCCATAAAGAGAAATGTGTTTTGTTTTCTTTTGTCACGTTTCCTATGAGCACACTAAACCTACAGCTGATAACCTTTAATTATTACAGTCAGGTCTTCATATACAATATATGATATCCACAAGCACGTGAGGATGTTTCAGCTGCTAACAGGCACCAGAATTAAAATTGAAAATTAAACAAATGTGAACGCTCTTCAGCCATCGTCACCCCCGAGCTACACATGCAGGAAAATCCAAGAGATTCAACTGGCAGAAACAACTGGTTCACAGCATAGTCTGTCTCTCTCTCTCTCTCTCTCTCTCTCTCTCTCTCTCTCTCTCTCTCTCTCTCTCTCTCTCTCTCTCTCTCTCTCTCTCTCTCTCTCTCTCTCTCTCTCTCTCTCTCTCTCTCTCTCTCTCTCTCTCTCTCTCTCTCTCTCTCTCTCTCTCTCTCTCTCTCTCTCTCTCTCTCTCTCTCTCTCTCTCTCTCTCTCTCTCTCTCTCTCTCTCTCTCTCTCTCTCTCTCTCTCTCTCACACACACGTAGAGGAAAAGAGCTGAGAAAAGAGAGAGGAAATGGAGGACAAGTAGTTAAAAGAAAAACTACAGCTGAGCCGAGGCGCGCCTCAAATGGGGCGCGTCTGATCTGAACTGAGGAGCGGCGAGCAGCGGCCGAATTTCGTGAGCAATTCGCTTCTCGGCGCTTCGGGCGCTTCCGCGGCCGGTGTGTCCCCGGCGAAACGCCGGCTTTCAGCCACTCCCCCCGCTGCTTCCGTCTAATCTCGCCTGTTTTCCAGGCGATGCGCTGCTCAACTCGAACACGGCCATTCTCTGCGCCTCCCTTCTTCTTTAAACCGCCAAGAATCATTCCACCTACGCACACGCTTCTCTGCTTCATACCGTTTCGAACTGTCTCGCTTCTCCTCACCAGTTTTAAAGCGTTTTGCCGGAGATTTCATCAAGAAATCCCATCCCTGTGGTGGCGCGATCTTCCTGCGTGCTTGTGTGTTTCTAGCGTGGTTCCACTTCGTCTTTAATAGTGAACTTATAGTTCACGTGACTATAACTAGAATGTGCAGGACGTGCACGAATCGTACAAGTGCAGAACGTGGCTAGAGGCGCGCAGGTTCACGCGCGCGAAACGAAAACGGCGGCTTCCTACAGGGCGGGGCCATGATGTAGGTGAAAGCCAGTGTGTAAATGACAAATAAGGCTTGGGCGCCACCCGGGCGGTAAGTCGTCAAGTATTTACCGCCCGACGAGAAAATTTAGCGCCATTGGCGCTCGGGCGCTTTAACGGTCCACCCCTGTTATCCCACGGTTAGTCTAGATGTTTGGGCTAACAATAGATCTAAGAAGGAGAAACTTAACGGTGGCGTCATGGGTTACCTTAGTTTTGGTATCTCTGCCTATGAATCGCGAGATGGGCCTCATGCCATCGGTCTTGGGAATGAAGCGAAGTCGGGAGATGACTGTGTCTTTAGGGAAGGATGCCACCTCAGCTGGACACAACTCCTTCATCTGGCTTTTAGCCAGGTAATCTCTGTGGCAGAAAACAGCATTTCTTTAAACTTCGCCTTCTTGTCTGTTCTGTAAATCTCAGTTGGACGTCTGATCATATTTACTTGAAAGCCAAGTCCTGAAGTTTGGCCCACACTTCCCGTCTGTAGAACCTGATGCAGCACTTCTGCCTCATGCCCTCCGTGGCATAAAAGCAAGCCCGGACGAGGCCAACAACATAGCCGTCCAGCAGCCAAGCCAAGAACTGACCGAGGATCTGTGTCCGATACGCGAGCTCACTGGGTGGGACGCGGCCTTCACATGACATGATGATTAGATGATGTCATCAAATAAACAAACACTGATTTCATCGTTTTTTTAGCTCACCAGTTTTGCTGATCTTCAGCCAATCACAGTCGTTCACTTTCACCTTCCACATCACCTTGGCCAAAGAGGTCTTCTCAAATTTGCCGCTGTGCAGGAAATCTCTAACCCTGGCGAAGAAATGAAGTCTGTTCTGGTCAGAGCCCCAGAGCTGCTGAGGGATCACCGCTAAGAGGCATTCCCTGACAAACAGGTAGACCCGATGAGGAGCACAATGTTTGGGCAGAAGGGAGTTTAACTCTCCCTGATCCACGCTGCTCTGCTCAGCCACCGGGCAAATCCTCTGCAGGATCCTGCTGTAGAGACATTTTCTGTGTTGCTGTAGCAACCGATTGAACAAGGGAACCATGTGGAAAAAACGGCGTGGGAGTTTCTTTGGCTTTCTCTCTAAACCGTTTATATACATAAGACCCTCAAAGAAGATTATCCTTATCAAATCTTTCCCCTGCAGCCTTCCAGGTCCGTCTGACGATCTCTTCTTCTTGTTGAGAAGGAAGCCGGACATCCCTCTGCCCCTGTACAGGAATCCCAGTGTGTGGATGAAACACTGTGAAGGTGGCAAAGGAGGGAAAGTCCCAGATCTCCAACTGGGACTACCTTCGCTGGAAGGAATGGCTGCTGGTGTGGCAGAAGGCCATTTGAAAGCAGTCCCAGACATGGTCTGTCCCTCTTCCTGGTGTGTTACTCTTCTTCTTTTACTTTCACAAGATACCGTTTCTTCCCTCTTTCTTTTTCTTTTATTCACAGTTTGCTTCCTGATTTTGCTTAAATCAGCATCCTCAATTTCAGGCTTCCGCTTCAGCTGATGACATGTCTGATTCCTTCCAAATCGAGAGCTTCTGCGCTTCCCGATTCCAGGCTGAAGATAAAACCGACTGGAAGCAACGGTAGACACCCTGTCGTACACGGGGAGGCCACACAGCTGGAAAACGCACGACGGAGGCGCTGCAGCAAACAATGAGCAGCTCTCCAGCAGGTAGCGCGAGACGTCTGTGCCAAAGCGTAGAAAGACCTCCTTCCACATGTCGCTGCTGTGGATGTAGGCCGCGCTTTGTTTCAGACTTCCGTGAAATTTTAACTGGTCGGCATGACAATCCTCCGATGCCTGCTCCTGAAAATTATATCCAAGTGTCAAGACATTCCTCTTCTTTTTTCTTTTCATTTTGTTGATGATGAACGCCAGCAGTTCTGAGAAAGTGCACGTCTGCAGGAAGAAGGAGAAAAACAACTTTTAACTGAGTTTCAGGGAAACAAATCTTTCTGCTACCAGCTAAAACCCGTATATGTTCATGGTGATGTCCGATCCTGGTCCTTCAGGGACAATATCCCGCGTGTTTTTCATTTCCAACATACCCAATTGTTGAATTACATATTCAGAAAGCCCCAAAGTTCTGCAGGAAGGGCTCGGGAGACCAGGATCGGACTTCAATGAGAGTCAGTAATTATGACTGTGTAATAATGATTGTGTCAGGCTTGAACTGACCTGGCCGGAGCTCTGGATTTTCAGCGGGTCTTTATCAAAGCACACAAACGTTTCTCTGGTAAATGACTTGAAGCGGTCAGACTGCTCGACGGGCCGTTCTTGGTGTCCAGATTGGACGCTGGTAAAAAACTCCTCCAGCGTCTGAACGTGTTGAAACAGCACCCGTAACGTGTTCACCACAGCGGACATGTCCGTCACAGACATGCTGACCTCTTAAAGTCTCTGGCTTCACCGTTTTTAGTTTTAAACACGATAAAGTCTCGACATGTCTAACTCTTAGCTACCTCTCAGCTAACTTCTTGCACTGAGTTTATTTACATCGGTCTAGTTTGCCGCGTTGAGTTTAACCAATGAGAAGTATTGTTGTTGGCGTGGTGGTCCAATCAGATAGCCGTATACTGCACTTTGGAATTTACAGTCCACCAATAACGAGAGAGAGAGAGAGAGAGAGAGAGAGAGAGAGAGAGAGAGAGAGACTTTTTAAATCCTAAAAGTACCTAGCGAACACCTCAGAAACATCTCTGGTAACCCTTAACTACTTTCTGGATAACTGTCGTCGACATTTCCTGCAGGTTAGCTAAACACTCCACCTGCGCTCTAGACCGTTCTTCAGGACATTAGGAAAGGGAATGATGTAGTGATGTGTCAGTCGCTACAGAAACAGCTCTCAGAGAGTAACCAGAGTGAGTGACACACACCTTACCTGCGAGGTCCTGAGCCGATAAAAACGGCTAAATGTGCGCGTGCGGCGCCCTAAACACACGTGCAGCTTGCCCGATTGCTGTGAGACCGGGTTGGGGGTTGGGGGGGGGGGGGGGGGGTGCGGGGGGGGGGGTGCAGCTGGTGCAGGTTGGGACAATTATTACATTAACTGATGGGCCTGTAAATAAATAGTTGATAAATAAGGTAGAAACAGATCGAAATAACGTCCTCACACTGATAAATGCCTTGAGACGACTCTTGTCGTGATTTGGCGCTATATAAATAAACTTGAATTGAATTGAAATAATAATTAACCTCTCTGAGGACACTGTGCTAGTGTACTCTCCTACAGCACCTTGACACGACTAAATAAATGTTATACAACATTTTGTGAACATCAATTTATTTGCATGTATTTGTTATAAATGCCACTGTATAATTCTTGCTGTCAGTATTAGCAAGATATTGGTATTTGGGTCTGTACTGGTTAGACTTAAATGAGTTAAACCAAGGTCTATAGCCCTTGGGTCATAAACTATGAGCTAAAAGCATATTGGTCGTTTTATACTGGGAATCGGGAGTTATTTTAGTGATCATCTTGTTTCTTATTTATTTTTGTCCTGATTGCGCCCTGAGCAATTTTATGACTGAATAAAAACAAATAAAATCAACATTAATTGAAAAATCGTCTTAAATAATCGAGATCTCAATTTCAGTCACAATAATCGTGATTATTATTTTTGCCATAATCGAGCAGCCCTAGTTTATATTATACTATACTATATTATATTAGATTATAATAGATTAGATTATTAGATTAGATTACATGTAAATACTTTGTCACAAAACAAAGTCCCTTTTATTTGTATTTAATAATTTATTTTGTTTTTAGGTCACTGGTAATGAAAACAGCAACAAAAACATGCTGCAGTGTTTTACATATTACAAGACACTGTAGCACTATACAGTCTGACATGTGAATTTAGACGTATTCTAAGAAAGATTTGGGCAGAATCAGGGATACATTCTATGATTGTTACAAACATTTTACTTGAAAGCGTCAACATTAACAAATATCCTGCAGCAACATGTAAATTGGGAGATAAAGAAAGAAAACACATGACACATATTATGTGGTTTTAATGAGGCCCTTTGTATAATCGCCTTTTGATTCAAGCAGACATTTTCTTTTATAAAAACATACATGACTATAAAAAAACACAAATCACGTGTAAAAGATTTGCAAATACAGAATGTTTTAATAAAATATCTAAATCTATGTGGATTTAGGACATACACATTCTATATTATGAAATTATTATTATATTACTGTGCATTTGTGCAGATGCAATGAGGAGTTACTTGAATTCACTCAGTCAATTTACTTGAGTGCTTTTAGAGCAGGGGTGTCAAAAATGCGGCCCGCGGGCCGGATCAGTCCCGCACACAGTTTAAATCCGGCCCACGAGATGATTGTGTAAACCTTATTTTCAGACTTAACAATGTAAAGTCTGAAAATAAGGTTTCATTTTTCAGTTAAACTACTGGTTAAAGCTAAAAGATGTCAGGTATCAGGAGTCAAAGACATGCATGAAACTGATATAGCCATGTGATCTGTGAATCAGTTATTTGAATTACTGAGTAATAGTCTGGGTTTTTTGTTTTGTGTTTCACATTTTCAAATACAGGTGTTTTATTATTAATAGTGATGTTGTGCTTAAACTATTTTGGATACTCTGTCCTCAGGTTCCAGCTTTGTTTTATGTTGATCGTATTAAAACAAAGAAAACAATCTGAAGAAGTTTTTAATTTATGCATGCTTTAATTTTGCTGGTCTGGCCCATTTGGGACTAGATTTTCCTAAATGTGGCCCCTGAGCAAAACTGAGTTTGACACCCCTGTTTTAGAGTCTTATAAATCTGTGAGCCTGAATCAGAACAAGAATTTAGATGAGTATTATTCCAGCATCATTTCTAATGTACAACTAATAAACAGTGGAGTTTTTCCCAAAGTCGCTACTCTTTTCTTAGTTATGCCCTTTTTTGTTTTCATAGCACTTGTAGTTAGTTTGTTTTAGTGAAACATTTTAAACCAGCTGTGAGCCAACTTCAAGTGTTGGTGACATTTCTTTGCAAGTATTGTTAATTATTTACTGGAAGCACTAACATCCTGCTAAACCATGACTTTTTTAGCAAAGAGCTTATGTTGCTGCACACAGGCACTCTCCTGTCTGAGCTCCTTCTCACTCGATTACAATACATCTCACTGTTAAGTTCTGCAGAAACCTTTTCCTTAAAAGTACAAGGAGTCATCTCTGCTCTTTGGAGACAGGCACTGAGTCACGACTCACACTCACAATAGAAGAAACAGTCTGTCTTTATTCATAACAAAAACATTTCTACAGTGTTGCTCTACGTTTACATTGGTAAAGTGCGTTCATCAGACAATTGGAATTCACCTTCTGTTTTAGCAAAACAAAACAATAACGTTCATGTTTTCTCCTCCTGATCGATTATGTTATGGCTCTTAGTTGCTGCCCTGTGAACAAAAAACAGTCAGGTTAGATCTACGTCTTTAAAGGTGTGGTTCACGTATTTAATCAATACATTTGCAGTGGTCTCTAGTAGAAATTAATGCCCTGAAAGTCATATTCTGGGTACAAAAAGCCCTGGTGCACCTGTTTCAGGATCTAAAAGATTGCCAGATCAGAGTAGAGCTTCAGATGTTAAGATTTGGAATTTTTATTTCCTGATATTTAGACATCTCACCTCTGATTGGCTAACAACAACGTGACTCTACCCCTGACTCTGTTTGCTTTGCAACACTGATGTTTTATCTCCACAAATATCACAAGCCTGGAGGACTTCTGCTGTATGGTGGAGTTGCTAATGCTAACAGTTAGCTGCTACTAATCGAGATGTTCTCTGCTGTTTCCTGGACGCTAAACCAACACCAGCCTTCCCCGTCACAAGTCAAGATGGGTTAGTCCATGAATGTTATGTGACACACTGTCAGGCTTTTCAAATCTTAAGAGTTTCACCATCTTTTTTCTATCAGAAGCTAACACAGAAGATAGGTGCAGAAGACTATTGTGATGTTCAGCCTGCATGCCGACATTTTCAATAATAATAAGTAAAAAATGGTTTGTCAGTGAACCACACCTTTAAAGCCACAACGGCAAATCTGCAAAACAAGCTCGCTTAAAACTTTTTTCATGCCTCTTAACAATCAATGTTCTTCTAACATAACATAAATTTATTGCGGAGATTAAAAAATGAAAACAATTTTAAAAAGTTATGAAGTGGTTCTCTGGCATTTGTCTAAAAACCTCAACCAATAACACGACTTGGACTGAAACCAACCATCCTGTTGTTGGTCTCACTGAACCACCACACTTCAGCACTCCCCTGGGTCGTCCACTCATAACACACTCACAAATTTAGCAACAGAACACCACTGGTGTGAGTGGTTCAAGAGAGGGAGAATTAGCCGGCTGCTACCACTTCCACTTTAGGACAAACTCCAAAAAGACGTTTGGACCTCGAAAATGGCGGTTTGGTCTCGTTTCCTCTGGCCATGCACGTCCGGGTATCAGGCGGGCATGGCTCAGGGAGTGGGTTTAAAAGCTAGCCTGTTTTGCAGATTTGCCATTGCAGCTTCAAATCTTTGGTGTAAAACTGTTAAAAGTGGAAGTTACCGGTGAAGAAGGAGTTGCTTTGTAAGGTTCTCCCTCATCATCTCCATTTCTTTTGTTTTTCTCCTCTGAATATTCAGCTCAGCCTTCAGCTCTCTGCTTTGCTCTTCCAGAGAAAACACAGCTTCCTGTAAGAGAGGCATCCCATAATAACCAGCAGATTGTTTGGAGCTCTGAATGCTTCATCTAATAACTCCTGTTTAGTTGTTTACCTTGTAGCGGCCCACATCCTCCCACCTCCGCACCGTGGCCAGTTTGATTTTCTCCTCACAACAAACCTTCTCTAGTTTGAGTTTCTGGATCTGCTCCCTGAGGGGTCCCAGCTGGCCTCTCAGCTCCTGACCCTGTTCTCTAGCTTTCACCAGTGCAGCAGCGGTGGTCTCCCTCCTCTTTAACAGCACCAGCAACATGGGCTCATACCTGGGTGACGAGATCTTTAGAAGTTATTGATTAAATGTGTGAAAACGTAAAATGATGGAGCTGCAGCACCTGTCCTCCAGTGACTTGAGTTCACTCTGCAGATACTGCTGGATGTCCCCACAGGAATTCCTCCTGCACTCCATCAGCTCCTCCTGGGTGTTGGAGGTCTGGCTGGAGGTTGTAGCGTGAAGCTTTGCCCGTGCATCTAAAAGCTGTTTTCCATGGGCTGACCGCAGCTGGAGGCTCTCTTCTGTCAGCTGGAGCACCAGGGAATTGAGTTTTTCCTGGAAAATAAATGGGAAAAAGTCACTGGTAGGGAGTTTGTTTTTGAAGATGTTACAGCGTTTTGAGCCGTCTCACCTCCTCTCTCTTCAGAAGCTCCACCTCACGGCGATGATGGTTCCCAGCTGCTTGACTGAAACCACCATCTCTAGCTACAGCAAACAGCCTCCTCTTCAGCCTCCTGAGCTCCTCTTGAACACCCTGTCTCTCCAGGTTTGCCTTCCAGAGCTTCCTCTCCTCCTCTGCCCGCTCTTCTCTGAGACTGTACACCTCCCTCTTCCTCTCCTCCCGTCTCACCTCCTCCTCTTTCTTGAAAACATTCATCAGCTCTGTAATTTTGCTGTCAATCCACTGTTCAGTGTCTTCTATATCCTGGCTTCTTCCCTTTTCGTCTTCTTGTTCTTTATGGCCTCTCAGCTGTAGAACCTCCACCAGAAGGTCCTTCCTTCTTCTCTGTAGCAGTTGGACCTCCTCTATGCAGTCCTCCATCTGAGACCCCAGAGCTCCTAATGTTTTGAGGTCAGCCCAGAGCTCAGGTATCTCTTCATCCACGTCTAACTCTGTTCCATCTCCGTTCATTCCTGTCCTCTCCTTGAACATGTCTCCTGGATCTGTGTGGGGTCTCTTCTGAGTTCCTTCATTCTCTTGAGCTTTACTTCCATCCACGCAGAGTTTTGACTGAACCTGAAGGCTCTCCAGCTCTGGCAGGCTCTCTTGCTTAACTGGCACCAGTGTGGTACCTTGATAGCGGTGTGGGCTCTTACTGATGTGTACGTACTCTTGGCCTAAATCTGCTGCCAGATCTTGAAGCTCAAAGTCCATGCCAGCTTCTTCCATGCAGCTTTCATGCATAGCCAACATCCCCAACAGCTGGCCCTCGTACTCCACCATGGTGGCGCTGAGTTTGGTACCAGCTGAGGAAAGAGGCATCTCTGTTTGCTGGTAAACCTGACACTTGTCCATAAGTTCACCAAAACCTTGGCCTGGGGCCATCTCTCTTTCTGCATCCTCCATGTTTGTGTCTATGTAGCTGGTGGACAGGTAGGCATGGGGAGCTGTGCAGGTTTCTTGATAACGTTTCATCCTAACCTCCTCTCCGACCTGACTGCTGCTCAGACGTGTTTCTCTGTAACCTGCTGAGTGACACGAGCCAAAGGGAACATCTGTAAGCTCCTCACAGCTTCTTAGCAAGTCATCCATCTCCTGCAGGTACGGATTCACCAACGATGATTGTTTTAACTGCCTTTCTGGGAGGCCTGATGGGGGTTCTTTCCTCTCTTTTTGTTCCACGTTAATCTCATCTGAATCCCCTTTGTCCTCTCTGATAAAGAGTGTCTGAAATCCAGTGGGTGAAACGTCCTCCTCCTTGTTTTCCATTGGCTTGGTTGAATTCTTGCAGCTTATCCAAGTGTAGAAATGCCTTTTAGACCAGGAAGATCCTTTTAGAGAAGCAGAAACATATTTTTCATAATAAAAAGAGGTCCTCTTTCACTTATACATTTTTTTATGTCATAAAAGGAAAGAGTAACTGCATCGCCGCCATAGTGGATGGGATCCTCACTCTCCAAACCCAATTGGAGTCAAAGCAGAGTGAACAACTTTACCCGTTTTTTGTGCACTATTGAAAACAGATCACGTGGGACTTTAGTGGGATTAATCAAGCCTATCTGTTGGGATTTTATTTTTTAATGTTTTATTTATTTTATTAGATTCAATTTATATTTTAACTATCGTGCCATACCATATGTGTGATTTTGTGAAAAAGCATAATAAAACGTGTTTTTTTTTTATTTGGGTAAGCACCTTTCTCAGTAGAAATAAATGCACTGGGGGTAAGGGGGTGAATGGACACCTATCCAATGCCACTACGGCAGCTCCAACAGACAGCGCCAGTCCAAAAGACGTCTATGTAGATGGTGTCTGTGGTTATTGAAACTAATTTCTTGTTTTTTTCTGTGACAAAATTGGTTTTTAGATTTTAATGTTACCTGTTCACTCTTTCATCACTTTTCTCAGTTATCCCAGTCAGATCAGTCAACTCTCACACCTGGTATTCATCCATGTAATAGTTGCTTCTCCCCCCTTTGTAAAAAAAAAAACGTTCAATTCAACTCTTGGATCAGATCCTGGTTCCTCCTCTGATGTTTCCAATTCCATGGTGTTATTTATTACACTTTTATAGATATCCATCCATCCATCCATCCATCCATCCATCCATCCATTCTTTCGTTCTTTTTTTAAACACAGAAACAGTTTTGTTTACCTGTTTGTAGCTACAGTTTCGCCGACGGCTGGCACTGTAGCTACAAACAGGTAAACAAAACTGTTTCTGTGTTTAAAAAAAGAACGAAAGAATGGATTTAGAAAGACACAGCAAGAACACACCTAAGATATCCATCCATCCATCCATCCATCCATCCATCCATCCATCCATTTTCATCCGCTTATCCGGAGTCGGGTCGCGGGGGCAGTAGTCTAAGGCGAGAGGCCCAGACTTCCCTCTCCCCAGCCACTTGGACCAGCTCCTCCGGGGAAATCCCAAGGCGTTCCCTGGCCAGGTGAGAGACACAGTCCCTCCACCGCGTCCTGGGTCTACCTTTAGGCATCCCCCCGGTTGGACGTGCCCAGAAAACCTCACCAGGGAGGCGTCCAGGAGGCATCCTGACCAGATGCCCGAGCCACCTCAACTTGATGATATATCATTGCATAATAAAATAAATCAGATCATTATATAGTTGTTATAGCCGACATCATAAATCAGTCTTTAAACTGTGATTTTAAGTAGAAGGTGTTGGGTTAATATTTACTCAATATGTGGACTCAGCCATGTGCAGTTGGAGCAGTTTATCAAGGCCATGCTGCTACTGACAGCTGTCCCTCCAGCCCAAATGCCCTGGCACTCAAACCTCGGGAATGTTTAGACACACCTCAGACTTGCCTAGTCATGCAATCACATAAGCACCCCGGCGCTAATACAAACTCATACATTCGGACTTAGCTAGAAGCAACAGCGAGTGGCATTGTACAAAGTACATGAAAGCAAGAGCTAATCATAACATGCCACTGTGTCTGTTGATGGATGGCTGTTTTATGTTGTCATCTAGAGGATAAAGGGAATGTAATGCAATCCTAATAGGTGAATACCAAGCCCAGCCAACCATCTCTCAGCAGTCAATCGATCTAACTGACCTGGTTGTGTCTCCTGTCAGAGGTTTGGGGGCCACGGCGGTGTTTGGCTCTTATTTTGGGAAACAGAAGCTGAGTATAAGCATCCCGGTGGGACCAACGTTAGCGTAGTTAAACAAAGTTCTGGGGAGGATCAGACCAGCTGTCTTCTGCAAGACAGACATGGGCACCAGGCAGCATTCCTTTGGACCTCAACACCCCGAGGAAACTCTGAGCTACATTTAATTCTCTAAACACAAACTTTCCTTTTTCACCAGGATCCAAAAGTTTAAAGGTCATTTCAGTCAAATAATTTGTTGTTCATTAAAAATAAATGATTTTAACGTGCAGCAATAGAAGGTACATAAATGAATTATAATTCAGATTTGATCCATATTATTGTTGTTATACTTACAAATTAGCATGTGTCCATAATCCCTCTGTTCACATGTTGAATCCTGCAGGTGAACTGAAGAACGTGTCGATAAAACTAAACGGGTGGACAGAGAATGAGCGGGAGAAGAGAGGAGGGTAAAGACAGCTGGCCCAGCCTCCTCCTCTTCCTCCTCACGGAGCTGCTATGACTACCTCAGGTCTGTTTGGGGTTATTAATAAACACT
This sequence comes from Nothobranchius furzeri, assembly GCF_043380555.1. Classification (NCBI taxonomy): domain Eukaryota; kingdom Metazoa; phylum Chordata; class Actinopteri; order Cyprinodontiformes; family Nothobranchiidae; genus Nothobranchius; species Nothobranchius furzeri. The sequence continues at coordinate 22,790,914 of NC_091751.1, read as the reverse complement.
GATGGGGAGCTCGAGTGGCACCAGCAGATCTTTGGACTCAGAAACAAAAAAAATAAATAAAATAAACCCTAATCTTGGAATGATCTGCCTTGTTTTACTATTGCAGATTTCAAAACCATAATGTTCACATTGGTTCTTATTATTCTATAAAGTTTCACATTTATGAGGTTAATACGTCAAAAAGGATATTTTTTCCTACTAACCGAACATGCATTTCACTTGCTGCAGAGGTGGATTGTTTTGTTTAATGCACTTTTGAAAGATAATTTGTGTGAATTGTTTTTTATTAAAACCATCTACAATATTCTTTTATTTTAATTTTAATGTTGCCAAATACTTCTAATTTATTTTTGTCTATTTTGTTTGGAAAGAATGTAGTTACAGCACAGGCGTGAATATATAACACTAAAGCATGGTGCCGGTAGTGTGATGGTTTGTTGCATCATGGACTGAAACTTTAATTCTGTTCTCTAGCAGAAAATCCTGAAGGAGGACATCTGACCTTAAGCAGGCCATTAATAATGGAAAAAACCCTCCGTGAGTAAGAAAGAGTGAGACAAAAATTTTCCTCTGTGATGTGAGGAATTCATTATTCACTGTAATCAATTTTTGGCAAAGGAAATGATCATTTGTTGCCATTTTGGGGGTGTTTATGAATGTGGAAGGGGCCCAGCATCCTGGGACTAATAACATCAAGAGGTAATAAATAAAGTAATATTTATGTCAATTTAACCCTTTACAGGTGACCAGGGCACTGTAATCAATTTTTGGCAAGGGAAATGATCATTTGTTGCCATTTTTGGGGTGTTTATGATGATACAGTAGGCAGTATGAGTACAATAACATCAACAGATAATACATAAAACCGTTATTTGTTCAGTTTTAGCCTCCATGAAAAACTGAGCGATTCAATCACTTTTTGGCAAGTAAAATGCCATTTTAGTTGTCTACAATTAAATCATCAATAAAGAATTTCAAGATATTTTGAGGCGTTTCTTATAGGTAAACAGGAGGGTGTAGTCTCTATTTGGCAAGTGACAATCTTAATTTTATGTGCTGAAGTGCTTTTATCTTGTTACTTTTAAATAGAGCAAAGTAATGTATAGATAGTAACCTACACAGTGTCATTAAAGCCAAAGCTTGATCAGTTTAAATACTATTTTTCAAGTAAAAATGTGCCCCAAACTAGTTAACTGTGGCTCCATGTCAAGTGGACTAAAGAAAGGAAAGGGAAAAATCTAATCGCTTCATAAAACGTTTGACTTTACATTCAACACAGGGTGCGATTTTACATTGTTTATTTATTTTTTTGTGTCAAGGCTGTAACATAAAGATAGCCAGTTCTTACCACAAACCATCTTTCAATCGCAAATATTGCAAAAAGAATTAATATATCCTCATTGTGAACGTTTAACACAATAGCAACACTTAAAACAACTTCCGAACTGGAAAAACTAATATCCGCGATAAACATCTGTTGAAGTACCGGACGAGGTTATCTCTGCTTTCTCAATGTCCATATTGCTACATATGCCAAGTTTTAAGGCGAAATCCTGGGAAATTTCGTCTAGAAATGCAATTACCCTAACCATGCGCGATCCCGCGGTGGCTAATCATTTTTTGGCAGCCAGTCGATTTATGGCACAACACGGGAAAGTGAGTCTAGCATCTTTTCTGAATTGTTGCCTCCTGGGTGCTGCTACTTTAATTCTTCACGTGTCTCAGGACGTGGAGGGGGGACTGCTACAGTGTTTAAAGACTCTTTTAAATGTCAGCGATTCCGCCTACCTCGATGTTTTTCCAGTTTTGACTGTCATCTCTTTGAACTTGGTAGGCATGATCCATGTGCTGTGTATGGTAATCTATCATCCCCCGCGATACAACAAAGGTTTTTTAACTGAGTTTGCTGGACTTTTAGTTGAAGTGTTGCCTGCTTTTGATAAGCTGATCATTTTGGGAGATTTCAACATTCACGTGTGATGTCCTGATAAACCCATGGTGAATGAATTTTTGAGAATTGTGGACTCTTGTAATTTGGTGCAACATGTTTTTGGACCGACTCAGGAGCAGGGACATGTTCTTGATCTTGTTTTAACATCTGGGCTGTCTGTTTCTGACATTGAGATTTGTGACGCTGTTTTCTCAGATCATATGCCTTTACTTAGTCCTGACCTGTAGAGCTCTTAACAACCAGGCTCCAAGCTACCTATCTGAGCTTTTATCCCCACACACCACCTCACGGAACCTTAGATCCACATCTGAAAACCTCCTGGCTGTTCCTCGAACCAGACTGAAAACCAAAGGGGACAGGGCCTTTCAGACTATTGCAGCCAGACTTTGGAACAGTCTACCTTCAAATCTCCGTCTCTCTAACATTGTAGAGGTCTTTAAAAATCATCTAAAAACTCACCTTTTCATCCAGGCGTTCCCTCCCTAAATGTTTCAAAAAGATGGCTTTGTTCGGGTTCACACCTTCACTTTGTTTATACTCATGATTTTATTTTCTATTTTATCACTGCTATTGTTTTTCTGATGTTTTTATTGGTTAGATGTATTTGCCCTGATCTTTATCATGTTGGACAGCGCTTTGTGATTTATTTCTGTGAAAGGCGCTATATAAATAAACTTTTACTTACTTACTTACTTACTTACTTTTTAGCATAGCCCTCTCTGACAACAGTCGAAAATCACCTGCTCGTTTCAGGCATTAACTGCTCCCCATTTTTGTGGCAAATTTGATATGATTTCTAACAACCTAGAATCATTTTCTGACGGTATAAATGAACTTAGCTCACAGGTCCATGATTGCTGCAGCACCATTATGGACTCAGTGGCCCCATTGCAGCTCAGGAAATCCAGGGCTAAACGTGAGCCATGGATAAATGAGTCCACGCGCAATGCAAGAAGAAAATGTCGAATGGTTTAGAGGAAATGGAAAAAGGACAGGCTAATGATTTCTTTCCAGATGTTAAGAAATGCTCTTCATTGCTATCAGGCTGTGGTGATGGAGGAAAGGAGGAAATATTTCTCAGCTGTCATTCAGTCTGCCCGCAGTAAGCCACGTGTTCTTTTTAATGATTTAGATAGCGTCCTCAATGTCGACCAACCTGCAGAAATTGAGATCTCTCAGGGGCTGTGTGAATCGTTTTTGACATTTTTTATCGATAAAATAGTGAGCATTAGAGCTCAGATAACGGCATGTCCGCTCCAGGTTGCTACAAGATGCTGCCCTTCAACTTTTTGTCAATTTGATCCACTTACACTGGATTGCCTGTGGGAGATCGTGGAACCCTTAAAACCCTCAGGTTCTCCTACTGATGTGATTCCTCCCACCTCTTTAAGGAGGTTTTTTCCTCCGTGGGTCCCTGGGTTCTTACCATGGTTAATAGTAGCCTTTCATCTGGTGTGGTTCCAGAATCTTGGAAACATGCTGTTGTTCAGCCACTACTTAGGAAGCCCAGTCTTGACTCCTCTACTGTGTCTAATTATAGGCCTATTTCAAAACTTCCATTCCTTTCAAAGGTTCTGGAAAAAGTGACGTATTTCCAACTGACGGAGTTTTTGCATGCGAATGATATTTGTGAAAAATTCCAGTAAGGTTTTAAGAAGGCGCATAGCACAGAGACTACACTGCTCAGGGTCTTAAACGACATTCGTTTAGCTACTGACTATGGTGATTTTGTGATTCTGGTACAGTTGGATTTGTCTGCTGCCTTTGACACCGTGGATCACAGTCTCCTGATTTCACGGTTACAAGAGTCTGTGTGTTGGGATTAAAGGAGTTGCTTTGGACTGGTTTAAGTCCTATTTGGCTGAGAGGTCGTTTTGTGCATCATTAGGTGGCTTCACGTCATCTCGCTCGCCTCTCGTATGCGGGGTTCCTCAAGGATCGGTGCTGGGCCCGTTGTTCTCTCTTTATTTGCTACCTCTGGGTTCTATTTTTACAAAACATGGATGATCTTTTCATCTATATGCAGACGACACCCAGGTTTATATTCCCATTAAATGTGGCCTACCCAATTCTTTAGATCCTCTTCTAAACTGCCTAGATGAGGTTCAAACCTGGATGTCTGCACATTTTTTACATTTTAATAATGACAAGACTGAGGTCATGCTTTTTAGTCCTAGTGTGTCCAGTGGGCCATGTTCTGCTGACCTTGGTCCACTAGCCATATTTTTGAAACCTGTAGCGACCAGTCTGGGAGTCCGGCTTGACAGTGATTTGCTTCTGGAAAAGCAAATCAGTGCCGTCACCAAAGCCAGTTTTTATCAGTTAAGGAGGATCGCCAAGGTTAAGCGTCTGCTCTCAAGTCATAACTTTGAGACGGTGATTCATGCGTTTATTACATCACGCCTTGACTAATGCAACACACTGTACCTTGGTCTTCCTCAGTCTCACATCTCCCGTCTTCAAATGGTGCAAAATGCTGCAGCACGCCTATTGACGGGTTTGAGAAAGAGGGAGCACAGTATCCCAATTTTAGCTTCGCTGCGCTGGCTGCCTGTCGATTTTAGGGTCCAGTACAAGGTTCTTTTATTGGCTTTTAAAGCTGTACATGGCCTTGCTCCGCAGTATCTTTGTGAACTTTTAGTTACTCATGCCCCGTCTCGGTCACTGAGGTCAGCTGACCAGTTTCTCCTGGAGGTGCCGAGAACAAAGAGAAAGCTCAGGGGTGATAAAGCTTTCTCAGTAGCAGCTCCAAGGTTGTGGAATGCACTCCCAATTCAGATTAGGATGGTTTCATCTCTGTCAGGTTTTAAATCACCTTTAAAGACTCATCTGTTCTCAGTTGCTGTAGCGTGATGAAGGGCCTTTAATTTGTGACAAAGGTCACACTTTCCCAGCTGGGTCAAGCTGGGTCAGACTGTAACTTTTAGTTCCACAGATCAACCCAGGAGCCCTGATGTCTAAAGAATATCATCCTTTATCCGCTGCTGTTCCTTCCCAGAAGGACACTTCGAGTCACGATACTAATTAAGTAATTATATTAATAAACTCTTTGACTTTATTACTGTTTATTATAATCATCATAAATAATCACTTGTTTCAGTATAAATGTATTTTAATTACTGAAATGAATTATTATGCTTTGGGTATAATAATGATCACTATGATTATGGTTGATAATGTGTGTTCAGTAACCAGAAGGTCAACTTCCACTTATCCATCTAACACAGAGTTTATCCAGAGTAAAGGGTAATCTGCCATCACATGTTTTTGGACTCATGACCAAAGCTTTCTTGCTCTGAGAGGGCGTGTTCTGAGGGCTTTGTTAAAACTAACTTCCAGCAGCTTTAACTTCAGTTCGTGAACCAACCACCATCACAGGAGGATAAGGGATGGCTGCCCTAACTCCACCTGCTGTTCTGTCACGCTGATAGAATAGCTTTGAATAAACTGTAACCAGCTGACGAAAAAACTCCTCCAGAGTTATTGATTTTTGAGTTAAGTAAGACGAGACTCCTTCAGAGTAAGCCAGATGCTCAACACTGTGTACCCGGCGACATCTTCGGACCAGAGAGTCGGTTCCTCGAGTCTCCTCTACCGGACCGAGTACCTGGAGGAAGAAACCATCCTCCCTTGACCACCGGATCCTCACGAAGGGTCGTCCTTGCTGGGTGAGGTAGCACACAGATTGTGTCTGATGCTGTTTTCTCTAAGTAAACAACAGTTAGCTGCAAAATCATCATTTCCAACCCAGAACGCGTTCCTCTCTCTGAAAGAAACCTGAGAACATCCACGCATCCAAAACTCGCATTTCATTTTAGCTTTCCATCCAGACACAGGTAAAGTTTTAATATCAAAGCTGGTAAATTGTCATCCATGAATTGTCATTTTTAATTGTCATAAATTGTCGTTTCAAATCGTCAAGTTTAAAATTGTTAGTAATAAATTCTTCATTTTTAAACTTTGCCTCATTCTTTGAAATGAAACACAGAAAGGTATAAATATTTCTGGTTGTTGAAAAAGCAAACATTCCTAACTTCTGATTCAAAAATAAACTTTTGCTATTAAATTTAATTATCTTAATTTAAACGTTAATCTTTGGATTAAAAATAGACCAAACAGGTTGGTGTATGAACTTAAATCGATTATATACAATATTACGGCAGCAGTAGCTCAACAGGTTGAGCGGGTTGTTCAGTAATTGGAAGGTTGCAGGTTCGATCCCGGCTCCGGACAGAGAATTCTGCTGTTGTGTCCATGGGCAAGACACTTAACCCACCTTGCCTGCTGGTGGTGGTCGGAGGGACCGGTGGCGCCTGTGCTCGGCAGCCTCGCCTCTGTCAGAGCGCCCCAGGGCAGCTGTGGCTACATTGTAGCTCATCCCCACCAGTGTTTGAATGTGTGTGTGTGAATGGATGAATGATACACTGTAGTGTAAAGCGCTTTGGAGTCCTTCCTCTGAGAGGCGCTATACAAGTGCGGGTCATTTATCATTTATAAGTATCCTGGATATTTATACATGATATAAGCTTCATATGCTAATGTGCTTGGTCATTCTCAGAATCTACAACTGATAGCAAACAGTGTTGATCCTAGTATGTAGGAAAACCCTACAGTTGCTTTTAATTCAGTTTGAGAATGCATCTGTTTTTAGTAGCTTTTATGTCAGTTTGACATGTTTGTTTTATCATGTTTTTACTTTGTGATGAACTTTTTCTCTTATTTTTAGAATTTTTAGGGAACTTCTGTTCCTTTTGGCTTGTTAAGCACTTTGGTCAGCTTTTATGCTGTTGTAAAGTGCTTTATATATATAGTTGACTTGACTTGACTATATTTCTACTACTATGATGATGCAGAACAAATGAGCTAACGTGATATCAACAGAGACACCGAATGAGCAGTGATGAAATATGAGCTTAGATGTTATGTAAAAAAAAACCTAATAAAGTGTCTTAGAAAATTGTGATGTCTGGGTTGTAAAATAAGTCTGGCTGAATGTTTACTTATGTTTAACAAATGATCTAATTACTAAAACCATCCTGATGCCAGGTGTGCGGTATGGTACCAGTGCGATGAGGCTTCTCAGTGATCCTGCGTGCCACACAAAGTCTCCTCGGCATGCGAGTAGTGTGACTTCTAGATGTCAAAGGCCATGTTCCTCTGAATCTGCATCAGCTGGTCAGAGATAACCTCAGGGTCTTGTGGCGAGACAATTCGTGTCTGAAGAGTTGTTTCTCTGATGGAGTTTTGCAGTTTTGCAAAGAAAGTCTTACTTTGGAAAGGATGGTTCCTTATGCTTACGGACACAGTTTGGCCAAACTAGACAGCTTGCTAACTAAATTTTTAGAGGAACAGCTATTCCTTTTGTTACCTGTTGTTTATAGATTTAGACCAAGCAGAATGTACCAAGTGTAAAATGAGCGTTTACCAAGAGACCACAGACACCACTCCTTCCCCAACCACTTAGAAGAGTCTTCTTTCACTTAATGTGAAGAACGTCTGTTATAACAGTCATGTATCAATATAGTAATATTAATATTTGAATATCCTGATTATAAATCATTATTAAATTCAACAAGTAGACACATTTGCGGTATTCAAGATCTGAAATAAGTCATGAAATAATAAACATTTATGTTGATTCATTCATTACTGTGAGGCCGTCAGGCATTATTAAAACAATTTAGATAAAACTTTAATTGTAGATTAAACAGAATATGACTGTAAATAACTTGTAAAGTTAGGGAATAATTTCATTTTATTGACCTTGGCTTTGTAGGCCCGTTAAGTCAGGAGATATTTCATCATAGCTTCCTCCTGGTCATGGGTGCCATGACCGGTGTCTTGGGTGGCACCCTGATGAAGCAGGCCTCGTCCACGCCACATCTAGAATCTTCTGGTGAGCTTTAACTGGCAACTGTTGTTTTGAGCAGACTCGTTTCCCCTTTTGGACTCATGAACACACAACATCATTCGTGCACCTTTAATAAACAAAATAAAAATAATGTACTCTTCACATAAACAGCCAGTTTTTCTGCCTCAGAATAAAAATAAATTATCTGCCAGAACGATGAAATCTGAGGACCATTTAGCTGAATTTTCATTTTAAGTTTGTGAATCTAATTTCATTTGTTTTTATTTTACTAACAGAAATACAAGACCATATCCTGAATACCAGGCCGTGTCTTTTTCCTTCTGACTTTGTGTCCACCCTGCAGCAGATTGGCCCAGATGCGGATGATCCCATAAGTAATACCTTTACAACATGGTGTGGATGGAAGTGTGTGTGTGTGTTTGGAGTTGACGACGAAGATCATCACTTCAGGATTCCAGCCGCGCCTCGTCATTATCGAGACATCTTTAAATAGCTGAGCGTGCTTTTGTAGCTACAGTACTTCCCATGAGGGCCGCCTTGTGTCTAAACTCCTGACCTGAACTTCACACCAGCAGACAGCTGGTCCTATTTCGTAGAACAAGAGTCAGAAGAGCGAGGAAATGACTCTTCACATGTACAAAAGACAGATAAGAAGAGATCATTTGAGTTGGTGATGTAAAAAGACAACATCTAGGTTTTGTGTGGTTTTTAATTTAATTTAATTTGATCATTTCGCCCTTAAATTCTCATACTTTCTACTCATAGTAGCGCCTCATTGTCACAAGCTGTAAAACACCCCAGGTACCAACAGATGGCAGTGCACTGTAACTTTAATTATTTTCCTTGGCTTTTATTCCTCTGAGAAGAAGACTGAAATCTCTATGTGCTGTTCTGTGACACATACATTTTACTAATCAGAATAAATCATCTGCACATCCTACCTTATCAATATTTATTTGTAATCAGACCCATAAAAATGATCTTTTAAGGTCACGTTTCAGTGTTTCCATCAAACCTTCTCCAGACAACACGTAAGGTTGATTCAGCCGTCATAACCGAATCATCTGTGTGATTCAGTAAGTCCAGGACTTGGGAAGGAGCTGATAATTTACAGTACATGACGTTATGTCCAACTCGTCACCACTGTAATGATGCACACCCACTCGGCCTCTGGGATTTAGAGATTCGGGGACTCTCCCTCATGCTTTACATAATGTCTCCATAGTCTTTTCCAGAGTTTTTTAAATGTTATTTCCTCTGTGGAAGTAGAAATGTGCAGTTGAGTGGGAAACCAAACATTTAAGGAGTGTTTGTTGGGGTGGAGGACCTCGTGTCCTGCTGAGAAAGGCCATATGCTGGAATTTCTTTTGGACCGGGCGAATAGAGTCTGCACCAATCTGCAGCATTATCCAAACTCACCAGAACACCCTGTCAGTGTGTCCTCCTCCACCTTCTGCTTCTCTTCTCCCCCTGCTCAACAACAGCCATTGCCCGGCACTGAACTGACGTTTTCCGGTTTTATTTATGAGAAATGTTGACATTTTAAAGCTGTTCTAGTGTTTGGAGCTGACTCAGAGCTGGATCTTGATGGGAGACCCTCGGTGAGGGGTCATACTGAGTTTTAGTTTCCTAAAATCTGGTCTGGGATCAGTTAAGTTCACTAATTTTCAACTCCTGGCCTGAATAATAGGATCATCAAGCACTTTTTTATCAAAGCTAATTGCAAATGCATTTTCAAACATAGCTTGGGTAAATGAACCGTGGTGTTAAGTCTTAGTGAAGTTGTCCTCTCTGTTTGAACTCCTGGTTTTATGGATTGTTGGTGGCCATTAAAACGTTGTATAAAGATTTTTTTTATCTCACTTAATTCTATTGATGTTAATAACCTTAAACCACAGATGTCATAAAATTTAAATTTAATTTGTGCATTTGTAGTAAAACCAGACAAAAACCACACCGTATAGATTTAACAATCTAAACTAGAATTTTGAGTTAAACATGTGGAGTTGCACATATATGAAGCTTTCAAGAGGAAATTCTGGAGAGATTATTTGATGTGGGGTAGCAGTCTCCTAATGTAGACTTCCATGTGAAGAACCTTTGGAGAAATGGTTAAATTCCCAGCAGACTCACCTTTTTTTACTCTTTCACATTTTCCCATCTAGAACTGATGAAACCAGGTAGCAAAGCTTCTGGAGGAGGCAGCTGCTGGACATCCAAGTTGCTAAAAAGACACAATAAATAAAACCCTTTATGATGTACCTCAGCGTTTTATCTTATAAAAGAAAAAGTTCAAGTTTACTGTTTTTTCTTAACACATTTGGGGTGCTCTCTTGTATAAAAAAATGCCTTGTGAGTTGATCTCTGTGGGGAAAAACCTCTGGTGCTTCTGTTTCTGGAACTAGATGCCAGTTGGAGCAGAATTTGGAGTCAGTCCTCCTTTCCTGAAATGTGGACATCCGAATTTGTCTAAAAGCAATGCGACTCTAGCACTAATGCTGTTTGCTTTGCTTTACAAATAACACAAGCCTCAAGGAGTTCTGCCAAGTAGTGTAGTTGCTAACGCTAACGGTTATATCGCATTTACACTCGAGTCAGCTCGGTCTCGCCCTGGTAGGTTAATTGGCATTGTGTGTACGTTGTTCATGAGAAGCCAGCTGTTTTCGTTTTCGACCTCATGCTGCGCCGACCCAACACATCCACCTGTGTATTGATTGGCCATTTGAAGTTCACGCCTGCCTACTGTTGGGAGCCTCTGATTGGTGCAGGTAGAAGGAGTCTTCCCGCATTCGCGATTCACTGACAATCTGGATGCAGTGGGGCAAACATCTTCTCTGACTGCAGCTCGAATTGGCCGCTCCAACCACAGCAGCATGAGGGCTGACCATCTGCTGTGAGCATTCAACACAGAGTGTTGGAAAGGTTTTCACTTATGAGCTTCTGTGCAGGCAGCGGTGTTGCAAATCAATTCCCCGCCAGGACAACAGAGGGCGGAGCACTTTTCTGTGGTATCCTGCCACCATAACACTCAACTGTATCCGGTCTCCAATAGGTTATTTACTAGAGTTACTGAAACAGGCTGTCCCCAGCCGGCCCAGACCGAGCAGACCGCCATGTAAAAACACTATTAGATTCTCGTCGAGATGTGCGCCTGTATTTATACTCTTTTCACGCCAAGGCCCGGTTCACAAGGTAAGCTTTAAAGATTGTTGGATGATTTTCAAAACACGAGAGACTTCACATTACCCACAAACCGATTTCACTCTACCTTTTCCAGTTAAATCTTGCCAAAACTTTTGAGATCAAACTTGACTTCAGAGTAAACAAACACAGAGGGAAAGGATGGATCCCCCTTGCTCTGTGCTGTGTGATGTCATTTCCCCTTTTTAAAAAATTTGCTACGTGTCACATTCAACAGACAGCATGTTCCCTTTCAGTCGATTCACTCGGTACAACGAAGGTACAATGGGACATCACGGCCTCGTGTGGCCTGGCTGAACACACATTTAATCACGCCTCTAAGGCAAATGAAAGTGACGCTGCGAGGAGGCCCCGCCCTCCACTTTTAAGCGACCACGTCACTGTCATTCCTCAGTTCTTACGCTCTTCACCTCGCTGATAACACATCTGACAACTAGCTGCGCTATTGAAAGATAGCTTAACCACTCGCTGACTGGACTCTACTGCCTTCTGGCTAGCATTCCCGCCCACCGAGCGCTATCTTTTTTGGCTCTTCAGCTTCTCTGCTTTTGCTCCGCTGTGTGTCTCACAATGAGCACCGTGTTGGACATCGCTTCACGGAAAGCCGCTTCGCACCCCTGTCCTCAGGGCTGTGGATTCTCTCTTCACGAGAAGGACCTGCACGAAGCGTGCCAAAATTGTCTGGGAATTCTCCACGCCAGGAGAGCGCTTGTGGACCCAGAGGTGTGCGAGTTATGTCGCCAACTCCGCCATCCCACGCTCGAACGGCGCGTGACGCTCCTACAACGACTCCTGGGAGACACTGCAGTTTCGCAGCAGGACCCCATGCTTTCCCGTTCGGCCCCGGGTCCACCCGGCTCTGACGTGGACAGTCTAGTGATCGATGTCCCCACTACTAGCTGGGCAGATCAGATGGAGATGGCGGGCAATTTAACTGGACCAGACTTAGAGGCTTTTCAGTTTCCTCCTCTGGCAGAGGATGAAGGAGGCATTTTGGACGTTTGCCCTGATGGTCAGGACTTACTCGAGGACGAGGATGTCCTCTCAGCGGTGGAGTGTTCAGCTCCGGCCGCTACTTCAGCCTCCGAGCTGCGAGATGACACTTCTTTTCTCCCGCTCTGCCGGCGCGCAGCGGGAAGGCTAGAAGTGGACTTGACCACTCCTCCACCTGCACAAAAGAGGTCCCGCTTTTCTGGATTTTACCTCACCTCAGAACCAGCGGAGGTAAAGAACTTTCTGCCACTGTACCCGGATTTTGTGGCTGAGCTCACGGCATCCTGGGCCAAGCTGCTATCTACCTGCACCACGGTCCCAGGTTACGGTCAGTTTTTGGACCTCGATGGTGCAGAAATGGTGGGATTGGTTAACCTCCCTCCGATGGAGTCCTCTCTCGCGGCTTACCTGGCTCCGACCTGCAATTACGGAGTCAGTGGCTTAACTAATCTACCCTCCAAGCCATGCCGCTTTCAGCTTGAGGCGTCACCCTGCTGTTGGGAAGAGGTATGGCCTCAACTGTAGTGGCTCAGAGACACTTGTGGCTAACCCTTTCTAATGTCCCCGACAGGGACAGGGCTAACTACCTGGATGAAACTGTTTTACCCAGTGGTCTGTTTGGGCAGTCCCTCGACGCTATTCAGACAAAGTTCGAGGTCCAGTGGAAACAGACTGAAGCACTATGCCCCATCATCCCCAGGCGGGAAGGGTGGCACATGGCACCTGGGTCTGACTGAAGGAACTTGACATCTCCTCCCCCTCCTCAGGAGACAGCCTCGCCAGCGGCAGCAAAGGGCTCGGCCCCAGCTCGGACCCCGTCTTTCCCTCCTCGCCACTTAGACAGGAATAAAGGCCATCCTGGTGACTCACAGAAACACTCTGTGAGCCGCAAGAAGAAATCTCAGTCGTCCTGATCTGGGGACTGACCTTGTTCGGGTTTTGGACCCTGTTGGACTACAAAACTCCAGTTTTCGGTGGTTGAAATGGACCGGTTCAGCTACGGTTCAACCCCACATTCCAAAGAGACTTTGTTTACCGCCCCCAGGGGGCGAGAGGTGTACTGTTTACAAAAACATGCACACAAATGTAATGAAGACTGCTGTTTGCACTTGACAATGTGTCTCTACAATGCTTCTCAAATTGGCCCCATAAAGCTGCGTCAACCCGCTCCACTGGTGAACGACAGCTCAATTTTCACATCAAATCCTGTCTGCAATCGGCCTCTGTGGGAGCGGGAAAAGCTCCTGTTCTCCCGCTCTGCTGGAGGACAGCAGCTTTCCTCCGGTGGCAGACATGATGTTCAGAAAGCCTCCTGTTCCGCTAGAGGGCAGCACCTCCCCCACCAGAGCACTGCGGCAAAACGCGAGCATGCGCAGTGTTCCCCTGGGTCGAACGCACTGTTGCCATGGGTTACCAGCTGTAGTTCCTGGTCAAACCACCTGTATTTACCTTTGTTGTGCAGAAATGTGTAAATACCAACATTGTGGTCATGTTACGGGAGGAAATTCAGACTCTACTGTTGAAAGGAGCTATTTGAGCGGACCCTGTCAAGGACACAAACAAAGGTTGGTACAGCCGCTACTTTGTTGTCCCGAAAAAGGGGGGAAGACTTCGCCCTAATTTTGATCTGCGTGTGTTAAACAAGTATCTGCGCACGTACAGGTTCAAAATGCTAACATTCAAACAGCTACTGGATACAGGCAGTCCCGGAGATTGGTTTACCACGATCGATCTGATCTCACAGATGCTTATTGTCATGTGGGAATCCATCCCATCACCTGCGGTTCCTGCACTTTGCTTTTGAAGGGAAGGCCTACGAGTACACAGTTCTGCCTTTTGGGTTAGCTCTAGCGCCCCACACCTTTTCCAAATGTGTGGAAGCCGCACTAGCCCCCTCAGGGAGGAGGGCACCCGGATCCTCACTTATCTAGATGACTGGGCTCTAGTAGCGAGTTCCCGAACACAGGCAGAAGCTCACACTGCACGGGTACTTTCCCACATTCATGCCCTGGGGTTTCAGTGAACTACAGAAAGAGTTCTCTAGTTCCGAGTCAGAGTTTCTCCTTCCTCAGGCTGGAAATTTGCTCTTGGTCAAGCAGAGCGCGTCTCTCGGACCAGCGAATAGCCGCGCTACACAGTTGATTAGCACGCTATCAGTTGGGAGCCAGACTGACACTCTGCACAGCTCTACAGCTCCTGGGGATGATGGCTTCCTCCATAGCCGCGATGCCTCTCAGACTGTTAAAAATGCGACATTTCCAGCGTTGGATCCACTCTCATCATCTCCATCCTTCACGTCATCTCCGCCGAAGGTTGACAGTCACCAGGGCCTGCATGGTAGCTCTCCTCCCATGGAGAGAACCAGGGCTGTTCTGCCAGGGTTCCCCTATCGGGAGGGTGTCAGAACGCAAAGGGGTGACCACAGACGCTTCCCTCAGAGGCTGGGGGGCTCTGTGTGGGGGTTTAGCGGTGAGGGGGGTATGATCCTTGACCCAGTCAAGGTTCCAAATCAACTTTCTGGAACTGTTAACTGTGTTTCTGGCTCTGAAACACTTCAGTCGTCACCTGAGAGGACAACATGTGCTAGTGCGCACAGACAGCACAACTGTGGTGTCATATGTAAAACTGACAGGGAGGAACACGCTCTCTTCCTCAACTGAATCAGACCCAATCATTGCTGCACTGGTACAATCTGAATCTCCTGTCTCTCAGAGCAGCTTATGTTCCTGGGTACCTGAACCACAGGCCAGACTTGCTCTCCAGGGGCAAACCTCTGTCAAAGGAATGGAGGCTACACCCCAAGGTGTAGCCTCAGATCTGGCTGAGGTTCGGAAGGCAGTAGTGGATCTGTTTGTGTCAAGCGCAAACGCACACTGTCCCCTGTTCTTTTCCCTGACGGATCAACCTGCTACAATGGGATCGGATGCTCTGGCGCACCCTTGGCCTAACGTTCTCCTCTATGCTTTTCCGCCGGTGGAACTGATTTCAGCAGTACTGGAGGGAGTGTGCAGGTTGAGCAGGTCTCTGATTTTGGTGGCTCCTCAGTGACCCACAAAGTCTTGGTACCCGGAGATCATCAGTCTGATGATAGCCCCCCCATGGAAGCTCCCCATCAGACAGGACCTTTGGTCACAGGCACAAGGGGAAGGGCTGCACCCTCGCCCCATCTGTGGAAGCTGCAGGCCTGCTACTGATAGGTTTAACCTGTTAGCTTAAGGTCTTCCCCCAGCTTTAGTGAATACTATTCAGAGCTCAAGAGCATGCTCCACTTGATCAGTATAAAGCTTCTGTCTTATAAGACAGCTCTGCTCTTAGCCCATGTATCAGCTAAAAGCGTGGGAGACCTTCACGCTCTTTCAGTTCACCCTTCCTGTCTGAAAATGTCATAAGATGGAGCTAGGGTCACTCTGCATCCGAATGCTGCGAATTTGCCCAAAGTCATCCCGCTCAACTACGGTTCCATGACCATAAAGCTTTCAGGCTTCAATAGTCCTCCTTTTGCCTCTGAGGAGCAGAGGAGACTGCAGTGTCTGTGCCCGGTTCGTGCTCTGCAGGCTTATATAGATCGCACTCGGAGTATCAGAATAACAGACCAACTGTTTGTGTGTTTTACCAAACCCTCCATGGGTAAAGATTTGTCAAAGCAAAGACTTTCTCGTTGGATTGTGGAGGCCATTTCTCTGTGTTACAGCATCGCTGGCTCCCAGCTGCCCCTAGGGGTCAGGGCACACGCTACTAGAGGTGTGGCTGCTTCTTTGGCGCTGTTTAAGGGTGTTTCAGTTGGTGACATTTGTTCAGCTGCAAGCTGGGCTACACCCCACACCTTTGTGAGGTTTTACCATTTGGATGTTTTGGCCCCTTTAGTGTCCCATGCGGGTCTCTCTGCTGGAACTGATTTGCCATCTTAGGTTGCAATCTCAGGCCAGGTTTGATAGCTGCTCATGGGGTGTTTCAATAAGTCCCATAGTACCTTTGTTGTACCGAGTGAATCGACTGAAAGGGAACGTTAGATTATGCATATAACCACTGTTCCCTGAAGGAGAGGAACGACTTACAACGCAGGGCTGCCCCATTTTACAGCCCAGCTCAGTGAAGAGTGGCTATTGACCTGAGGAATGACAGTGATGTGGTCGCTTATAAGTGGAGGGCGGGGCCTCCACCCAGCGTCACTTTCATTTGCCTTACAGGCGTGATTAAATGTGTGTTCAGCCAGGCCACACGAGGGCGTGATGTCCCATAGAACCTTCGTTGTACCTGGTTCCCCTCCTTCAGGGAACAGTGGTTGTATGCATAACCTAAAGTTTGTTTGTCCTCCTATTGGGCCAAGTCAATCTAAAATGTCAAATATCCCTGATTTATGATCTGGGCGGTCCCAATGTCCAGTGGTTCACCTGAGCACACTTAGCACACCACACACATCAAGAGTATCTAACAAGATTATCTGTAGAGCTTTTTAGTAAGTAGAGGCATCCTTAGGATTGTAGAAACAGGACAATTGGGTCAAAGATCACCACAATCATCGTGCCCTGAGAACCGGGCCCAACACACACAACTGAGACATACAGTAAATGTCTTTGTGAAATATGACTAGAAGAAGGAAAAGTTCCTGATGACTATAACATGACAAAAAAGATTAAATAAATGCAAAAGTTAAGAAGACAGTTCATTATTAGTTCTCCTTTAACTTGTTAAAGGCACACGGGTAAACATCGTTTCTCAGAAGGCCAGCAATTTAAAGACTTTACCATAAAAAGCAGCTAACTTTGTTTAATCTAACATCCTTTCTGCCATCATGACTTGGCTGCTCTGGATGCTGTCACACTGCATCAGCCAACATTTAAAAGTTAGTCAATGACAGAGGGCTTATCAGGTGTTTACCTTTTCTATTACGTAACCAGCCTCTGCTGCCGTTGTACTGTCATTAGGGACTTTTTGTTTGTACATGCTGGTCTCTAGGGATCTCTGATTCTGGGGCATACAGTTCACATACAGTGTGCTTCCAGTGATCCAAATAAATTACGTTGTTAACAGTTGTGATTTTTGTGCCTAAGAAAGAACCACAGAGCAGTTCAAGCTTGTTCCCAACAGGCTTTGAGTTCCTCGTTTATCTTAACTCCGTTCCACAAGGCTGCTTGTGTATGAAATCACAATGAAAAAAACCTTTCCAGCTGTCTCTTTTTTTTATTGAAGCTTTGGGACAGAGCCTGGATTTAATAACAAAGTTGTTGTTCACCGTTTCACCATTTCACAAGTAAAAACATTTCCCACGGAGAGATGAAAATGGTTGATAACAGGAGATGATCTGGAAAAGATTAGATCACTTTTTTACGCTAGTGAGATTGACTTTTCAGTCATGAAACTGACTTTTCTTTATGTGATTAAAAACTTTTTTGCTTCATCTGAGACAAAAAATGAATAATAAAATAAAATAAAATAAAGATGTTTTAAATGCAAAAAGAAGGCAACAATGTTCTGGCCTGTGTGCATTTGCTTCCATGCATTTATTTGCCAGTTTTGTAGCTAACAACATCATGAACTATCAGAAGTCTTACCTGGAAGAGTCAGCTCAATTAAAGATGGCCGCTGCAGGTACCAGATCTGCCCAGAAAACTGTGCCTGCCAATGACATCACGCTACACGATTGGCAGAGAGGATTTAGAGGATTTGGTTGGTCTGGGCAACTTACAGAAGTAGTTTTTACAGGTTTTAGAAACGGACACGTCTTTTTTGGTGGCACTGCTCCTTCGCATAAATGTTTTGGAAGCAGGTTAGTCATAATTCCCATATCTTTAAGGATTTTATGTGACATGACTGAACAGAATGGGGTGACAGGACAGGGTGTGACAGTACCCCCCCCCCCCCCCCCCCCCCCCCTCAAAGGGCGGATCCCAGACGCCCACAGGAACACAGAGCAGGGCGGGAGGAGGAGGACCAGGAAGGAGGGCCGAGAGGAACCGAGGGACCGGTGGAGAAGAGGCAGGGACCAGTAGATTCCGGGAGCCTGCGTCTGGGACAGAGGAGGAGATGGCGACGGGCTCTGAGGGGTCTCCGTCTGGGCCAGAGGAGGAGATGGGACGGGCTCTGGGGGGCCTGCATGTGGGGCAGAGGAGGAGACGGCGACGGGCTCTGGGAGGCTCGCGCCTGGCGAGGGCAGGACCGGTGGTGACCGGAGGCAGAGCCGCTGCAGGGGTAGTCTCGGCAGGTCGAGATGCCGGACGTGGCCTAGTTGACTTCTGGACTGGAGGAGACATCGTCGACTTCTGAACTGGAGGAGACGTCGTCGACTTCTGAACTGGAGGAGACGCCGTCGACTTCTGGACTGGAGGAGACGTCGACTTCTGGACTGGTGGATGCGTTGACTTCTGGAATGGAGGAGGCTTCGACTTCTGGACTGGAGGAGGCGTCGACTTCTGGACTGGAGGAGGCGTTGACCTCTGGACTGGATGAGGCGTTGACTTCTGGACTGGAGGAGGCGTCGACTTCTGGACTGGAGGAGGCGTCAACCTCTGGACTGGAGGAGGCTTCGACCTCTGGACTGGAGGAGGCTTCGACCACTGGACTGGAGGAGGCTTCGACTTCTGGACTGGAGGAGGCTTCGACCTCTGGACTGGAGGAGGCTTCGACCACTGGACTGGAGGAGGCTTCGACTTCTGGACTGGAGGAGGCGTCGACCTCTGGACTGGGGGAGGCGTCAACCTCTGGACTGGAGGAGGCATCGACCTCTGGACTGGAGGAGGCGTCGACCTCTGGACTGGAGGAGGCGTCGACCTCTTGACTGGAGGAGGCGTCGACCTCTGGTCTGGAAGAGACGTCAACCTCTGGACTGGAAGAGGCGTCGACCTCTGGACTGGTGGAAGCGTTGACCTCTGAACTGGAGGCATCGACCTCTGGACTGGAGGCGTCGACCTCTGGACTGGAGGTGTCATCTTCTGAACTGGAGGCGTCAACTTCTGGACTGGAGGTGTCGACTTCTGGACTGGAAGCGTCGACTTCTGGACTGGAGGAGTCGACTTCTGGACTGGAGGCGTCGACTTCTGGACTGGAGGCGTGGACTTCTGGACCAGAGGCGTCAACTTCTGGACTGGAGGCGTCGACTTCTGGTCCGTCGACTTCTGGACCGTCGACTTCTGGAGTGGAGGCAGAGCCGCTGCAGACCGGACCGCTTCCTTGGCTGGTGCCGCCGGACTGGGCTCTCACAACTCAACAGGCTGGCCCGGGGCGGAGCCTCCTGGACCGGCTGGCCTTGGGGTGGAGCCTCTTGGACCAATTGGCCCGGGGGCGGAGCCTCCTGGACCACCGCTGGAACTGGCGCTGACTGGACTGGTGGCGTGGGACCTGGCGCTGACTGGACGGGTGGCGCAGGACCGGGCACTGACTGGACTGGTGACGCGGGACCGGGCGCTGACTAGACTGGTGGCGCGGGACCAGGCGCTGACTGGACTGGTGGCGTGGGACCGGGCGCTGACTGGACTGATGTCGTTGGATCTGGCGCTGACTGGACTGGTGGCACAGGACCTGGCGCTGACTGGACTGTGGTGCGGGACCTGGTGGAGCCGGAAACCGGTAACGCAGGGACATTAGATTGTCCACCTGGAGCTCCTGGAGACTGAAGGTCTGACGGAGTTGGACCAGCTCAGCTCGGAGACCGGCGAGCTCTGTTGGATGGGCTGTGGGCTTGATCCTTTGGCCTGGAGCCGAGGGAGCTGCTGACTGGACCGGAGGTGGGGCCGCTGGCTGGACAGAAACCTTCTCCTGGAGATAAGGGGAGAATAGGGTGTCCAGCTGAAACTCCTGGAGGCTGATGAGTTGAGGGAGCCGGCCAAGCTCCGCTTTGATGCCGGCGAGTTCCGTCTGATGGGCTGTAGGCGTGTTCCCTCTGCCTGCAGATGAAAGAGGTGCTGACTGGACCGGAGACGGGGCCGCTGATCTAACTGGGGGTGGGTCCAAGTTGGCGTGCCGAGCCGGGGTAGGGGTGAGTCGGTGGGGCCCGGCATCCTTGCCAATGCCGTGGGCCAACTCCAGGAGAGCACACAGCCAATTTGGTGCTCACATAGCAGGAGCGGTCTCCCAGTCCAACCCCCCATCTGGCTCGGGGAGGGTGGAGTGGATCGCCGAGGCCGAGGTTCGGCGGTGGCGTCTGCGGCGAGGCGACGCCAGAGGAGTAGAAGCCGGCCAGTGGTTCGAGGTGAGCCATTGGAGCAGTTACTCCCAGGGGAGAACCTCCCCGCTGGATCTTTTAGGGGGTCAGTTCATTCTGTCACGGAGTGTGGGCGAGGTGAGCGGAGGCAAGGATCCACATCAGGTGAAGAAGGCAGGCAAGCAGACAGACAAGGACGTTTTAGCACGGTTTAATATAAAACGCGCTGGACACTGAAACAATGAACCGACAAAACACACAGAACTGAGAGGGTTTAAATACATGAGGGCTGGGAGCTTGGGTGATTGGAAAACGAGAGGCAGGTGGGAGCAATTAACAGAGACGCATGACTGAACAGAATGGGGAGACAGGACAGGGTGTGACAGACTGTTTGTGTGTTAAATTCTGTTTAATTCTACTGTATCATTACGTTCCTTAAAGACCAGGTTTACTGAGAAACCGTTTTTGAAGTGTTATTCTTGACAAATATGATCACGCTGAATGTTAAAATAGTCTTCTACCCCAATTTCCTGCATTACCTGCTGCTGCTCCACATCAAAAGCAGCCAGTTGAGGTGGCTCGGGCATCATTTTAGGATGCCTCCGGGCAACTCCCTGATTAAGTTTTCTGGGCCCGTTCAACTTGGAGAAAGCCTTAAGGATGACCCAGGACTCGCTGAAGAGACTATGTCTTACGGCTGACCAGGGAACGCCTTGGGATTCCCCCGGAGGAGCTGGCCAAAGTGGCTGGGGAGAGGGTAATCTGGGCCTCCCTGCTTAGGCTGCTACACCAGTGACCCGACCCCGAATAAGCGGCCGAAAATGGATGGATGGATGAATGGGTAGCCACCCTAAGCACATAGACGGGGAAATGCTCAGATCCGAATCTGTGTCACATTGAAAGTTAGCATTCATAGACTCACCCATCTTGGCTCGCAACAGGAAAGGCTGTTGTTGGCTTAGCTTCCAGGAAACCGCAGAGCACGTCTCGACTAGTAGACGCTAACCATTAGCATTAGCAACTCCACAGCACAGCGGAACTCCTTCAGGTTTGTATTATTTGTGGAGATAAAACATCAACATTGCAGAGCAAATGGAATCAATGGTAAAGTTGTGGTGCTGGTAACCAATCAGAGGCAAGATGTCTGAATATCCGCAAATAAGATGCCGAAACCAGCCATTCTCCTTTCCCCACTCCGCTGGCTCAGTTTTACTTCCTGAAACAGGAGCGCCAGAGCTTTTTTTTCCAACAGTTATCAACTCACATGGAACTCATCAATACCAGAGACCACTGCAGATGCATTGAAAGAATTAATGAACTCCATCCATCTGTTTTCTTCTGCCTATCCGAAGTTGGGTCATATGCGTAGTAGCCTAAGTCGAGAGGCCCAGACTTCGCTCTCCCCAGCCACTTGGGCCAGCTCCTCCAGGGGAATCCCAAGGTGTTCCCTGGCCAGTTGAGAGACGTAGTCCTTCCAATGTATTCTGGGTCTCCATTTAGGCCTCCTCCCGGTTGGACGTGCCCGAAAAACTTCACCAGGGAGGTGTCCAGGAGGCATCCTGACCAGATGCACGAGCCACCTCAATTGGCTCCCCTCGATGTGGAGGAGCAGCGGATCAACTCCGAGCCCCTCCTGGATGGCCGAGCTTCTCACCCTATCTCTAATGGAGAGTCCAGCCACTCTGTGGGGAAAAATCATTTCGGCCGCTTATATCCACAATCTCGTTCTTTCGGTCTCTACCCAAAGCTCTTCACCATAGTTGAAGGTAGGAACATAGATCGACCGGTAAATCGAGAGCTTCACCTTCTAAATCAGCTCTCTCTTCACCACGACAGACCGGTACATCACTGCAGATGCAGCACCAGTCCGCCTGTCGATCTCGCGCTCCATCTTTTCCTCACTCATGAACAAGACCCCAAGATACTTAAACTCCTCCACTTGGGGCAGGGCCTCATCCCTGACCCGGAGAAGGCATTCTACCCTTTTCCGAATCAAGACCATGGTCTCAGATTTAGAGGAGCTGATTCTCATCCCAGATGCTTCACACTCGGCTGCGAACCGCTCCAGCGAAAGCTGAAGATCACGTTCTGATGAAGCCAACAGGACCACATCATCTGCAAAAAGCAGAGATCTGATCCTCAGGCCACCAAAACGGATGCCCTCCACACCTTGGCTGCGCCCAGAAATCCTGTCCATAAAGGTTATGAACAGAATCTGTGACAAAGGGCAGCCTTGGCGGAGTCCAACTCTCACTGGGAAGGAGCCCATGAACTTGTTCTTTAAAATAATTGCACCTCATCTCATGAGAATCAGAACTGCTCTGGGTTTCCTTCAGTGGAGGCGACTTTGTCCAGACCAAGATTTTCTACGTCAATAAGCCAACATCCAGCCAATCATTTGCTATGATGTCATTGGCAGACGTGGGGCCCACAAGCACATCTGGCGCCTACATCACCACCTTGAACTGAAATAGACAATGCTACCAATTCCTTCTAACAGATATTAAGTTCTAATTTACTGTGGTAGTAGATGAAAGTTATTTTCATCATCCACATGCCTTCATCATTTCTCAACAAAAGATCTTGGCTTCAAACGCTGGCATGAAAGACAAAGGGTGGTTTTCACTTGTTGAGTAAACTCGACCTTGAGGTAAACCTTGACCATGCTTCACCAGTTTTCCTCAAAACTGATCAGAGTTCTCCTCAGTTCAAGCTATTCTTGCTGTCCCAAGCTACACATTAATCTTGTCTGTGCTGCAGAGGCCAGCTCACACTAGTGCCACTTTTAGCACAGCTCTGTTTAAGAAAATCCCAGAGTACACTCTGCTCTTTGGAAATTCTCCTGAAATCTTAACATGTGAAGATGTAAGGTTTAGTCTTCGAGTCAGTCCTGTTAGCTCAGTGACTCATCAGCTTGTGTGGGTGTAAAATACGAGCTGATGTTTCTCTCTCACTCTCAAAATGCATTAGTGGGTTTCGGACCTGTAAGGAAACAGCCGTTTGCTGTTTTAAGGCAGCTAATGTCAGTTTAACAGCCTGGGGTGAAACATTGTAATAAGGTAAAGAATGGGACTTTTTAAAAGTTGCAAACATTCTTTTATGCAGCCAAAGATCGTGTCCAGATCTAAAATTACGTCTTTCTTCAGATTCTTGTTAAATAGACATAATTGAAATGATCTGTGCTGTTTTCAGTTCAACTGATGAAATGTTGAAATGTTCCATCGCCCTTTTCTCAGTGGTAAAGAGCCGACTGAGTTGGTGAGCCACAGAACAGAGCTGAAACATGAGTGAAAAGGAGAGAGGGAGGCATAAAGAAACAGACAGAGAGGGACGGAAAGCATGGCTTGTTTTCGTCCAGCACCAAACAACCCAGCAGTGACCACACCCTCTCAGGAATTTCTGTTGCAAACCTATTTCAAGTTTTTTTTTAAAGAGGAGTTGAGAAAAAAACATGTCCGGGGCTTTCTCTACAAAGAAACACCACCAAACAGGTTGTGTTGAGCCCTGAGCTGTGAACAGGCCTTTTAGCGTTGGTTTGATCTAAAGTCAGTATTTAGATGAACCCCTGGCTCTGCACACACCGAGTGGGCTTTGCTCCCAGATTCTGAGAAATACTTGATTGTTCTTTATGAAAACAGTTTGACTGAGAAAGCCAAACACACACTGTCCGATCAGTGTTTCATTTTATTATCATCAATGCACCATTAAATCTGAGCAGCCTATTACCGCCGATAACACACATGCATCCCTTTGTTTAACTTTGGTCTGTGGACCGCTGGCCCAGCAACAAACTCAACTGGTTCTGGCGAAGGCGAACACGGACAGGGCCCATTAAATTTGAGTAACGGCTTGTGTGTCACAAAACTGATGTATCTCAGGGCTATGTGTTCATGGAAACACACACACACACACACACACCTTCACCTAAGGAAATCCCTCCAACAACAATCAAAACCTCTCCTCTGTAACATCATGGCACCACAGCCGATGAAAGCATGCTGTGAGGCCACCTCACTATCAGGAAAATGAGACTAAATGACACTCCGTACTTAAAAATAAGTAAAGTAGTTACTAAATTCAAGAGCAGTTGGTTAAAAGTACCACTTTGCCTCTGCTTCCTGGCTGTTGGAGAAAATTGTTTTGGTTGGAGGCACAGAGAAGTTCGAGTCTAACATTTTAATTCTCAACAGCGTTAAAAACAGTTCTGATCTTTTAAAATAGGGCTGTTGGTAAGTTTATGGTCAGTTATTATCTTAGCAGAAGTGAATACCTCTGTTGAATCATCCATCCATCCATCCATCCATTTCCTTCTCCTGAGCCACCTGGTCCAGCTCCTCCGCGGGAATCCCAAGGTGTTATCCCTCCAGCATGCCCTAGGTCTTCCTTCACGTCTAATCATCCTAACTAGATGCCTGAGTGACCTCAAATGGCTCCTCTTGATGTGGAGGAGCAGCGGGTCTACTCTGAGCTCCTCCTGGATGATTGTGCTTCTCACCCTATCTCATTTCAGCCCATAGTATCCACAAACTCCTTCTTTCTGTCACTACCCAAAGCTCGTGACCATAGGTGAGGGTTGGAAGATCGACAGATTGGATCATTTATCTCCACGATAAATGTGTTTAGTCATTTATCTACTTTCGTACGAGCTTCTCAGCCAGGTCTCCCTGCCACCAGTAACTTCTGCGACTTTGAAAAGACAGTTTTCTCTGTTTCTGTCACGTTGAGAGGATGGTTTGGACCCAAAATGCAGTTAGCCAGGATGACATGAGGCAGGAGTTGATATAAAGAAAAAGTCCTTTATTATAGGATCAACAAAAATAAGTCCAAAAAACCAGGGAGCCAAAATCCAAAAATCCAGAACATGATAACAGAGCTCACCTAGAGCACAAACTGGGGACGGGACAGGAAGCTCACACAGAGCACCAAAACAACACTGACAAACAACAATGGACCGACAAGACAATGAGAAACAGACAGGGGTTTATAGACTGGGGCATAATGGGAGGCAGATGAGCTGCAGGTGTGTGGGGAGAGAACCAGGTGAAGGCAATAACTAATCAGGGAGGAGGGGCAGGAAGGAGCAGGGGAGGACACCGGACCTGACTGGGGAAACACACACACACACAAACACACACACACACACACACACACACACACACACACACACACACACACACACACACACACACACACACACAGACACCTAGCTAAGGACATACACAAGACTGAAATAATAGACCTATAGAAATATGGTGGGGACACCAAGAGAACATGAAGAAAACCAAGACGGAGCTGGGGACAAAAAGGCTGGAGCTACAACTGGAGGGGCTGGGGATGACCTGAAGGGCTACAAACAGAAGACACATAAATGAGATGCTGACAAAGGACACATGAGGGCGCTATGAGACACAAAAGGGGAATCTAGAGAGGGATGGAGGCCATCAGGAGACACATGGGGAAAGACGCAGACACAGACCATGACAGTTTCAGGAGTTCACTCTTTGATCCAGAGCTCACTTTTAAAACAAACCACTATTATACACGCTCTATGTCTCGCTCTCTCTGTCCTGGTTTCTTTTTCCCTCTAACCTTCTTTTCCACCCCTCCCACCCTCTCAGCTTGATGTTAAAAATAACAGACTGAATCAGATTCTTCTGCTTTAACCTGTTCTTAGAAATACTTTTCTAGAGGTCACGCTGCCAGACGAATGTTCAATTAATGCACTTGGGTTATGTGCTAAGTAGTCATTTCAGCATTCTGAGGTTTGGTTTGAATGGGAATACAGAGATAATTCTGGAGCAAAGAGGTTATGGTCTTTGACACAACTAAAGCTGGTCAGGAACGATACTGCAGCTCTGTGAGAGCTGGCTTTTTTCTGCATGGCAGCATGGATTTCCTGTTCAGTCAAATCAAGCACACACACACACTCACACACACAGACACTTTGTGTTGCTATCTTTGCTGCGTCAGAACAACCAGATCACATAAGTTCACGGCCCCAAACTGTCTCAGAAAGTCTCTAAAGATCATGAATCGTGTGTTTAATTATTTTCTTCTTCAACCGAATCCAGAAATGAAGAATAAATGCTTCATAAGTGTTCAGTGTTATTCATTGTGACTTACATGTTGCCTTTGTTCAGCTCCTGTTGGTCACTTTTTTGCCGTTGACTGTAGATTTTCTGTTACCCATTCCTGCCCTGAGATTACCTCATTCAGTCTAACTTAGCTCTAGATAACCTCGTCTTCATCTCACCTGGGTGTCGTTGTTTAATCACTTCTGTCAGGCTATGTTGGTTTTTGCTGATCAGCTCCAGATCTCCTGTCTGCACCCGATCAATAGTAGGATCTTACAGGCCCGTTTGCATTTTTCTCTTGCTGGAGTTCGATTTTGTTTTCGATTACTTTGGGATTATCTGCCGCAGCAGCAGATTATCAGGACCGTAGAGCCTTGCTGTGTGTCTGTCGTCTATCCTAAAGCCATGTTTGAGTTTAAAACTCATAAATATTTACTAGATTTTCACCTGTGGGCTCAGACTTGGTTTTGATTTTTTGTATTTAACTTTTTAAAAAGTTAAATGAAGTGAAAATGAAAAATAAAGCTGTTTAAACTTCTAAATTAATAACTTCTACTACACATTTAGCATCAATGTTATGCATGTACCATAACATATACTTGTTTTTCCACCATTGACAAACCCGCAGTATTTCCTCAGCAGGTAAAAGGCTGTTTAAGACGTGGTTGTAGCAAATGGAAGCAGAAGGGAGGACTAGTGGAACATTCCCCAGTCGGCTCATAACGTTCTGCTGGTTAATGATTTTGTATCTCATAACACACACACACACACACACACACACACACACACACACACACACACACACACACACACACACACACACACACACACACACACACACACACACACACACACACACACACAAACACACACACACACACACACACACACACACACACACACACACACTTGTCTAGCATTTGTTGTGAGAACCGTCATTTACTTCCATTCATTTTAGTGACTGGATTGTGCCCCAACCCTAACCTTAACCAGTCTACTCCTAACCCTAACCTTAACTAAAACTTATTTCACACCACACCTCTGAAACTAACCAGTAGAGTTCTGTAACATTTTTACAAGGTGAGGACCAGCAAAATGTCCTCAGTTTGCAGGTAAAAACTTGTTTTGGTCCTCACGTTGATGTATAAACTGGTACGCACACACACACACATACACACACACACACACACACACACACACACACACACACACTTGTCTAGCATTTGTTGTGAGAACCGTCATTTACTTCCATTCATTTTAGTCACTGAATTGTGCCCCAACCCTAACCTTAACCAGTATACTCCTAACCTTAACTAAAACTTATTTCACACCACACCTCTGAAACTAACCAGTAGAGCTCTGTAACATTTTTCCAAGGTGAGGACCAGCAAAATGTCCTCAGATTGCAGGTAAAAACTTGTTTTGGTCCCCACGTTGATGTATAGACTGGTACACACACACACACACACACACACACACACACACACACACACACACACACACACATTCGCTCAGGGACTCGGCTCTTTTTCAGACATATTGAGGATTGCTGTTTTCTTTTTCATCACCAAGGAAACGTTAAACACTTCAGTCTGTTAGGCACGAGCGAACCAAGGGTATGAGTCACTTCAACCCCTCCCAGCTGGAGAACACACACACACACACACACACACACACACACACACACACACAGAGATATTCTCTGATAACCACCCAACAGGTCCATCTCATGTGGAGGTTAATTAACCTTTAATCAGTTTAAACAAAAGCAGCAGAATTCGGATGGCGGGGAGAACTAATGGACACGGCACGTAACAAACGTGGACTCGTCCTCTCTTGGCCACAGAGGACATCACACTTTTCCATTGTTTGCTAACTGCAGGAGTTCTGCTGACTCACACTGTAAGAGTGTGATCAACTCCAGGGACAACGGCCTGAATGAGGACCATGTGTTGCAGGAGTTGGACTTGACTAGAAAAGATGTCCTCAGGTTGGGAGCCAGAAATAGCCCAGGAATCCTAGCGGCCGCCTCATCTCTATAATGAGCTAAACGAAGATGGATCCAGAACTCACAGATGCGGCAAAAGAGCTTCATGAAGGTTTTTGCGGATTTAAAACAACTGGTGCAACAAATCCCGCGAGGCGTGGATGACTACAGAAATCTGGCCAAGGGCAAAATTCACATAAAAGTCATTCACTGTAGAGGATTCTTTCTATGGCGATAATTGTTGCACTGTTTCTGCTTGTTGACATGTCTTAGTTATTTTTGTCCC